>NC_140988.1:185941622-186335964 GCF_052327205.1 Somniosus microcephalus
TGTCATTGTCTCTCTCTCTCTCTCTCTTCCCCCCAGTCTCTCTCTCTCTCTTCCCCCCAGTCTCTCTCTCTTCCCCCCAGTCTCTCTCTCTCTCTTCCCCCAGTCTCTCTCTCTCTCTCTCCCCCAGTCTCTCTCTCTCTCTCCCCCCAGTCTCTCTCTCTCTCTCTCCCCGTCTCTCTCTCTCCCCCAGTCTCTCTCTCTCTCCCCCAGTCTCTCTCTCTCTCCCCCCAGTCTCTCTCTCTCTCCCCCAGTCTCTCTCTCTCTCTCCTTCCACCTCTCTCTCTCCTTCCCCCTCTCTCTCTCTCCTTCCCTCTCTCTCTCTCTCTCTCCTTCCCTCTCTCTCTCTCCTTCCCCCTCTCTCTCTCTCTCCTTCCCCCTCTCTCTCTCTCTCCTTCCCCCTCTCTCTCTCTCTCCTTCCCCCTCTCTCTCTCTCTCCCCTTCCCCCTCTCCTTCCCCCTCTCTCTCTCTCCTTCCCCCTCCCTCTCTCTCCTTCCCCCTCTCTCTCTCTCCTTCCCCCTCTCTCTCTCTCCTTCCCCCTCTCTCTCTCTCCTTCCCCCCCTCTCTCTCTCCTTCCCCCCTCTCTCTCTCTCTCCTTCCCCCCTCTCTCTCTCTCTCCTTCCCCCCTCTCTCTCTCTCCTTCCCCCCTCTCTCTTTCTCTCTCCTTCCCGCCTCTCTCTCCTTCCCCTCCTCTCTCTCTCTCCTTCCCCCCTCTCTCTCTCTCTCCTTCCCCCCCTCTCTCTCTCCTTCCCCCCCTCTCTCTCTCCTTCCCCCCCTCTCTCTCTCCTTCCCCCCCTCTCTCTCTCCTTCCCCCCCTCTCTCTCTCCTTCCCCCCCTCTCTCTCTCCTTCCCCCCCTCTCTCTCTCTCCTTCCCCCCCTCTCTCTCTCCTTCCCCCCCTCTCTCTCTCTCCTTCCCCCCCTCTCTCTCTCTCCTTCCCCCCTCTCTCTCTCTCCTTCCCCCTCTCTCTCTCTCTCCTTCCCCCTCTCTCTCTCTCCTTCCCCCTCTCTCTCTCTCCTTCCCCCTCTCTCTCTCCTTCCCCCTCTCTCGCTTCTTCCCCCTCTCTCGCTTCTTCCCCCTCTCTCGCTTCTTCCCCCTCTCTCGCTCCTTCCCCCTCTCTCGCTCCTTCCCCCTCTCTCGCTCCTTCCCCTCTCTCGCTCCTTCCCCTCTCTCGCTCCTTCCCCCCCTCTCGCTCCTTCCCCTCTCTCGCTCCTTCCCCCTCTCTCGCTCCTTCCCCCTCTCTCGCTCCTTCCCCCTCTCTCGCTCTCCTTCCCCTCTCTCGCTCTCCTTCCCCCTCTCTCGCTCCTTCCCCCTCTCTCGCTCCTTCCCCCCTCTCTCGCTCCTTCCCCCTCTCTCGCTCTCCTTCCCCCCTCTCGCTCTCCTTCCCCCCTCTCGCTCTCCTTCCCCCCTCTCGCTCTCCTTCCCCCCCTCTCTCTCTCTCTCTCTCTCTCTCCTTCCCCCTCTCTCTCTCTCTCTCCTTCCCCCTCTCTCTCTCTCTCTCTCTCTCCTTCCCCCTCTCTCTCTCTCTCTCTCTCTCCTTCCCCCTCTCTCTCTCTCCTTCCCCCTCTCTCTCTCTCCAATTCCAATGCTTTATTGGCATGAAAGTTTGCAGAGAACCATATTGCCAAAGCTTACATAGCAAAAAGATACAGTTTTCCAACATTCTGTAGGTGTCAATCGATTTGACATTTGTTGGGTACATACAATATTACTTTTAAACAATATTAATTTTAAACAGTCTTTCTACTTCATTTGGTACGTTCAATATTAATTTTAAACAGTCTTAATTTTAAACAGTCCTCAGGTTGTGACATGTTGTTACATATTTGGCCCCAAGGTATGGTCTGTCTCCTTCTCCCAGGACTAATCTCAATTTTGACAGGTCATCCAATTCCTTGAAATCTGGGGTTGTTTGGCTTAGCTTGTTGAATAATATGTTTCTTGATGTGTTGAATTTTTCGCATTTTAGGAGGAAATGCATTTCTGTTTCAACCTCGCCGGCCAGACATTGATCGCATACTCTATTCTCTCTAGGCTGCCAGGATTTCTTGTATCTGCCTTTTTCAATTTCCAGTTGGTGGTCGCTTAGTCTGTACCTGGTGAGGGTCTGTCTCTGTTTTGTGTCTCTGATGGTCGTGAGGTAGTCTGCCAGTTTATATTCTCTTTTTAGGGCCCGGCAACATTCTAATCTGCTTTGGCTTTCGGTTGTTTTGTTCCAATGTTCCAGGTAGGTTTCTTTGCATTGTTTAATGATTTGGTTCACTCGGATTGGTGTTTGGACGGCTGTGTTGGTCTGGGGCTGGTCAGGGTCCGGCTGAGTACTTAGTTTCAGTAGTAGCTGACTCAGGGGACTCTTTTCTGGGTTTAGCTCTTGGGTCTGAAAGGCTTTGAAATGAAGGGTGTCTGGGGAGCTAGATTTGAGGTGATTTAGGAAGTTTAGTGCTCGTTTTTGGATGTTTTATTATCAGTGGGTATCTGCCTAGTTCGGCTCTGCATGCATTTGTTGGCGTTTTTCTTTGGGTGCGAAGGATGCTTCGGCAGAATTCTGCATGTAGGGCTTCTATTGTGTGTTTTTCCCATTTAGTGTAGCTTTGGTGATTTAGCGGGCCCCATACTTCACTACCGTACAGTGCAATGGGCAGGATTATGCTGTCAAATATTTTGAGCCAGATTTTGATTGGGATTTGGATGTTGTAGAATTTTCTTTTTATTGCATATAGGGCTCTTCGGGCTTTTTCTTTTAGTGCATTCACTGCTATGCTGAAGCTCCCTGATGCTGTAATAGTTAGACCAAGGTAGGTGTAGCTCATAGTGTGTCCTATAGTGGCATCACTGAGGGTAAACTGGTATTTGTTTTCCTGACATCTGGGCCTTTTTGAAAAATCATGATGTTGGTTTTCTTTAGATTTACTGTTAGAGCCCAATTTTGGCAGTATTTGTCGAGTAGGTCTAGTTGTTGCTGTAATCCCTGTTCTGTGGGAGACAGCAGAACCAGGTCATCCGCATAGAACAGGGATTTCACTTCTCCATCCAGGAGACGGAGACCTGGTGACTCGCTTTGCTCCAGCATGTCTGCTAATTCATTTATGTATATGTTGAACAGGGTCTCTCGCTCTCCTTCCCCCTCTCTCTCTCCCTCCCTCTCCTTCCCCCTCTCTCTCTCCTTCCCCCCTCTCTCTCTCTCTCTCTCTCTCCTTCCCCCTCTCTCTCTCTCCTTCCCCCTCTCTCTCTCTCCTTCCCCCCTCTCTCTCTCTCCTTCCCCCTCTCTCTCTCCTTCCCCCGCTCTCTCTCTCCTTCCCCCTCTCTCTCTCCTTCCCTCTCTCTCTCCTTCCCCCCTCTCTCTCTCTCTCGCTCCTTATCCCCTCTCTCTCTCCTTCCCCCTCTCGCTCTCTCTCTCTCTCTCCTCTCCCCCTCCCCCTCTCTTTCTCTCCTTCCACCTCTCTCTCTCTCTCTCTCTCCTTCCCTCTTTCTCTCTGTCTCCTTCCCCCTTTCTCTCTCCCGTATACAAAAAATGGACAAAATCCGCTCATTAGCGGTTGACCAATATTACGGGGGGAGCGCGCTGCATCACAGGGGGCGTTTCATGGCGTGTGTGGGCAGGGCCTAGTCCTTCAAACTGCCGTTAGTGCGGGAGCGTGAAAAACCAGAGACCGGAGCGGCAGGAGTCCATCGGGCCGGGCCTGAGGCACTCTTTCCCCCCCTCTCTCTCCAGGCTAATCCCACAATAAATCCAGCAGCGGAGCAGCGTCGGAGGCCCGCAGCGGGAACTCATGGCTCACTCGGGCCGGGCCTGAGGCGCTAGACCGCGCACGGGGGCTCGGGCTGGAGCGGGATCTCAGCTGAGGTGAGTCGGGCCGGGCCTGAGGCCCTCGGGAGGGAGAGAGACGGGGGGGGGGATGGAGAGAGACGGGGGGGGGTGGAGAGAGACGGGGGGGGGTGGAGAGAGACGGGGGGGGGTGGAGAGAGACGGGGGGGGGGAGAGAAAGGAGGGGGAGAGAGACGGGGGGAGGGACAGGGAGGGAGAGGGGGAGGGACAGGGGAGGGAGGGAAAGTGAGGGGGTGGGAGAGGGAGGGAGAGAAGGAGCGTGGGGAGGGAGTCTCCATCTCCGTCTCCTCACACAACACACACACAGCCCGAGCGATGAGAACCTCCGGCTTCACCTACATCTCCTCTGGATCCTTTTTAAAAAAAAATTAAACCCACAATCTCGCCTTCTTCCTTCCTTCCTTCCTTTGGCCGCCACGATTCAAACTTCCCGCCGACCTCACAAAATGGCGGCCGACCTTCTTCACCCGCCGGGCTCTGAGTCCAGCCCCTTCACCGGGGTGTCTTTCTCTCTTCTCCCTCTCCTTCTCTCTTCCCCCCCCCCTCTCTTCCCCCCTCTCTCTCCCCCCTCTCTCTCCCCCCCCCTCCTCCCCCCCTCTCTCCCCCTCTCTCTCTCTCCCTCCCCCTCTCTCTTTCCCTCTCTCTCCTTCCCACACAGACAGACAGACAGACTCTTTTATATATATAAAAATTATTTTTTCTTTTTTCATAAGAGCATGCCCTCAAGAAAACGTAGCAGACTTGGACGCACCACTTCTGACTGGCGATCTCCATTAACAAAAAACGAAGTTAAAGAACCACCTCCTGGGTGCTTAGGAAGAGTTCTTCAATCCCAACAGTCTCAAACAGTTTTATAAACATGGCACAGGGTTCTTGAGTTCCCTCGGCACCACCGGGCACTCCAGCTAATACTTCATACAATAACTAGACACTTTCTGAATTAATTTTATGTAAAAAAGAATTGACAGTTTTGCATATCTGGAGGAAGAATGGTACGTTTTTGACTAAATTGTGAAATAATTCAAGTTTCAGATGATGACCTGTGGTTTCCTCTTGTATTAGTCAACAATGTCTGGTTTCTTTATGTAGTTGAATCATTTGTGGTCTTTTATGGACTTTCCCTATTTTTACAAGTTCGTCATAGCATAAGACTACTTCGGTGAAGAGCAAATTCTCCTTTACAAGAAGTTTTGAATTTTGGTACACATTTCTTCCTTATTTTGATGACACTAAATATCTTAGATGTAACTGCTTTACTCATAGATACATTTGTTGCAACTACACAGATCTTTTACTTTATTCTGTGGCCTTTGACGAAGGCAAGTGATTTGATGTGGCGTGACATCCCATGATAAATATCTCACATTTCTATATGCATTGCGTGTTACATGATTTGCTGCCTAAGTACTGCAATCTTGCATTAAAAAGTTGCAGACAAGAAAATTCTAGTATCTGAGTGATGATAAACTACTTGCCCTACATATGACGTTATTTATCCATAAAAGATTACGGCCGCATTCATTGTCATGATTATTCCACATTGTGAGAAGAAAAATTACACAGGAACAGTGGAAAGAAATGCTATTCTTGCCTGTCTTCACATATGATATGTAGTTCTTCAACGGTGCAGTAGAAACAGGAAGCGATTTCATTAGATGGGGTGAAAGCTGAAGCTGACTGTTAAAAGGACAAGACAACTCACAATTTTGACCTCGATAGATGCTGAGAGGATAGAAAGACTTGAAAAAAGATTCCCCATAACTTACAATAACATTGCAACAATCCTGGTTAGGCAAGTGATAGTTAAACCTTTACTTGACTTTCTGTGTGCAAGCAAAATAATTCCAGATGACCACACTTTCTGGAAGAGTTCCTTAGGCGGGAGGTGTGATGTGTGAAGCCTTGCTTCTGCTATCTTGTGAAGTTTTTGAATTGGAACAAGATACAGAGGTATAGTAACTGCAATTATACTATCCTGTCCTGTGGTGACCGGTCGGCTCAATAAGGATGCATCCTCGATTCCGGTGGTCACTGCTGCCCTAAGTCAAATGAAATCTTACGGTGATCTGGATTTGGCTTACAAATCTTAGTCAGGTAATACCAACAAGAGGGCAGGCCATGCTAAAATGAGTAATGAGCCAGACTTAGTTAATAATCCTACCCTACGTAAACTTGAGGTCATCCAAAACTCGGCTGTCCGTGTCCTAACTCGCACCCAAGTCCCGTTCACCCATCATCCCTGTGCTCGCTGACCTACATTGGCCCCCAGTTAAGCAACGCCTCAATTTTAAAATTCTCATCCTTGTTTTCAAATCCCTCCATGGCTTCACCCCTCCCTATCTCTGTAATCTCCTCCAGCCCCACAACCCCTGAGATATCTGCGCTCCTCTAATTCTGGCCTCTTGAGCATCCTTGATTTTAATCGCTCAACCATTGGTGGACATGCCTTCAGCTGCCAAGTCCCTAAGCTCTGGAATTCCCTGCCTAAACCTCTCCATCTCTCTACCTCTCTTTCCTCCTTTAAGACGCTCCTTAAAACCTACCTCTTTGACCAAGCTTTTCGTCATCTGCCCTAATTTCTCCTTATGTGGCTCGGTGTCAAATTCTGTTTTATAACATTCCTGTGAAGTGCCTTGGGGTGTTTTATTACATTAAAGGGACTATATCAATACAAGTTGTTGTTGTTGTAGTAGACGACAGACAAATGCCTATGGATATAGTTTATATGGACTTCCAGAAGGCATTCAATAAGGTTCCACATAAGAGACTGTTAGCTAAAATTAAAGCTCATGAATTGACGGAAAAGTATTGACCTGGTAAGGAGATTGGTTAGGCAGTAGAAGACACAAAGTAGGGATAATGGATATGTACTCGAATTGGAAGGAAGTGAACCCGATTAGGCTCCCCCCAACACATAATAATACACACGGGCACAAATGACCTAAAGGCCCAGCAGAAAGAGGTAGCAACATCGCTCAGAGCAGTGATTAGGAAGGCAAGCAATACATTTCCAAACACTAGAATCACTGTTTCCACAATATTGCCGAGAACAGACTTTAACAGCAACACAATTCATGAGATAAATGCCAGCATAGCACGAGACTGTGAATCAAAACACAACGTGCACCTGGCCCAACACCCCACCCTCGATGAGGAATGTCTTTACGACCACGACCGCGTCCACATCCACAGGAAACGAATATCGATCTTTGCTAAAGCCCTGAAGGACGTTGCTTTTAACCGGGTCCATACCCAGACTCCAGGAGGACCCCCCCCCCCCGACCACCAGAGATCAGCGGGGTACATACCAGGACTACTACAGAGACCACCACCACACCAATCGGGACCAGAGAGGATCCCCATGCACAACAACAATACAACAATATCAGACCTGCACCACTCCTGTCCCACAGGGGAACAGGACCGCTCCCAGCCAGGCAGAGGGAGAGATGCACAGGGCGTACGCAATACCTCAGACAGAGACAATCCATTAAGAGACAATAAGCAGACGTGCAGCAGTATCTACTTCTGCCTTATGGATCAGAAAATGAAAAAAATCAAGGACTAATTAATAGAAAGAATTGTAACCAAGTAGTATTAGCATTTATAGACAACTGAGATGATCTTTTTTTTCCCACATTTAGACACGACAAACACACATAATTCTTTAACATATCATAGTAAAAGATCAAACTTAACATGAAATCCTTATATATTTCGACCTGGAATATCCAAGGTCTACGCTCTTCGGTGCTCGACGTGAAGAGTAGGACCCCAGAGTTCATAGATGAAACTAAAGATCTAGATATTACCATTTTACAGGAAACTTGGTATAAAGGAAAAGGACACACTGGCCGTCCCCAAGGGTACACAGAGCTGGTGGTCCCCTCCAATAAATTACCAGGAGTAACCCAAGGCAGAGACTCCGGAGGCATACTGATTTGGTTTAAAACAGAGCTTAAGAATTGCATCAAATTTATAAAAAAGGGCGAAAACCACATGTGGCTCAAAATTGAGAGGGAGATTATCTCTAACACCCAAGATGTTTTCATTTGCGCACTCTATATCCCCCAATGGAATCCCCGTACTTTAAAGAGGACACCTTCTCCAACATTGAGGGGGAAATTATTCAATACCAGGCCCAGGGGAACGTGTTGATCTGTGGTGACCTCAATTCAAGAACTGGCAAAGAACCAGACTTCACCAATAATCAGGGAAACAATTACATATTCGGGAATAACCACTTCGATATCCCTTCCCTTCCATACAGGCATAACTGCGACAAGCAGACAAATACCAACGGAAAACAGCTCCTGCAGCTCTGTCGAAGCCTGGGTCTGTACATTGTCAATGGTAGGTTCATAGGAGACCTCCTAGGAAGATCGACCTATTGCTCACCTCTTGGCTGCAGCACCGTAGACTATATGATTACGGATTTGGACCCATCCTCTTTCAGAGCATTCACAGTCAAACCACAAACAACACTGTCAGATCACAGTCAAATTACTATGTATCTTAAAAAGACAGAAACAAACAACACAGAAACACAACTCAGTAAACTGTACAACACCAAAAAATCGTACAGATGGGCCAAAAACGACACGGAAAAATACCAGAAAGCAATTAGCAATGAATCAACTCAAGCTCTCTTGGACACCTTTCTGGATAACATATACACTCACAATAAAGAAGGCGTAAACCGGGCAGTGAATAACCTAAACAATATTTTTGATAATTTGGCAACAAGGTCAAACTTGAAAGCTCGCAAGAACAAACCCAAAACAAAAAACTATGAAAAATGGTTTGACCCAGATTGCCATAACATGAGGAAAAAACTTAGAAAAATATCAAACCAAAAACACAGACATCCAGAAAATGAGGAATTACACCTTACTTATTGTCAGACACTAACACAATACAGAAACACACTCAGAACCAAAAAAGAGCAATATATTAAGAATACACTCAGCTCCATTGAGGAATCCATTGATTCCAATTGTTTCTGGGACAACTGGAATACAATACACAAAAAACAACACGACGAATTGGCCATTCAAAATGGAGACACATGGGAAAACCACTTTGAAAAATTATACCAGAAAAACACACTAAGGCCAGAGCAACACCAAATATGCAGAAAAACTGGAAAAGCTCAAAATGGCCATAAAAGATAACCAAAACCCGCTAGACTCCATAATAACAGAAAAAGAACTTTTTGAAAAACTCAAGGACCTGCGACCAGGAAAAGCTTGCGGGGCAGACGGCATACTAAGCGAGATGATTAAACACACAGACGATAAAATGAAACAGGCTATCCTAAAACTCTTCAACTTGGTTCTGAGTGTCGGTTACTTCCCTGATATCTGGAACAAAGGACTCATAACGCCCATATACAAAAGTGGGGACAAAGCCAACCCAAATAACTATCGAGGCATCTGTGTAAACAGTAACCTGGGGAAGGTATTCGGTAGTATCATAAACAAAAGACTTATAAACTTCCTTGAGGAGCACAATGTCTTGAGTAAAAGCCAAATTGGATTCCTACCAAACTATAGAACATCAGATCATATCTTCACCCTACAGACCCTAATTGACAAACACGTTCATCAAAACAAAAACAAAATCTACGCATGCTTTATAGATTTCCAGAAGGCTTTCGATTCCATCTGGCATGACGGTTTATTCCTGAAACTTATCGAAAGCGGGGTAGGGGGAAAAACATATGATGTAATTAAATCAATGTATACAAACAACAAATGTGCAGTTAAAATTGGAGACAAACAAACAAAATACTTCCCACAGGGGCGGGGGGTGAAGCAGGGCTCGCCAATCTCACTGACACTCTTTAATATTTACATAAATGAATTGGCAAAACTACTTGAACAATCTACAGCACCCGGCCTCACCCTATATGAATCCAAGGTTAAATTCCTCCTCTATGCAGACGACCTGGTTCTGCTGTCACCAACTAAGGAGGGTCGACAGCAGAACCTGGATCTGCTGGAATCGTACTGCCAGACTTGGGCCTTGACAATAAATCCCCAAAAAACCAAAGTCCTTGTGTTCCAGCAAAGATCCAGACATCAGGGACTCAAAATAAATTTCACACTAGGAACAACCAAAATTGAACAAACCACTAACTACACATACTTGGGCTTAAAAATCAGTTCTATGGGAAATTTCAAACTGGCTGTGAATGAACTGAAAGAGAAAGCAAGAAGGGCTTTCTATGCCATTAAAAAATCAATCCAAATAGAAATCCCAATTAGCATTTGGCTCAAAATTTTCAAATCAGTAATTGAACCAATTGCACTCTATGGCAGTGAGGTGTGGGGACCGCTAACACAACAAGAATTTGCAAAATGGGACAAACACCCAATTGAGATCCTACATGCAGAATTCTGTAAAAGTATCCTCCGGACTCAAAGGAAAACCGTAAACAATGCATGCAGGGCAGAACTAGGCCAATATCCATTAATAATCACTATCCAAAAAAGAGCCACCAAATTTTGGAAACACATAGAAATGAGCAACCCCCAATGCTATCATTACGAAGCCCTGAAATGCCAAGAGAGGACCATAAAGAAGAATACCCTCAGTCAACTAGTCCTGGGACTCAGTGAAGTAACTACTAACACTACCAACAATAACCAGCCCCAGGACAGTGACAGCGTAACACAAAGAATTCAACCCAACACAATCGTCGCTAAGCAAAAGGAAAAATATCTGTCATATTGGGCAGAAACAACAAAAACCCAAAGCAAACTCAATTGCTACTTGGCCCTAAACAGACAATACAACATGGCTGATTACCTGACCATGGTAAAGGATAGCAAACTGAGGAAAAACTTTGACAATGTACAGACTTAGTGAACATAACCTGGCGATCGAAAAAGGTAGACACAGGCAGACCCGGCTACCAAGAGAGGACAGGATATGCTCTCACTGCAGTCAGGGAGTGGTGGAGACAGAGATGCACTTCCTCACAGCTTGTAGAAAATATCAGGGCATAAGGGAGAATTTCTACCCAAAATTCACGAAAATATGCCCGGAATTCAGAAATTTGAATGACGACCAAAAACTCCCATACCTACTAGGGGAAGAGAGAAATTGTGTAACACTAGCGGCACACTACGTTACAGCTTGCCATAAACAGAGGGACAACCACTAAATATAAGAAAAGAGTATATATAAATTATATGAAAGTATATTTATACACTCAGGGATATATCTGTTTATACACTGTATGGATAGATCTGTATTTTTGTGAACAAAGATGAATGTTTTTTGATGCTTTGGCAACATAAGATGTAACTTGTCATGCCAATAAAGCGATTTGAATTGAATTGAATTGAATTAAATTGAATTGAATTGAATTGACTAGTGGTGTTCCATAAGCATTAACTATTCACAACATTTATTAATGACTAAGATATATACAAGGTTACCAATAATAAAAACATTGGTGACATAGCAAGTAGTGTAGACAGGAGCATAAAATTACAAAGAGACATTGATAAATTAAGTGAGTGGGAAAAACTGTGGCAGATGGATTTCAATGCATTTCAGTGTGAGGTCATCCATTTTAGACCAAAAAAGGATAGATGTGAGTATTATTTAAATGGTGAAAAGCTAAGAATAACGGAGGTGCAAAGAGATTTAGGGGTCCACGACACTAAAATTTAGTAGTCAGGTACAAAAAATAATCAAGACTAATGGTATGTTAGCCTTTATAAATATAGGGCTAGAATATAAAGGGGAGGCAAGTTCAGAAGCAGAATGAAAAAAGGTAAAGATAAAGTCCTTTCTTCATAATCGTAGCCTGTCACTTTAAGATTAAATGCACCTAAACGGCAGCTGAGGAATTGGTAGTGCAGGTTTTTAGGGTGGCGGGGGGGGGGGCAGTTGGGGTGCGTCTCTCCTGATCTGTACCTGGCAATTTAAGAAGAATTCTATGTGCAGACCCATTTGAGATCGAGTTGCACATAATCTGCATCTTCGGATGCAGGCAGCAGAAAAACCATAAAGGAGGTTTAGGACAGCGCTATTTGTGTGCAGAACAAGAGAAAAGAGTTATCACCTATTTTTCCTCTGTGATCTACCTGTATCTCAGGTGCTATTTGACAGCAGGGCAGGGGGAAATTTACCTTAACTTTCCAAAATGAATAATAGTCACATACAAGGAAAGGAAGCACACTTTTAAAACTGCCTTTCTATAAATTTAGATAAACTTCTCTAGGTATACACTTGAATATACTTGGACCAGCCAATTTAGATGGCTTTAGTCACCATTTCAAATAATTCAAATAACTCTGCAGGCATCTCGTGATGGCTCAGAACCTGTAGATTTTTGCATTGGTGGAACCTATTTTATGTTTGCTCTGAATATCAACAGTTTAAAAGGTCTTTGTGCCTACAAAACAGCTATGTGCAAATTCAGCAAACGCAAAAATAGTTTTTGATATTTGGATATAAAAACTTTTCTTGGTTAATTTTTGTACTCAGGAAGGAAAGGGGTGTTGATGCTGGGGAATGGTCTCCCCATTTTAGACATAAAGGACTTGAATTTCCCAGGGCCGTGGAGGCGGGAATGGAGGCGTGTGGGGTGTTAAAATTGCAATAAAGTGGCGGGCGGGCCCAACCCCGCCTCCAAGCAATTTTCAAGAAATCGTGTTTACTGCTTCCATCTCCGTCCCGCCTCCAAGAGGCGGGATAGGCCCTTAAGGCCCTTAACAAACACTAAATTGCCCCTCTTATCCCATTTTGAAAGGCCTCGGTGATTTTAACCCTTTTCCGATGTGAAGCACGCCTGCTCTGAAACACGACGATGAAACCTGGCAGGAGCACAATTGGATTGCTGACTATTAGCTGCAGCTCCACCATTAAACAGGATATTTGATCAGTCATCATTTGCAGGTGGCAGGACTTTGTTGCCTCACGTCTGGGGGAACTTTTAGAAGGCATAACCACAGCTGTGGAAGTTTGGAGCCTGACACCCATCTCCAGTGTGACCTCCTGGGAAATCCCTCTCACCACCTTCACTGAGCGCTTCCTCAACTGAGGCATATACCAAGTAATCCTAAGCCCTCAATGTGGAAGTCCCATTAGTAAAATGACACATGCCACAACTGCAGCAGTAACCATCAGATTTTTTATTTACAGTAACCATCTGATGGCTTTTTAACATAAGACATCAAATTTCACCCAAGTGACTAACCTTATGACTATTTGTGCAGTATCTTTCTCTTACGTGTGCTCCTACGTGGTGCTTCCCCTATGGCTTCAGCAGATGCGGAGGCCCCTTGCTCACTTTCTTGCTGCTCCTGTCTCGACACCTTTGGCGGGCGTCCTCTGGGATTGCGAACCTGTGAAGGTTCACCAACAGTCTGCTGCTCCTGCGGCTGTGCAGGGGTTGTGACGCCAATCTCAGTTGGGTGTAGACTCTGGTGGGGCTCTGACCGAGGGCTCTGCAGTGGCATGGAATTGTGAACGCTTGGAGAGGAGCCCCCACTTCCTTGATGTCTGCCACCAACTTCCCTCTCATGGGTCAGGTCCCCCTCAGCGCTTGCAAGTGGCTTGAGAGCACTTTGCTGCACATCAGGGGGGCCATGGGGACCCGTATCTGCACTGGCAGTCCTACTCAGAAGGACTTCCATGAAGGTCTGGTTTCTCTGTTCAATAGATGACCATCGCTCCTCCAGAGATGTCATTCTATTCAGAACACTCACCATGTTTTCTGTACTCTGGCGACTTATTACCTCCATGGAGGGTGCCATTCTTTCCATGGTGATGCGTTCATGCGCCAATGACTCCTCCATTCACTCCACACTCGCAGCGACCCTGGAGACAAAACCTGCCAGAGACTCCTGCATCTGTTCCTGGAGTTACAGCACGCTGATCTTGTGGATAGACCCAGAGGCAGAGGGTCGACCTGCAGCTGAGCCGAGCTGGCAGAGTCCTGCGCCCTCCATCGAGGACTCTCCACTGCTGTCCCTGTCTCCACCAGCTGCTGATGCTCACTTGTGAGCTGTGATACACCAGGTGACAACACTACTCTATCTCGCGATGGTCCCACCGAGGTGAGTGTGTCTGCGCTGGTGCTGGGTGCGCTGAGTTCTGCTGATGCTGCGCCCTCAGCGGTTGCAGCTTCCTCTGAGGAGTCTGGATGCTCAGGCTCTTCCTCCTGGTTAGTGGGGACGGGTGTTTGCGATAGTCCTGTGGGGGAGTAAAGGAAAGAGTCAGAGATGTGATGCCAAGGTTACATGCACATTGCATATTGCAGATGATCATAAGTCCATTTGTTACAGCTTCAGAATCATTATCAGCGACTCATGCAATATCAATGAGATGGAAAACTATTCTGTCACCAGCTTGCTGTGATGCACCCGTCTGTCCATCCCCCACTTGCGCATCGTCCTCGAGTCCCACGATCTCCAGGACCGCATCCTCCCAGGGGGTGAGCTGGGCTACTGAGGGTGGCCCTCCTCCTGTCCTCGCTCTTTCCCTCTTATTGTGAGCTCTCTTTTCCTGCAATGAGGGAGACAAGTGGAGTTTGAGTGAGAATGAAGGAGTGAGTGTAGAGAATCCATACCATAGATGCTTAGACGGAGACAAAGATGGAGTGAGGTGGCAAGACCAAGGGCCCTCCCTGTGTGTTGTCAGTTGTTTTCATAACATCACCGTGATAGGGAGTATGAGGGCTGCATAGTCGAATAGTTAGGTGAATGTGACCATAGAGGGAGGGGGAATGGGTAAGGGTGCATGGATGTCAGTGTCAAGTGGGATGTGGGGGAAGAGATTGCTAAAGCTGAGTGCTGGTGAGGAGAGGCAATGGGGATCAGATTGAGGGTGATGGGAAAGTCATACTCACTTTTCCAGTGCGCAGAAAGTCATGAAACCTCTTCCTGCACTGAAGCCAGTTTCTGCGGGTTATTGACAAAGAGTTGACCTCCTGAGCCACCTGGATCCACACAGCCTTGGTCTGCTGGGGAGGCTTCTTCCTCCCTGAGGAAGGGAAGAGCACCTCTTTATTGGCTCTTGCTCCCTCCACTAAAGCTTGCAGGGCAACGTCATCAAACCTGGGAGCAGACCTCGGTCTCTCGCTGGTCATTCTGCTTCCAGGTCCCTCTAACATGAAAGGCCAAAAGGTTGGCAGTCTGCAGAAGAAGCAAGGTTTGTTGCAGACCCTAAATGCAGCAGCAATGCTGATGTCATCAGAGGCAAGTTTCAGACTGAAAAAAATAATTGGGCCATGGGTTCCCACACGCTGGAACTCAATTGCCCACTTAAGTTAAAATCGCTTCATTCTCCCACATCGATTTAGAATCGGGTGGCTAACACGAAAAGCGGATTACACAACCCCAGCCCGCCCCAGTAACAAAATCGAGCCCAAAGGCTGCGATTTCGCCTACCGAGACGGGCTAAGTGTGGCCGAGGTAGGTGGCGGACTGCGACCCCGTTCCCAGTTCCATCGCGCTCTGTTGAAGTGATTTTGCCCTGAATGGGCTTGTTAAGCCCGCCCTGCGGAGTTCCCGGCCAATTAAAAGGAAGCGGGTCTAATGACGTTATTTGATGACGTGTCATCAACTGGTTTCCTTAAAGGGAGCATGGCCGATTTCATTTTGACATTTGTGCTTTCAGTGTTTTACAGCATTGAGGTGCTGCAAACACTGACAAGCACAGCACAAAGGTGCACAGCTGCACTCTAGCTCTCCCATGACTCCCTCCATATGCTTATGGAGGGAGTCACAGCACACAGGGGGATTCTCTTCCCTTCCAGTGGGTGGAAGAGACCTCCCCAGGAGACCAGCGCAGCCTGGTTGCACATTGCACAGGAGGGCACAGGCAGGGATGTCGTCAGGAGCACCTGGCTGCAGTGGGGCAAATCTTTCAATAATCTCAGAAGATCACGAAACGTTACTGCAAAGCCACACTCAACCTCATCCTGCTGTGCCACTCGTCACATCCCATCACTCTGCCTTCTCTACCCTACTCCTGCACATCCTTACTCAGACCAACTTACCATGCACCTCCATCCATCCTTCATCTATATTATAAGAACATAAGAACATAAGAAATAGGAGCAGGAGTAGGCCATTCGGCCCCTCGGACCTGCTCCATCATTCAATAAGATTGTGGCTGATCTGATCATGGCCTCAACTCCACTTTCCTGCCTGTTCCCCATAACCCTTGACTCCCCTGCAGCTCAAATATCTGTCTATCTCCGCCTTGAATATATTCACTGACCCAGCCTCCGCAGCTCTCTGGGGTAGAGAGTTACAAAGATACACAACCCTCTGAGAGAAGAAATTCCTCCTCATCTCCATCTTAATTGGGCGACCCCTTATTCTGAAAATATGCCCCCTAGTTCTAGATTCACCCACGAGGGGAAACATCCTCTCAGCATCTACCCTGTCAAGTCCCCTTAGCATCTTGTATGTTTCAATAAGATCACCTCTCATTCTTCTAAACTCCACTGAGTATAGGCCCAACCTGCTCAACCTTTCCTCATAAGACAACCCTTGCACCTCTGGAATCAACCTAGCGAACCTTCTCTGAACTGCCCCCAATGCAAGTATATCCCTCCTTAAATAAGGAGACCAAAACTGTATGCAGTACTCCAGATGTGGTCTCACCAACGCCCTGTACAGTTGTAGCAAGACTTCCCTACTTTTATACTCCACCCACCCCCCCCCCCTTGCAATAAAGGCCAACATTCCATTTGCCTTCCTAATTACTTGCTGTATCTGCATGCTAACTTTTTGTGTTTCATGTACGAGGACACCCAGAACCTTCTGTACCGCAGCATTCTGTAACATAGAAACATAGAAGATAGGAGCAGGAGTAGGCCATTCGGCCCCTCTAGCCTGCTCTGCCATTCAGTGCGATCATGGCTGATCATCCAAGTTCAGTACCCGGTCCCTACTTTCTCCCCATACCCCTTGATCCCTTTAGCCTTAAGAAATATATCCAACTCCTTCTTGAACATATTTAATGAATTGGCCTCAACTGCCTTCTGTGGTAAAGAGTTCCACAGGCTCACCACTCTCTGGGTGAAGAAATTCCTCCTCATTTCTGTCCTAAAAGGCCTACCCCTTATCCTTAGACTGTGACCCCTGGTTCTGGATTCCCCGACCATCGGGAACATCCTCCCTGCATCTAGTCTGTCCAGTCCTGCCAGAATTTTATAAGTTTCAATGAGATCCCCTCTCATTCTTCTAAACTCCAGCGAGTACAAGCCCAATCGACCTAATCTCTCCTCATACGTCATTCCTGCCATCCCAGGTATCTGCCTGGTGAATCTTCACTGAACTCCTTCCATGGCAAGAACATCCTTCCTCAGATAAGGCGACCAAAACTGCACACAATACTCAAGATGTGGTCTCACCAAGGCCCTGTACAACTGCAGCAAGACATCCTTGTTCTTGTACTCAAACCCTCTTGCTATGAAGGCCAACATACCATTTGCCTTCTTAACCGTCTGCTGCACCTGCATGTAGTCTCTCTCCATTGAAATAATATTTTGCTTTTCTATTCTTCTACCAAAGTGGATAACCTCACATTTTCTCACATTATACTCCATCTGCCAAATTTCTTGCCCACTCACTTAACCCATCTGTATCCCTTTGCAGAATCTTTGGGTCCTCCTCACAACTTGCTTTCCCACCTATCTTTGTATCGTCAGCAAATTTGGCTACATTACACTCTGTCCCTTCATCCAAGTCATTAATATAGATTGTAAATAGTTGAGGCCTCAGCACTGATCCCTGTGCCACCCCAATAGTTACAGTTTGCCAACTTGAAAATGACCCATTTATCCCAACTCTCTGTTTTCTGTTAGTTAGCCAATCCTCTATCCATGCTAATATATTACCCCCAGCACCGTGAACTCTTATCTTGTGCAGTAACCTTTTCTGTGGCACCTTATCGAATGCCTTTTGGAAATCCAAATACACGACATCCACTGGTTCCCCTTGATCCACCCTGCTCGTTACATCCTCAAAGAACTCTAATAAATTTGTCAAACACCATTTCCCTTTCACAAAACCATGTTGACTCTGTTTGATTGTCTTATGATTTTCTAAATGTCCTGCTATTACCTCCTTAATAATGGATTCCAGCATTTTCCCAATGACAGATGTTGGGCTAACTGGCCTATAGTTTCCTGCTTTCTGTCTCCCTCCTTTCTTGAATAGGGGTGTTACATTTGCGGTTTTCCAATCCGCTGGGACTTTTCCAGAATATCGGGAATTTTGGAAGATTACAACTAATACATCCATTATCTCTGCAGCCACTTCTTATAAGACCCTAGGATGCAGGCCATCAGGTCCATGGGACTTGTCAGCCTTTAGTCCCATTAGTTTGCCTAGTACTTTTTCTCTAGTGATAGTGATTGTTTTAATTTCCTCCCTTCCTTTTGCCCCTTGATTATCTACTATTATCACATCCCCATCTCACTAGCCATGCCTCACACTCATCCTCATCCTTGTTATGTACCAAGGGTTATGGGGAGCGGGCAGAAAAGTGGAGTTGAGGCCAAGATCAGATCAGCTATTGAATGGCAGAGCAAGCTCAAGGGGCCAAATGGCCTACTCCTGCTCCTATTTCTTATGTTCTTGTCCAATCATACCAACTAACAACAGACAAGGGTAGGCACTTGGGTATTTTAGCCAATGTTCATGTAGAGTATCTGCTAATGTGTTGTCAAACATTGAAATCTTTATTTTGAACACTTTGCCTTCTTGGACAGATTTGTGTGCACCTTTGGAATTGGTTTAGTGAGTTATAGTGAATGGTGAGACATAACGGTACACCCCGCAATGGTGATGAGTGTAAAAGGAATGGCTTGTGGATTGCAGGGATGCTTTATGGTGTTGGTGTGGGGTGGTGCCAACCTGGCGCATCATGTGGTAGCCAGGGTGTACAGCGTCAATTGAAGTAAATCTGGCCATGGTGAGGCCATCACTGGCCTCCCGGGCAGCAATGTGGTCAGGTGCTGATGCCCAGTGTCCTATCCAGCTTCAGGTGATTGCAGAGAAGGTTGGTGTTTTTGTTGGTGCTGTTGGTGTGCCTGGTGATGTTGGTGTTGGGGCTGATCGTGGTGGGATTCTGAGGACCAAAGTGAGATTTTTTGAAGGACACCGATGCTGATGGAATAGATGGCAGCTGCAGTTGAGATGACAGAAGCGATCTGTTAATGGTGAGAGGTTGTTCCAAGGAGGTGTCAATGGATAGAGAGTTTACTCCAAACACTTCCAAACTGCATAAAGCTCAAATGTGAGTTCCAAATCCTGAAGGTTCCAGCTTCTAACATTGGAAAGTGAACAGTTGTGAAATGGTAGCTTTTATACCACTTTTGCAGCTGTCACCTATTCAGAGAAATGGAGAGTCATTGAAAACCTGACCTCCTTACTTGACGTGATCCCCGAGCGCTGTGAAACTTGTCAAAAAGCTGGAAAAATAGTAAGTAGATGGTAAAATGCTATTTAAGTACCTTTTAACAACCTCTTAACTATTTCAATTGGCTCACCCGCTGCTTAATGTCAGGTCTGTAAAGCGCAGACCAACCCGGCACTTGGGAAACTGACACAGAGGCGGGTTCACAGCAGGCTTCCGACCCACTGTCAATCTTTTAGATTTTCACAGCGGACCTGCCTCTGAGCCCGGCCTCTGAGCGCCGGCATGATTCTGGCCAAAGTGTCAGCCATGGCTCAGTTGGTAGCACCCACGCCTCTGAGTCAGAAGGTTGTGGGTTGAAGTCCCACGCCAGAGACTTGAACACAAAAATCTAGGCTGACACTCCAGTGCAGTACTGAGGGAATGCTGCACTGTCGGAGGTGCCGTCTTTTGGATGAGACGTTAAACTGAGGCCCCGTCTTCCCTCTCAGGTGGACGTAAAAGATCCCATGGCACTATTTCAAAGAAGAGCAGGGGAGTTATCCCCGATGTCCTGGTCAATATTTATCCCTCAATCAACGTAACAAAAACTGATTATCTGGTCATTATCACATTGCTCTCTGTGGAAGCTTGCTGTGTGCAAATTGGCTGCCACGTTTCCTACATTACAACAACGACTACACTTCAAAAAGTACCTAATTGGCTGGAAAACGCTTTGGGATGTACGGTGGTCATGAAAGGTGCTATATAAATGCAAGTCTTTCTTTTCTTTCTTTATAGTCCACCGGTAGAAAAAAAAAGACACAAACCACAATTTGACCACTTTAACAAAATGAAATTACAGAAGTGTACAATGTTCCTAAGTGCCAGGAAACCATGCCACAGACTGGGGATGTGGATTTCCCATCCAATGGCATGGTGTCCCAAAGCCCTGCGATTCAAGGGAGGGAGAGTGGCTCACTTTTCACAAGAAAGGCAAAACAATTCTGCTGAGTCGATTATTTTACTCTCTAAAATAAGGGA
The DNA here is from genome assembly GCF_052327205.1 of Somniosus microcephalus. Taxonomy (NCBI): domain Eukaryota; kingdom Metazoa; phylum Chordata; class Chondrichthyes; order Squaliformes; family Somniosidae; genus Somniosus; species Somniosus microcephalus. The sequence continues at coordinate 185,961,863 of NC_140988.1, forward strand.
GCACATTGAACAAAAGGTATTCCGCTGAGAATTTTCTTCCCCTTTAAATTACCGGAGTTTCCACTTTAAGTATAGTTCTCTAGTTTCTGTAGTCACAGCAGTGCATTTTGGTAATTAATCTGTAAAAGCTAACGCTAAAGGCAGCAATGAGGAAGAGAGAGCAATTTATTATAAACTGGAAACTACTGAGTAAGTTGTAGTATAATTAAATATGGGAAGTGAGACTGGCTTGGAATCCAAAGGGGAAGGAAATACAAACATTGTTGAATTGCCGAAAGATACTCATCTGGTAAAGGAAGGGATTTTTTATGTAAAGGAAGGATTTTTATTTCTTATTAACAACTTAAAACAGTACTAGATTATGTGAGGGATTATGGAGTGTCCTCCTCAAATTCGGCTGCCATCAATAGTTTGTCACCATCCTCCACCTGCTTCACGACGACATGCAAGCCATGATCCTGACCAACGGTTCCACCACAGACCCAATTCACGTATGAACCAGGGTCAAACAAGGCTGTGTCATCGCACCAACGCTCTTCTCGATCTTCCTTGCTGCAATGCTCCATCTCACCCTCAGTAAGCTCCCCACTGGAGTGGAGCTAATTTACAGAACAAACGGGAAACTGTTCAACCTCCGTCGCCTCCAGTCCAGATTCAAGGTCGTCCCATCCTCTGTTGTTGAATTACAGTATGCAGACGACGCTTGCGTCTGCGCTCACTCGGAGGTCGAACTCCAAACCATCGTCAACACCTTCACTGAAGCATATGAGAGCATGGGCCTTACACTAAGCATCCGTAAGACAAAGGTCCTCTACCAACCTGCCCCCGCCACACAGTACTGCCCCACAATTATCAAAATCCACGACAAGGCCTTGGACAACGTGGACCACTTTCCATACCTCGGGAGCCTACTGTCAACAAGGGCAGATGTCGACGACGAAGTCCAACACCGCCTTCAGTGTGCCAGTGCAGCCTTCGGTCGCCTGAGGAAGAGCGTGTTTGAAGACCAGGACATCAAACCCGGCACTAAGCTCATGGTCTACAGCGCAGCAGTGATACCTGCCCTGCTGTATGCCTCAGAGACATGGACCATGTACAGCAGGCACTTCAAAGCACTGGAGAGGTACCACCAACGCTGCCTCCGCAATTTCCTGCAAATTCATTGGCAGGATAGGCGCACCAACGTCAGTGTTCTTGCTCAGGCCAACATCCCCAGCGCTGAAGCTTTGACCACGCTCAATCAGCTCCGATGGACGGGTCACATTGTCCGCATGCTTGATACAAGACTCCCAAAACAAGCGCTCTACTCGGAGCTCCGGCACAGCAAGAGAGCCCCAGGTGGGCAGAGGAAACGCTTCAAGGACACCCTCAAAGCCTCCTTGAAAAAATGTAACATCCCCATTGACACCTGGGAATCCCTGGCCCAAGACTGCACAAAGTGGAGGAGAAGCATCTGGGAAGGCGCCGAACACCTTGAGTCTCTTCGCCGGGAGCAAGCGGAAGCCAAGCGCAAACAGCAGAAGGAGCGCACGTCAACCCAAGCATCCCACCCACCCGCCCCTTCAACCACCGTCTGCCCCACCTGTGACAAAGACTAGGTCCTGCATTGGACTCATCAGTCACCTGCGAACTCATTTTTAATGTGGAAGCAAGTCATCCTCGGCTCCGAGGGACTGCCTAAGAAGAAGAATAGATAATGGAAAGTTTTCCAGAAATATGATTAACGTAATCATATGCAATGGTTTTCATTTACATTAATCATAACACCAGTATAAAACTAGCATCTGGGGCCACTTAGAGATTAGAATATAAAGGGATAAAATTATTCATCTACAGGCACTGATAAAACCTGATAACTGTGTCATTTTTTTTTTAATGTTGACACCATCTGCCTTTGTGCCATTTGCTATGGGGCTTTCATTTATCCCCTCTACCCTTACTTTTCTGATAGGAAAACCAATTCTGGAATGCATACAATATGGGCCTGGTGAATTTTCTACTTTTAGTCAAATTGTTTTTTAAAATATTGTCCTACTCTTGTAGCCACAATGTTGATATGACTGGTCCAGTTCAACTTCTGCTCAATGGTGACATCTAGGATGTTGCTGATAGTGGCATCGAAGGTCAGAGGGAGGGAGAAGGGAATAGGAGGGGAAATGGTAGAATCCTTGGTGTGCATTAAAGGCCACCAAACAATGAAGATGAGATAGAGATGGCGATCTGCAGACTGTTCAGAGAGATCTGTAAAAACAACAGGGCAATAATATTGGGTGATTTTAACTATCCCAAGGTAGACTGAAATAAAGGTAATGCTTGTGGTCAAACAAAGAAAGAAGCATTGCTTGAATTCGTTCAAAGAAATGAAGTGGGATAAATAACTGATGTAAAGCAGAACAATTGGGAATTAATTAGACCATAATATAGTTAGGGTCAATGAAATAATATAAAACGATAATGAAGAGGCAAAGGTAATGGTGCTGCACTGAAAAAAGGCAATTTTCAGGACAATAAAAGATGATCTGGCCCAAATTAACTGTGGAGAAGTTAGTAAACAGATCACTGGACCAACAGTGGGAAATCCTCAAGTAGGAGATGCATAGAGTACAAAATAATGTATTGCTACAAGGTGAAAAAGGGAATGCATCAAAGTATAGAGTTCCTTTATAAATAGAAAGATTAAAATTAAACTAAAACTTAAAAGGGAGGCATATGATAAAGCTAGGGATAACAATACTAAAGATAATCATAAGGAATATAGAAAGTGTACTGGGGAATTGAAAAGGGAGTTTAGAAGGGCTAAAAAGGAATGTGAAAAAAGACTAAGATAATATAAAAGGAAATAGTAAGGGTTTTATAAGCATATCAAAAGTAAAAGAATAGTTAAATAAAAAATAGGGATGAAGGAGGGAGTTTCATTGAGGAGAATACAGATATGACAGTGCTATTAAATAAATATTGTTCATCAGTATTTACAAATGATGGTGAAGTAAGAACATTAGTGTGCTAGAGGATAGAACTAACTGTAAAAAAGGAATTGGTTCTGAAAACATGAGCAGACCTCAAGCTGGATAAGTCACCAGATCCTGATGACACATGCCCTGGGCTGCTGCAAGAGGTCAGAGAGGAGAAAGCAGAGGCTCTGCCAAAATGTTTCAATCCTCCTTAAATATACAAATGTGCCATGGGATTGGCGAGTAGTAAGTGTAAGACCCTTGTTCACGAAAGGAGAGAAGGATAAACTATTGAACAATTAGTCTAATGCCATTTATGAGCAATCTCTTAGAATCCACAATTCAATTAATTTTTCGGATGCTACTCGGACTACTAAGGCCCTGATATGGCAGGCAGGAAGATTATGCACATTTCTAGCCGGAGGTGCACCACCTGCCATATTGGGTAACGACAAAATATAGGCATCCTTTACCCATGCCTGAATCAGGCGTTAGGCCCTTTGCACAAGCAAATATGGGGCCTAACGCCTGTATGAGGCCCCCTCTCGAAGAATGGTTTGCCCTGAGGCAGCCAGTGCCGTCGCCGGCTACATTCAGAAAAACCAACCCGAAGGATCGCCTGGAAGGCCCAACCAAGCAGTTAAGTAACTTTTCTGAATGTGGAGCTTGGAGGAGCAGGCATGCTCCTCCGGACCCCACATTAAAGGAACCAAACGCCGCCACTGACCCCACCCACATCACCGCTGCTCCTGGCCCCTGCTCCCGGTCCAGAGAGTTGATCTCCCGGCCTCCGATCTTCCTCACTCCCAGGCCCAACCTCCAATCTCCGATCACCCAGCCCCCAGGCGCAACCCCCAATCTCCCAGCCCCAACCCCTGATTTCCCCCACTCCTGGGCCCAACCCCCAATCTCCAGGCCCCAAACCTTGATCATCCTCACTCCCAGGGCCAACCCCCAATTTCCCAGCCCCAACCCCTGATCTCCCTCACTCCTGGTCCCAACCCCCAATCTTCCTCCCCAATCCCCAAATACCCGCAATTCCAGACCCCAAATCCCCGGACCCAGACAGCAATCCCAGATCCCACCCCAACCTCATCCCAACCCCAAACAGACCCCCGGGCCTAATCCCTGGACCTACTTACCTGAGGGCCTCTGCGATGCTAGCAGTTGCCCAAAAATATAATTTTTTTCCCAATGTATATCATGCCGTAGAGTCATTTGCGGTCATAAATTAGACTTTTTCTCAAAATGGCATTAAGTGATTTGTGATCACTTTCCATAATAATTTCAGATGATAACCACTGCTCCCATTTATCAGACAGGAAGTGCTGGTAATAGTCCTGCCTCTGAACTTGCTTAAAAACTGTTAAATCTCCAACTTTTTCCAGTTCTGATGAAAGGTCATTGACCTGAAACGTTAACTCGGTTTCTTTCTCCACAGATGCTGCCTGACCTGCTGAGTATTTCCAGCATTTTCTATTTTTATTTTAATAATCAATTAGCTTATTAATTGGCTTGATTTTTTTTACAGCTAGAGGCAGTTTCCTGGGTGGCAACTGTGTAGATAGGTCATTGGGGTCAACAAGAGGGTGCAGAGTACCTTCTAAATCCTCCTCTCCTTTGAAACATTCCTGTTATTTGGCTACTAAATTTTGTTTTATGAGTTTTAATAAAACACCCATTGTCATAATGTTCTTATGATTCACTGTTGACCCTCACACTTAAAATAGGTGTACATCCAATTGTCACCATTTGAAACTTTTTTTTGTTCATTCACGGGATGTGGGCAAGGCCAGCATTTATTGCCCATCCCTAATTGCCCTTGAGAAGGTGTTGGTGAGCTGCCTTCTTGAATGGCTGCAGTCCGTGTGGTGAAGGTACTCCCACAGTACTGTTCGGTAGGGAATTCCAGATTTTGACCCAGCGATTATGAAGGAATGGCATAAATGTACTTCTGGTTGTTCTTGGAGTTTGTTTCCCTAATGGTTTATTTTTTGATTTGCTGAACATGAGCAATTAGAACCCTGAAGTTTTCTGCCAATGTTGTTCACGTTCAGTAAAACAAACTACGACATTTGTTCTCAGGTAAAACATTGACTGGAGCATCACTGCTGAAATTTGCTGTGCTTGATGTTTATGAGCATGTTGGTATATTATTCTTCCAATAAACCAACAGCTTTGTGAAAAAATGTAACTTGTCATCTCAGTCACCAGTAGCTTCAGTATATGGCTGCTTAGTCCCCATTTCTGGACTTCAGTCACTTGTTGAGAAATTCTGGGAGAGAAATTGGAGGATTTATCACGGCCGCTACGGCCATAAAATGGCGAAAAGACTGCGGCCAGCGCTCTTCCGCCAGCTGGCGGCGGATTCATCGGCGCGGGCCATTTTGAAACTGCCGGTAAACATTAGTGCCAGGGAGATTTAAATGAAAGAGATCGTGACATTAGCGAGTGACGTCACTTGACGCCCAATCTCCAACATTGCATTTAGCCATTGAACTCACCATCAGCGCAGACCAATGACAGGGAGAGCTGGCGTCTACCAGCAGGAAGCAGGCTGCAGCAGCGATATTTAAAGGCATCATCCACAATCAGTTGCACCTGACATGGTTCAGCAGTTTCAGCCACTATTTGCTACTTCCTGCAACTGAAACAGCTTGCTTTAGTTATTTCAAGGTTTTTTGGTAACAGGGCGGGTTGTTTCAAGAGCAGAGGTCACTCATTATTTTTTAAAGGCTTCTGCTCACAACACTTGCTCGCAGTCATTGGAGCTGTACTGGGCAGTCGACCTCGCCCTCCAGGATCCACGGCAGAGGGAGTGGAGGCAGCGAGGAAGATGGGAACCTGTGCATAGAGGCAGGAGGAGGAGGAGGGCCATGAGGGCTCTCAACAGGACTTGCCCACCTAGGGTCTTCCAACAGCACATCTCCTACCTTCAATTAAGCGAGGAACAGTGTCTTAGGAGGCTGTGCATCAGCAAGGAGGTGGTCACAGATCTCTGCCACCTCCTGCAATCAGACCTGCAGCCTGAGAACTGAGCGACCAGGGCTCTTCCAGTGGCAGTCAAGATCACCGTGGCACACCACATCCCCATCATACTATCCCTGTGACACAGAATATCACATCACTCTCCTTGGCACAAAGCTGAAATGAGACAAACCACAAAAGATTCCAAACACAATTATTAAATTTATCAATAATCACAAGACACATATTTACAATTCTACTATTAACTAATCACCCTGGTGCAATCCCTTACTGTCTGTCTTTCATGTGGCTTTTCCTATTCTAGTGCTCCTACGAAGTGCTCCCCAGTGGCTGCAGCATGGCTGGTGGAAGGTTGCTAACTTTCAGTGAGGGTGACTGCAGTTGGCCTTGCAGGACAACCTCGAGTAGCTCTGGACCTGGAGCTCCGGCTGTAGACTGCACCACCTCGCCATGGGCAGCAGCAGTCTGGGCTGGCTGGCTCCCAGGCAGCAGATAAAACAGTGGTGGAGTGGCTGTGGTGGGAAGAGGAATGCTGTCATCCTGAGAGAGGGTTCTGCTCCACTGACCCACTGTCACTCCCACGGGGCGGTGCCTCAGCACTTCCACCAATCTTTTTGAGCACAGATTGCTGGCCTACTGCGACACCCTGCAAGACCCAGTTGACAGTACGCAACCCAGCCACGATGGCAGCAGCCAGAGCTTGGGTGGTGTCAAGCTGAGACTGCATGACAGCATGATGTTCTGCGCAGAGCCCCATGCAATGTTGGAGGCGGACTCCTCCACGCTGCATGACAGCAGTCTGAGCTTCTGCTGCAGTACTAAGATGTTGGGTTGCTTTTGCCTGTGCTGCAATGGAAGCTGCAACATCATCCATCATGCACGCCATCACGTCTGGATTGCCACGGTCTCTCTGGGAGTGCACGATCATTTCCAGGCTGGAAATCCTTGGCTCCATGTTCTGCGTAGAGCCCCATGCAATGTTGGCGGCAGACTCCGCCACGCTCTTTGACATTGACGAGAGGCTCTCTGGCAGCCTTGTCATTGCACCCATCATTTCTGTGGGTATGCCCATCACCCTTCCACCCTTCTTCTGAAGGCCTTCCCATCGAGGTCCTCATCTGAGTCCTGTGCAGCAGAACTCGCACATGAATTCGCCCTCCGGGGAGTTGGCCCCCAAGCTACCCTTTCTCCCTGGCCTTGCTGCAGCCCACTCATCCCCGGTGCCTCACCCTGTGCGGATCCGACTACTACACTAGCCTCTAAAGAACACGTAGTGCCAATATCTAAGCTGTTGTCTATGAGTGACAGATGCAGTGATGCAGTGTCTTCTTCCTCCTCCTCTTCACCCCCCTCACTCTCAGCGGTGCCCTCAGGGACAGGCTGATCGGCTGTTTGTTGATTATCTTAAAGCACAAAGACACAAGAGTGGGATTATGGTGAGGACGATGAGTGGGGGGGAGGGGGTGGGAGTGCGTGGGCGGGAGCCAGAAATGCATGCATACAGCATGTATAGCTTGAAGGTGAGACTAGATTGTGGGCTGAGGGGGAAGTGGGATGTGAGAAAAAGGATTAGGAATGACCATATCGTTATTGTTCCCAAAGAGTCGAACCTCGCTGGTGGCCACAGCCTCCACCATGTGGTGCCCAATGATCTCAAGCACTCTCCTCAAGCTGGCTAGGTGTTGAAGGTCCGCCTACAGCTTCCTTCTTCAGTATCAACCACACAGCCGATTTTAGTATCATCTGCAAACTTCTTAATCATACCCCCTATATTCAAGTCTAGATCGTTGATATATACCACAAAAAGCAAGGGACTTAGTACTAAGCCCTGTGGAACCCCACTGGAAACAGTCTTCCAGTCACAAAAACACCCATCAACCATTACCCTCTGCTTCCTGTCTCCGAGCCAGTTTTGAATCCAACTTAACCATTTGCCCTGGATCCCAGTATGCCATGTGGAACCTTATCAAAAGCCTTGCTAAAGTCCATATACACTACATCAAACGCACTACCCTCATCTACCCTCCTTGTTACCCCCTCAAAAAATTCAATCAAGTTTGTCAGACACGACCTTCCCTTAACAAATCTGTGCTAACTATCCTTGATTAATCCGTGTCTTTCTAAATGAAGATTTATCCTGTCCTTCAGAATTCTTTCCAATAATTTTCCCACCACCGAGGTTAGGCTGACTGGCCTATAATTACTCGGTCTATCCTTTTCTCCCTTTTTAAACAAGGGTACCACATTAGCAATCCTCCAGTCCTCCGGCACCACACCTGAAGCCAGAGAGGATTGAAAAGTGATGGTCAGAGCCTCTGCTATTTCCTCTTTTGCTTCGCTTAACAGCCTGGGATACATTTCATCCGGGCCTGGGGATTTATCCACTTTTAAAGCTGCTAAACCCCTTAATACTTCCTCCCTCACTATGTCTATTTCATCTAATAGTTCACACTCTTCCCCCCCCCCCGATAGCAATGTCTGCTTCGCCCCTCTCCTTTGTGAAAACAGATGCAAAGTATTCATTAAGAACCCTACCAACGTCTCCTGCCTCCACACACAGATTACCCTCATGATCTCTAATAGGCCCTACCCTTTCTTTAGTTATCCTCTTACTCTTAATATATTTATAAAACATCTTTGGGTTTTCCTTGATTTTACTTGGCAAGAATTTTTCATGCTCTCTCTTTGCTTTCCTAATATCATTGTTAATTGCACCCCAGCACTTTCTGTACTCCTCTAAAGATTCTGGAGTATTTAGCCCTCAGTATCTGTCATATGCCTCCCTTTTTTTCTTTATCCTACCCTGTATGTCTCTAGACATCCAGATGGCTCTAGATTTGTTAGTCCCACCTTTTTTCTTTAAGGGCACATATTTGGTCTGAACCCTCCGGATCTCCTCATTGAATGCCTCCCACAGCTCTGACACTGATTTACCTTCAAGTAGCCTATTCCAGTCCACTATAGCTAAATCCCCTCTGAGCTTAGCAAAATTTGCTTTTTCCCAGTTTAGAATTTTTATTCCTGGTCTATCCTTGTCCTTTTCCATAACTACCATAAATCTAACAGAATTATGGTGGTCCATTATCTCACGCCACATGGTCCTGGAAGTGTGTGGCATAGAAACATAGAAGATAGGAGCAGGAGTAGGCCATTCGGCCCCTCGAGCCCGCTCTGCCATTTAATGAGATCATGGCTGATCATCCAAATTCAGTACCCTGTCCCTGCTTTCTCCCCATATCCCTTGATCCCTTTAGCCTCAAGAAATATATCCAACTCCTTCTTGAATATATTTAATGAATTGGCCTCAACGGCTGTGTGTAGCAGAGAATTCCACAGGTTCACCACTCTCTGGGTGAAGAAATTCCTCCTCATCTCAGTCCTAAATGGCTTACTCCTTATCCTTAGACTGTGACCCTTGGTTCTGGACACCCACGCCATCGGGAACATCCTTCCTGCATCTAGTTTGTCTAGTCCTGTTAGAATTTTATAAGTTTCAATGAGATCCCCTCTCATTCTTCTAAACTCTAGCGAATATAAGCCTAATCGACCCAATCTCTTCTCATACGTCATTCCTGCCATCCCAGGTATCAGTCTGGTGAATCTTCGCTGCACTCTCTCCATGGCAAGAACATCCTTCATCAGATAAGGTGACCAAAACGGCACACAATACTCAAGGTGTGGTCTTACCAAGGCCCTGTACAACTGCAGCAAGACATCCTTGCTCCTGTACTCAAATCCTCTCGCTATGAATGCCAACATACCATTTGCCTTCTTAACCTCCTGCTGCACCTGCATGCTTACCTTCAGCGACTGGTGCACAAGGACACCCAGGTCTCGTTGCACTTCCCCTTTTCCCAATCTATTGCCGTTCAGATAATAATCTGTCTTCCTGTTTTTGCCATCGAAGTGGATAACCTTGCATTTATCCACATTATACTGCATTTGCCATGCATCTGCCCAATCACCCAACCTGTCCAAATCATACTGGAGTTTCTCTGCATCCTCCTCACAGCACACACGCCCACCTAGCTTTGTGTCATCTGCAAACTTGGAGATATTGGGATCAATTTTCGTTTGGGTGTGGGGAATTGGCAGTTTCCCCGAAGTTAGTGATTCCGACACGATTGTAAATGGGTCTGTGAGATTGATGCAAATTTAACACAATTGGCCAATTGATTTCCAGCGTGTGGGAAGCCTTGACAATTGAGTATTTCCAGTCAGAAAGTCACAGAATATGATGTCATCATTGCTGCTGCTTTTAAGGTTCACAGCAAGCCTTGCTTCCTCTGTAGGCTTCCAACCTTCCACATTAAGATGGCACAGGAGCCTGCAGGAGGAACGGCCAACGGGAGGGTCAGATCTGCGCCCAAATTTGATGCGGCTTCACTACAGGCATTATTGGATGGTGCTAGGGCCCACAGGGAGGTCCTCTTGCCTTCTTCAGGGATGGTGTGGAGATGCTAGTGTTGGACTCGGGTGGACAAATGTAAGAAATCACACAACACCAGGTTATAGTCCAACAGCTTTATTTGAAATCACAAGCTTTCGGAGCGCTGCTCCTTCGTCAGGTGAAGTGGAGAGATGCATAAAAACACAGCTTATATAGTCAGAGAATAATGTCAGATGTTTACAGGTAATCTTTCTAACTGCCATTTATCACACCTCGGCAGAGAGATAATCACAGCAATCAAAGGTGTAAATGGTGTCCAAACAGGTTAGTCAGGAAAACATTACATCAAAGAACAATGAGGTGGGGTCACAAGGGGTCAAATGTTGCAGATGCTGGGGTCTGTATGAAAAAGACAAAAAACATTTTTTTTGCTGGAAATCACAGCAGGTCCGGCCGCATCTGTGTGGAGAGAACAAGATGCGGCCGGACCTGCTGCGATTTCCAGCAAAAAAAATGTTTTTTGTCTGTTTTTTTGTTTTTCATACAGACCCCAGCATCGGCAACATTTGACCCCTTGTGACCCCACCTCATTGTTCTTTGATGTAATGTTTTCCTGACTAACCTGTTTGGACATCATTTACACCTTTGATTGTTGTGATTATCTCTCTGCCGAGGTATAATAAATGGCAGTTAGAAAGATTACCTGTAAACATCTGACATTATTCTCTGACTATATAAGCTGTGTTTTTATGCATCTCTCCACTTCACCTGACGAAGGAGCAGCGCTCCGAAAGCTTGTGATTTCAAATAAAGCTGTTGGACTATAACCTGGTGTTGTGTGATTTCTTACACTTCTTCAGGGAGGAAGAGGCCTCCCAGCCAGACCAAGGCTGTGTGGCTAGAGGTGGCTGGTCAAGTCAACTCCTTGGGGCTAACACGAAGAACGTGGTTGCAGTGCAGGAAAAGATTCCATGACCTTCTTCGCACTGGAAAAGCAAGTACTGTATGATGTTTCCATCACCCTCAATCTGATCCCCATTGCCCTTCCTCACCAGCACTCAGCTTTAGCAATCTCTTTCTGCACATCCCACTAGACACTCACATCCATGCACCCTTACCCATTCCCTCTCTCTCTATGCTCACATTCACAGAACTATGCCACCATGCAGCCCTTACACTCCCTCTCACTCTGATGCTTTGAACACAACTGACAACACACAGGGAGGGCCCTTGGTCTTGCAACCTCACTCCATCTTTGTCTCCTTCTAAGTATCTATGCTATGCAATCTCTGCACTCCTTCATTCTCACTCAACCACCACTTGTCTCCCTCATTGCAGGAAAGAGAGCTCACAACAGGAGAGAGCGAGCCAGGACAGCAGGAGGGCCACCCTCATTAGCCCAGCTCACCCCCTGAGAGGAAGGCGTCCTGGAGATTGCTGGGGCTGACCGAGATGTGAACGTTGGGGAAGGACAGGCAGGAGCATCCCCGCAAGCTAGTGACAGAATAGTTTTCCATCTCTCTCATTGGCATTGCATGAGCCGCTGATAATGATTCTGAAGCTACATCATATGGTCTTATGATCATCTGCAGAATGCAATGTGCTTGTAACCTTGGTATCACAACTTTTTCCTTGACTCCCCCACAGGACCATCGAGAGCCCCCGTCCCCACTCTGCAGGAGGAAGAGCCTGAGCAGCCAGACTCCTCAGAGGAATCTGCAACCTCTGAGGGTGCAGCGTCATCAGCAATAAGCGCACCCAGCACCAGCGCAGACACTCACACCTTGGTGGGACCTTCGGGACATAGAGTAGAGTTGTCACCTGGTATATCACAGCTCACAAGTGTAGGGTTCTCAAAATTCCCACATTCCCTAAAAGTTATGGATAAAGGGACCCTGTATGGACAAGTTATTAAAAAGGGTACCCAAAATGGCTTCTGAAACCACATGACCAAAGCTTGCAGGATTTTAAAAGCAAGGCCCTGCAGAAGGCAGGCCCATTCAAATCCTGAAACAAAATCTAACATGCATGGATCTGTGAAAGACTTTGCCATTTTCTAAAGCCAGACAGCTAGGTAAACACAGAATATGCATTCTTGACCTTGGAACAGATCAAGTCAGGATGGACCTAATCTTGAGGCCATTAACTTTTCGCATATATAATCGGTAACAGCTCACAGGTAGCTGCCAAGCCAGGAAAGACTATTAAATTTCATAAATAACAAACAGCCAGGATATCGAAGCCATTAAACAAGGAGACAACTGCCCCAGAAGTCGTTAAAGTAAATGACTGTCATCATTTTAGGCGAGCCCGCCAAAAGTTAGACAAAGAACTGACCTGATTTGGTGCGCAGATAAGGGGTGAAGAACCGGGTATAATTGTAGGCCCACCGGTAGCTCTCTCTCTCTTGCCTCTTGCCCTCTTGCTTGGCCTCTTGCTCACTCCCGACACCGAAGACGCCCATTACAGCACCGGGGGCCAAACACGGGGAGGAGAACAGAACCGAATCAAGCACGCACAGGACACACAGGCTGCAAATGGGCAGACGAGACGAGACGAACGGTAAAACCAATAGGCAGAGAAGGGCAGCGAAGAAGAAGCGTTGGGGGACAAACGGCCTAGTTATAAGCTGGCGTTTGAAGCTTGGGTAGTAAAATCAATATTAACGGTAAAAACCGCCAACCGAGCCCCAACCGCAACAAAACCGTCGGCGACCAAACCACCACCAGAAGAACAACCATTCCTGCAAGGTGAAGTACCCCACAAAAGACTCTAATCTGACAAAGGAAAAGAGGGGTACTTCGCACAGACAACTCCAGCGCCGCGCCCTGTGACCACGTGACGACAGCAGGCCCAAAGGACAACAAGAGCGAACCCCAAAACCATGACTGGCTTAATCGACAGGTTTCGAACCGTAAAAGAAACCCCATTGGTGAGCATGAATTCCTGGCCCCTCGTAGCTTAATCTAGTTAGGTATTGGGGGTGGGATAAGGATAAGGGGATTTTTGATGTGTTTGTTTCCCTCGATGTGCCATGTGTTCCCCATTCCCAAATAAGTGTAATTTTATATGCCTGTAATTATTCCAGTAATTCTCAGTATTGTGTTTTATTGTGCCTTTAATAAAAATTGCGGTTTTCTTGCACCAAACCACTTGTCTACTCTATTTTCTGTATCGCCGTCTGTACCTAAGCCCGGTGTCTAGAACCCAGGGGTGTGGGAGCAATTCAAACTGCTCAGAGACAGTCGGGGCAGAGCTGACTGGGCACACGCCACCCCCTACAGGAATGGCGACCGCGGCAGGACTCCGGCAACATGGGTGCGATACAGTAGACAATGGTTCGGAAGAGCAAACCATGATGGAGGAAAGGATTTCTGATTATGTGTTCAGTAAGGTGAATATCACAAAGAAGTGGATCACCAATCTGTTAAGGGCTGGGCGTCCGGTAGATGCTGCAGCCAAGTGGACAGAAGGGAAGGAGAACAAGGAGTCCCTAGAGAAGGCAGTCTGGCTGATGTGCTTCAAGAAGCAGGTTCAGCTTTTGGACAGGCTCGTTGCAGCACAGGCAGCTGAGTTAAAGGAGTCAGCCCTGGAGATCCAGGGCAAAGCTCTAGCAGGGGAGAAGTTACTGGTAGCATTGCAGGCCCTGAATCAGGAAAGGGTACAATTAATGGGAGAACATAAGGCCAGGTTGGAATACCTACAGTGCCAGGTCACCAAAGCCAAGGGTAATGAGTTGAGGTTGCGGGAAAAGAACGCCTGCCTAGCGAGACAAGTAAGAGAGCAGGAGGAGAAAGTAAAAGAAGTAAAGGCAGCCTATAAGTTGGCAAGCGAACAGGGGTTTGAAGATGCAGATCATGGCCCCTGCAAGGAACAAATAGAGAATCTGAGCCTGGCCATAAGGAAGGCAAAGGGCATGGTGTGCCTCATAAGCCCGAAGGCAGGCCAGGCGGATTTTATAGGGAACGAGGGGAGAACAGTTCAGACACCACAGGTAGTGCCAAGGGACGACCCGGTGGAGGAACAGGAGGTCGCACGACCACCACCCATAGCACCAGGTTTTAGCGAGGTCTGGCAGCAAGGGGGGATGTGGTTAGGGATAGAAGCGGAGGTGGAACAACCCCCGCAAGAGAGGCTGGAACCAGAGCCGATGTGCCCAGCCCGGTATCGGAGGTTCGGCCCACCCGCTAATGGCGAGGCTGAGTGACCCCATCAAAACCAGTTCGTATTATCCTACGGCACCCAACAGCTTAGGGCTATGGTGAGCCATATCCCAAAGCTCACCGAAAAAGGGGACCCCTCGGTCCACTTCAGGGAAGTGGAACAGGCAGCCAGCATCAACGAATGCGATGCTGCTGAGCAGGCCAAAATGCTGCTGTTCTCTTTGGAGAGTAGGCTCCTCCAGTCCCTCTCTGACGAGTGTAAGAGGGGTCAGAGTGGGTATGAGGAGCTCAGGGATGAAGTTCTGGAGGCCATGGGGATGAATGAAGGAAGTCCTTTCTCCCGTGTGGAGAAGACAGTGCAACTCGCAGGGGAAACCTCGCGGACAGGTTATGGCCGGTGTACTGGAGTGCCTGTCCTGGGGCACCTAGCCGGGCACTCCTGAACCGGGATCAGCTGGCCCACTGGCTCCGTTGCCTGGTGGCAAACAGCTTGCCACAGGTCCGGGCCAAGGCGGAAGTCTGGTTCGACCCCAAGAATCCCCTGACCACCGAACTTACGGTGATCAGACAGTTGGCTCTAGCCTATAAGAACGGTAGGGGTACCGATGCACACCCACCTAAGGGGAAGGTGTATGAGGTAAAACCCAGACAGGGTAGGAAGGAGTGGCATCAGGAAGGGAATAACCCTTCTAGCACAAAGCTCAATTGTTACGGGTGTGGGAAGGATGGACACTGGAGGAAGGAGTGCAAAAACCCTTGGAAGGATAACAAGGGAAAGAATTCCTCAGCCCCAGCCCAAAAGACAGAGACAGGAATCCCTCCTGCCACGGTCGAGTCATTTTTGGACGCAATGAGGTCCCTATTGACTGGCCAAGGGAAGGTAGTAGCCACTACTGGTGCTCTGACCCCATCCGCCCCATCCAACCCACAGCCCTGACTAGAACCAGCGCAGCCTGTCGACCTGTGTCCCCTTGAAAACAATGAGGGGAGCAGGCCCTGTGTTAAGATGCGGGTGAAGACGGTGCAGGGGAGATATTCGGTGGACACTGAAGCTTCCAGGATGGTGGTCCATTCGGAAGACCCGACCAATCCACCCCGGTCTAACAAGGTCCCATTTAGCCCAATGGGAGTCACAGGGAATGAGCAGGCTGGGGAAAGGTCCAAACGTTTGGCCATAGTTTTAGGATCCCTCCATACCACGTGGGAGGGTAACCAAAAGACCAACGAGTGGCCAAGCAGAGAGCCAGGGAAGGAGAGTCTTGGGACCCCTATCGGACAGGTTCAGTGGCCGCAATCTGGGACAAGGGAGGCACACAGGGGGTAGCTTTGGCCCCGGACCTAAAGCAGGTCCAAGCCCAAGATCCCGTCCTTAAGGCCGTCCCAGTAAGGAGAAAGAATGGGGAGTCCATAGAAGGCCCGTTCAGGGCAACGGACGAGATTTTAAGGCAGGCTGCTAATTACATTAACCAATGCAAATTGTTTAAGCCCGAGAAAAGGGAACAGCCAGTTGGGGCAAGGTCTGAGGATAGAAATCCTCAGCCTGCAGCAGGAGCAAACTCACAGACAGCACAGGCAGGTGCAGTGGGTTGTTTTAGGGGAGGAGCCATCCCACCCACTGTTTGGGACACTCCCCCACTCCTCTGGAACTTAGATGAGGTGGGATGTGAGGGCGAAGACCCCGCCCCGGACCCAGATTTAGACGAGGTGGGACCTGAGGGCGAGGACCCTCAGCCTGCAGCACCAGGCTGTGAAGAGTTACCTGCCCCTAGCCCAGGTTCAGGAGAGGTAAAGCCTGAGGATGAAGATCCCCAGCCAGCGGTAGTGGAAGGCCCACAGACCGCACCGGAGGGGGCAGTGGCTCGGGTTAAAGAACCACCAGCCAGAAAAACCCCACCCGCCAAAGTCCCCAGAAGGTCCCCACGAACGCCCCAACCAAGGAAACCGTGGTCACTGGCTCCCCATTTTAAAAGGGCAGCCTCTCGAGTGAGGGATCGGTCTGAGGGCAGAGGTCCCCAGCCAGCAGCCGCAGACTGTGAGGGACCGAAAGTACAGGACGGTGCGGCCACACCGAAGGGAGCGGTGTGCCACAGCCCGAACAGGGATTAGCCTGGCTGCCTGGAGACGGGCGGCGGATGTACATAGTTTACGTAATTTAAGTTGATATTGTTAAGTTTGCGTGTTTTAATTTAAGGTTAAACGAGGTGATGGTAGTTTTAAATATTAGTAGTATTGTTAAGAGCGTTTGTATTTAAGTCGAGGTCACGAGGACTATGCTTCACCCAAGCCAGAGAATCTCCTCGGGACCTGGCTATATGCTCTTGTGTCTCTTTGCAGGAAAGGATTTCAGGATGAAGGGGGGCGTACTCCTACTCGCCCTGGTAGGGATGAGCAGTGGAAAGCGAGGTGACGTGGAGGACTCCCCCATCTATGGGTGCTCGGGAGAGAAAGCACCAGTTGTGACTGCTGGGAGCAGCAAACAAGGTGCGGAGGAGCCCGCCATCTATTCCCACGACGGAAGATGGCCCGGGTGGTTGGGAGCCAACTCCACCCGGTACTCCAGCCAGACAGGGTTCACCTACGGGGAGGCCTCCCTCCCCTGCCCCAGCGTACAGGTTGTGGCCTCATGGGTCGGGGTCACTGAGGGGAAACGCCTGACCTGTAGAGGACAGATTCCCCTGGGAAGGTGGTGGTGGCTCAGGAAGCTGAGCACAGACATGGGGGACCGTACAGCCGACTGGGAACGAATGGGGAACGACACCCACCGGACGGTCACAGGGACCCGAGGGGGGACGAGAGTATGCTGGGATAAGTGGTGGGAGTCGGAACGGGGAATTTATGTCTGCATGTGGGGGGTCACAAAAGGCCTGCCCCACAGGCATATCCATCATCTTCTCCGCATCATGGCAGGATAAGGGGAAGGGGGTGGAATGGGATTCCCACCTACACACTTGCATAGTCCCACGTTACCCATCCCCAGTCAAAGCCACTGAGCTAGTGGCACGTGCCCGGAAGCCCCTGCCCACGACTCAGGCAGCAAGGACACACAGAGAGGGGTGCCCTGCCACCACCAAGGGACCAGGGAATGGGCTGGTACTAGTACCGACGGAACAGGTACTGTACCAGGGGGTACACTACGTGGTAGCTTCCGTGATCCTAAACCTCACCGAGGTACGCTTACCTGAGTGGTGCCCCAAAGAGACAGAGCAGCTATACCAGGCTCTGTTGAAAGACATGTTTAGGAAATTCTGCGAGTTCGATTTTGCCAACGTAGACAAAACCGAACTGTACACCACACACAATGAGTATTTTGGTAATGCGGGGAGACAAAGAAGGGGAGCCTGGAATGATGTTTTTACTGCGTTTAACACAGGGTCCTCTGTCATCAACAGTCTGGATGACATAGAATTGCAGACACAGATAAACAGTCTAAAACACAATTAAGGAAGATCTTGATGGATGAAAACAAGGTACAGGATACTCTTTGATATCCGGCACCGACGGGACCGGCGTGTTGCCGGTTGATCAAAAATTCTGGATGACGAAGAGGGTTATCTACCGAGGCTATTTTTAACAAAGAAAAATTTAAAAAATCAAGAAATGTGCTGTATACAGTAATTGGGTACTCACCTACAGAATGTTGTGTTAAATGGATGGTGGAAGATGCTTAAGTACAGTACTGCCAGTTGAGGGTAATGCAATGAAATGACTACCAGCAGCGTGGGAGATACACAGTACCCCTGTAAAATGGCGGATCAGAAGAGACTACCGGCAGCGCGGGAGAGTCGGACTCCTGTTATTGAGGTGTTCCGACTTCCGACAGCGCCAAGAAGCCGAGTAGTGGCAGTTTGGAGTACTACCCCCCCCTGACTAACTCGGCCACCGCGGGAGACTCGGACTCGGCAACATTGCTGGTTATTGAGGTGTTATTTTCGGTGTGAGAATTTTGCCGGTTAATAGAGAATTCCGGATAGTTAGGTGCCGTTTAAATGAGAGTTTCCTGTAGTCGGATCAGAGTTAAATGAGGACCAGGCCATGACGGTCCATTTAAAAGAAATAATAGCTGAGCTGGAGAAGCACGCCAAAACTGTAAATGCCCTCATAAGAGAGGACAGAAATGCTTCTGACCAGGCTGCACAGAATTAGGTCTGCGTACTGTACGGGGCATGGTTGCTGGGCGAGGGCCGCAGTAATCTGGAGGATTTAAAACAGGGTTTAGTCCCCTCCTGGATCAGCAACAAACACCTCGCAGCCCTCCATCCGTTTGAGAATGCATTAAGCCCGTGTCAACTCCGGCTAGCTTCTGAGGCCTACCCAGTCCCAGTGGATTGTGGGCGGTCCAACCACACCATCATGGGTATAGTCGTGAGAATGCCGGTCATGGGTAGGACAGCCCGACCCACGCCGACAGGGTAGAGAACATTGGAGTCATTCAAGGGGGTGCACACATGTCATAAAGTGGGAGCACGCTATGACAGGTACTGACCTCTCAGGGTGCCGGAGTCGGGGAGCACACATAATACTGTGTCCCCAGCACTTGAACGCCTATTCAAAACCACAGTGCGGGTTTAAAGCTGCTGGTGCGAAACCTATAAACTGTACCATCGAGGTAATGGCACAAGACCATGTTCCCCCACAGGTAACATATATAGGAGGTGGGACATATTGTGTCACCACAGGTGCACCCCACTACCAGCATGGACAGCATAGCTGGTGTCCAGTAAGTGATAGCAGTTTCTGCTTTAAACCTGAGGCAGAAGTTCAAGTGGCCCAGGAACAAATTGTCCCCATTCCTGAACCCTCCACTGTTCACCTCACTATAAAAGAGAATTTCACCAACCTGCAAAAATATGTAGCACAGTTCGGCTACAAAATCCCCCCTCTCCCAGAACATCTTACCAAAATACTCAAAGCAGTAATAGTCTCACAGAAACATTTCTACACTCTGGAGCAAAAGACGATAGAGATAGGGGCCAAGATACTGGACATTGTAGTTCCACCCTGGTGGGACAATTTTGAAAATATAGAGGTCCCTTCGTGGATTAGATTGGCTTCCCACATCCTCGTGGTTTGCCAGCTGGGAATAGTATTGTATCTAGTGTGCACTCAGTGCAAGGGAAAAGGCCAAATACGAGAATTCTGAAACGAAAGGACCTGGAAGGAACATTATGTGAAGGTGGAGGGAGATACACCTGTTTGAATTTTTTTCTGTGTTTCTGAATAAAGAGTGTTGTTTTTTTGTGTGCTTTTGTTGTTTTTAATAAAGATTTTCGACGTGTTGTTTTAATAAAGATGTATGTGTACCAAGTGGTGCAGGGGTGTTGGACCCCTCCATGCTTGGATGTGTGTAAACAACTGTAATTATTCTATGTATGCTTATGTACACTACATTTTTACAGAATGGGAAATGCATGTGTCGTGGGATCAGAGACAGGTAATTACAGGGGAAGATTGACTATGGAGGGTTGGAAATTTTGCTCACCTTGTCAGGATGATACTTAAAGCGAGTTTAGTATCAACAGGGGGGTGTGTAGGGTTCACAAAATTCCCACATTCCCCAAAGTTATGGATAAAGGGACCCTGTATGGACAAGTTATTAAAAAGGGTACCTAAAATGGCTTCTGAAACCTCGTGACCAAGGCTTGCAGGATTTTAAAAGCAAGGCCCTGCAGAAGGCAGTCCCATTCAAATCCTGAAATGAAACCTAACATGCATGGATCTGTGAAAGACTTTGCCATTTTCTAAAGCCAGACAGCTAGGTAAACACAGAATATGCATTCTTGACCTTGGAACAGATCAAATCAGGATGGACCTAATCTTGAGGCTATTAACTTTTCGCATATATAATCGGTAACAGCTCACAGGTAGCTGCCAAGCCAGGAAAGATGATTAAATTTCATAAATAACAAATAGCCAGGGTATCGAAGCCCTTATACAAGGAGTCAACCGCCCCAGAAGTCATTAAAGTAAATGACTGTAATCATTTTAGACGAGCCTGCCAAAACTTAGACAAAGAACTGACCTGATTTGGCACGCAGATAAGGGGTGAAGAACCGGGTATAATTGTAGGCCCACCGGTAGCTCTCTCTCTCTTGCCTCTCGCCCCCTTGCTCGGCATCTTGCTCGCTCCCGACACCGAGGATGCCCATTGCAACACCGGGGGCCAAATACGGGGAGAACAGAACCGAATCAAGCACACACAGGACACACAGGCCGCAAACGGGCAGATGAGATGAGGCGAGACGAACGGTAAAACCGATAGGCAGAGAAGGGCAGTGAAGAAGAAGTGTTGGGGGACAAACGGCCTAGTTATAAGCTGGCGTATGAAGCTTGGGTAGTAAAATCAATATTAACGGTAAAAACCACCAACCGAGCCCCAACCGCAGCAAAACCGTCGGCGACCAAACCACCACCAGAAGAACAACCATTCCTGCAAGGTGAAGTACCCCACAAAAGACTCTAATCTGATGAAGGAAAAGAGGGGTACTTCGCACAGACAACTCCAGCGCCACGCCCTGTGACCACGTGACAACGGCAGGCCCAAAGGACAACAAGAGTGAACCCCAAAACCACGACCGGCTTAATCGACAGGTTTCGAACCGTAAAAGAAACCCCATTGGTGAGCATGAATTCCTGGCCCCTCGTAGCTTAATCTAGTTAGGTATTGGGGTGGGATAAGGATAAGGGGATTTTTGATGTGTTTGTTTCCCTCGATGTGCCATGTGTTCCCCATTCCCAAATAAGTGTAATTTTATATGCCTGTAATTATTCCAGTAATTCTCAGTATTGTGTTTTATTATGCCTTTAATAAAAATTGCAGTTTTCTTGCACCAAACCACTTGTCTACTCTATTTTCTGTATCGCCGCCTGTACCTATGTCCGGTGTCTAGAACCCAGGGGTGTGGGAGTGATTCAACCGCTCAGAGACAGTCAGGGACAGAGCTGACTGGGCACACGCCACCCCCTACACAAGTGAGCATCAGCAGATTGTGGAGACAGGGACGGCAGTGGAGAGTCCTCGTCGGAGGGCGCAGAACTCTGCCAGCTCTGCTCAGCTGCATGTCGACCCTCTGCCTCTGGGTCCCTCCGTAAGATCAGAGGTGATGGAACTCCAGGCACAGATGCAGGAGTCTCTGGCAGGTTTTGTCTCTAGGGTCACTGCGAGTGTGGAGCGAATGGAGGAGTCCATAGCGAACATGAGCAGAGCCTTTGTGGAGTCACTGGCGCTTGAACGCTTCAACACGGAAAGGATGGCAACCTCCGTGGAAGGGATGGCTACAGTAGAGGAGAGGATAACTATGGCCATGCAGGAGCTAAGTCGCCAGAGTGTTGAAAACATGGTGAGTGATCAGAATAGACTGACATCTCTGGAGGACCAATGGTCAGCTATTGAACAGAGAAACTAAACCTTCATGGCAGGCCCTCTGAGTAGGACTGCCATTGTAGAAACGGGTCCCCATGGACCCACTGATGTGCAGCAAGCTGCTCTCAAGCCACTTGCAGGCACTGAGGGGGACCTGACCCATGAGAGGGAGGTTGGTGGCAGACCTCAAGGAAGTGGGGGCTCCTCTCCAAGCGCTCACACTTCCATGCCACTGCAGAGCCCTCGGTCAGAGCCCCGCTGGAGTACACACCCAATGGAGTTAGAGGTCTCAACCCCTGCACAGCCGCAGGAGCAGCAGACTGCTGGCGAGCCCTTACAGTCTCGCCATCCCAGAGGACGCTCGCCAAAGGTGTTGAGACAGGAGCAGCAGGAAAGTGAGCAAGGGGCCTCCACACCTGCTGAAGCCATAGGGGAACAATTATGTAGGAGCACGCGTAAGAGGAAAATAAAGCACTAATAGTCACAAGGGTAGTCACTTGGGTGAAATGTGTTTATTTTTAAAATGCCATCAGTTGGTTCTTGTAAATAAAATTTCTGATGGCAACTTCTGCAGTTGTGGCGTGTGTCATTTCGCGAATAGGACTGGAGGTCCTCTAATGGGAAGGAAAAAAAGGCCTCCCACGCTTCTGGTAGGTGCCTCAGTTGAGGAAGCGCTGAGTGAGGGTGGTGAGAGGGGTCTCACAGGAGGTCACACTGGAGAAGTGTGTGAGGCTCCAAACTTCCACAGCTGTGGTTATGCCTTCTAAAAGTTCCCCCAGACCTGAGACAACAAAGTCCTGCCACCTGCAAATGATGACTGATCAAATATCCTCTTTAATGTTGGACCTGCAGCTGATAGTCAGCAAGCCAATAGTGTTCACGCCAGGTTTCACAGGCGTCATCCCCACCAGGCGCGTTTTGCGTGGGAAAAGGGTTAAACAGGCAAGGGCCTGTTAAAATGGGATTATAAAGGCCAATCAGTGCTGCTTAAGGGCCCTAAAGACCAGTCCCGCCTGTTGCAGGCAGGACTGATTCGGGTCAATCAGACACACCTAGGTTAAAATGGCGTGGAGGCGGGAACCAGGCGGGGGTTCGCGACCCCTAGGTTTTGCGATTTTAACCCCCTGCACACCTAAAAGCCCGCCTCACGGCCCAAAGAAAATCGAGGCCATTACATCTAGTTCCCTCGTCTAGACCATTTATATATATTGTGAATAGCTGGGGTCCTAGCACCGATCCCTGCGCTATCCCACTAGTCACTGCCTGCCACTCGGAAAAAGACCCGTTTATTCCAACTCTTTGCTTCCTGTCTGCCAACCAGTTCTCTATCCAAGACAGTACCTTACGCCCAATCCCATGTGCTTTAACTTTACACGCTAATCTCTTATGCGGGACCTTATCGAAAGCCTTCTGAAAGTCCAGATACACCACATCCACTGGTTCTCCCTTATCTATTCTACCAGTTACATCCTCAAAGAATTCCAGTAGATTAGTCAAGCATGATTTACCTTTTGTAAACCCATGTTGACATTGTCCGATCCTGTCACAGTTTTCCAAGTGCTCTGCTATTACATCTTTTATAATGGACTCTAGCATTTTCCCCACTACCGATGTCAGGCCTACTGGTCTGTAATTCCCCATTTTCTCTCTACGACCCTTTTTAAATAGTAGGGTTACATTAGCTATTCTCCAATCCATGGGAACTGTTCCATAGTCTATAGAATTTTGGAAGATGACCAGCAATGCATCTACTATTTCTAGGGCCACTTCATTAAGTACTCTAGGATGTAGATTATCAGGCCCTGGGGATTTATCGGCCTTCAATCACGTCAATTTCCCTAACACCATTTCCCTACAAATACTGATTTCATTCAATTCCTCCCTCTCATTAGACCCTATGTTCCCTGACATCTCTGGAAGGTTATTTGTGTCCTCCTTTGTGAAGACAGAACCAAAGTATGTATTTAATTGGTCTGCCATTTCTTTGTTCCCCATTATAAATTCCCCTGATTCTGACTGCAAGGAACCTACGCTTGACTTCACCAATCTTTTTCTCTTCACATATCTATACAAGCTTTTACAGTCAGTTTTTATGTTCCCTGCACGCTTACTCTCCATCTATTTTCCCCCTCTTAATTAATCCCTTTGTCTTCCTTTGCTGAATCCTAAACTGCTCCCAATCCTCAGGTTTGCTGCTTTTTCAGGCCAAATTATATGTCCTCTCCTTGGATCTTATGCTATCCCTAATTTCCCTTGTTAGCCACAGTTGAGTCACCTTTTTTGTTTTATTTTTATGCCAAACAGGAACAAATTCTGTAGTTCAATCATGCAATCTTTAAATGTTTGCCATTGCCTCAACCCTTTAAGTAACATTCCCCAATCCATCCTAGCCAACTTGTGCCTCATACCATCGTAGTTTCCTTTATTTAAATTCAGGACCCTAGTCTCTGAGTCAACTACTTCACTCTCCATTTTAATGAAGAATTCTATCATATTATGATCGCTCCTCCCCAAGGGGCCTCGCACAACAAGATTGCTAATTAATCCTTTCTCGTTACATAATACCCAGTCTAAGATGGCCTGATCTCTAGTTGGTTCCTCGACATATTGGTCCGGGAAACCATCACGTATACACTCTAGGAATTCCTCCTCCACAGTATTGTTACTAATTTGGTTAGCCCAATCTATATGTAGATTAACGTCATCCATGATAACTGCTGTGCCCTTACTGCATGCATCTCTAATTTCCCATTTAATGCCATCCCCAACCTCAGCATCACTGTTTGGGGGTCTGTATACAACTCCCACTAATGTTTTCTGCCCCTTGGTATTTCTCAGCTCTGCCCATACAGATTCCACATCATCAGAGCTAATATCCTTCCTTACTATTGTGTTTATCTCCTCTTTAACAGCAATGTTACCCCACCTCCTTTTCCTTTTTTCCTGTCCTTCCTGAATATTGAATACCCCTAGATGTTGAATTCCCAGTCTTGGTCACCCTTGAGCCATGTCTCCGTAATCCCAATTATATCATATCTGTTTACATCTATTTGCACAGCTAATTCAGCTGCGTTATTACGAATGCTCCTCGTATTAAGACACAAAGCCTTCAGGCTTGATTTTTTAACACTCTTAGAATTCTTATTTACTGTGGCCCTGTTTGATTTACACCCTTGATTTCTCTGCCTTCCACTTTTGCTTTTCTCCTTCCTATCTTTTGTTTCTATCCTTGCTTCCCTTTCCTCTGTCTCCTTGCACACGTTCCCAACCCCCTGCCATTTTAGTTTAAACCCTCCCCAACAGCACTAGCAAACACTCCCACTAGGGCATCGGTTCCGGTCCTGCCCAGGTGCAAACCGTCCAGTTTGTACTGGTCCCACCTCCCCCAGAACCGGTTCCAATGTCCCAGGAATTTGAATCGCTCTCCCTTGCACCATTCCTCTAGCCACGTATTCATCTGAAATATCCTTCTATTTCTACTCTGACTGGCATGTGGCACTGGTAGCAATTCTGAGATTACTACCTTTGAGGTCCTATTTTTTAATTTACCTCCTAACTCCCTATATTCAGCTTTTAGGACCTCATCCCGTTTTTTACCTATATCATTGGTACCTATATGCACCACGACAACTGGCTATTCACCCTCCAGAATGCCCTGCAGCTACCCCAAGACATCCTTGACCCTTGCACCAGGGATGCAACATACCATCCTGGAGTCTCGTTTGCGGCCGCAGAAACGCCTATCTATTCACCTTACAATAGAATCCCCTATCACTATAGCTCTCCCATTCTTTTTCCTCCCGTCCTATGCAGCAGGACCAACCATGGTGCCAGGAAGTTGGCTGCTGCTGCCTTCCCCCGATAAGCCATCTCCCTCAACAATATCCAAAGTGGTATATCTGTTTGAAAGGGGGATGGCCACAGGTGACCTGCCTGCGCCTACTACTCTGCCTAGTGGTCACCCATTCCCTTCCTGTCTGTGCAGCCTTTACGTGCGGTGTGACCAACTCCCTAAATGTGCTATCCACGATGTCCTCAGCATCGCGAATGCTCCAGTATGTATCCATTCACAGCTCCAGCGCCGCAATGCGGTCTGTCAGTGGCTGCAGCTGGATACACTTCCCGCACACATGGTCGTCAGGGACACAGGAAGTGTCCCTGATTTCCCACATAGTGCAGGACGAGCATGCCACGGGGCCGAGCTGTGCTGCCATGACTTACCCTTTAATTAATTCAAATTAAATTAAATCAAATCAATACCACTAATTACACTACAATTAAATGATATAAACAAGGGCCCTTGTTTACTACCACTCCCCGCTACACAACAGAGACGTTAGAAACTTTAAACCACTAAAATTAATTTTGGAAAAAAGTGAGAAATACTCACCAACCAATCACTTACCTGCTTTCTGGTGACATCACACTTCACTTACTTTTTACTTCTCGCTGCTGCCGCCAGTGTGGCGAGGGCCTCCTGCCAGTTTGCTGGTTTAGCACTGCCCGCCTCCTCTCCACTGCGGAGACCAATGCCTCAAGAGCTTCGTCAGAGAACTTACAGGCTCTCTCCCTCCCTTTATGTTCTGCTATCACTACTTGTAAGTGTTGCTTCTCTGCCCTCCTCTTCACTGTGCTGTTGGGGCAGCTGAACAGCCTAGCAGCCTGACAACGAGGTGCTGCAGCATTAATGCAGCTTCTCTTTAAGTAGTGGAAAAAGCCTGCGGCAATCATGACTGTGAATTAGACCGTCCCCGATATTGGTCCACCTGCTCAGTGTAACGTCAAGGACCAGCAGTTTTAGCACTGAAATCATAACTAAAATCATGTTAATGAAGAGTGAGGACGAATTTTGCATCTTAACTAGACCATTTTCAGGTGGCGCAGCTTAACCTCATTTAGCCTTAACATAAGAACATAAGAAATAGGAGCAGGAGTAGGCCAATCGGCCCCTCGAGCCTGCTCCGCCATTCAATAAGATCATGGATGATCTGATCCTAACCGCCAATCCACTATCACAGAACCATCTCCTGAATCTAACAGAATTAGACACATGAAATAGGAGCAGGATCAGGCTACACGGCCCCTGGGCCCGCTCCGCTACCCACAGGGCCATGACCGATCCGAACCTAGACTCATGTCCAAATTCCTGCCCGCTCCCCGTAACCCTTAATTCCCTTTACTTCTAGGAAACAGTCTATTTCTGTTTTAAATTTATGTAATGATGTAGCTTCTACAGCTTTTTGGGGCAGCATATTCCATGGACCTACCACCCTCTGAGTGAAGTAGTTCCTCCTCATCTCAGCTTTGAAAGAGCAGCCCCTTATTCTAAGACTATGCCCCCTAGTTCTAGTTTCACCCATCATCGGGAACATCTTCCCTGCATCCACCCGATCCAACCCCTTCACAATCTTATATGTTTCAATAAGATCGCCTCTCATTCTTCTGAACTCCAATGAGTAGAGTCCCAATCTACTCAACCTCTCCTCATATGTCCATCCCCTCATCCCCGGGATTAACCGAGTGAACCTTTTTTGTACTGACTCGAGAGCAAGTATGTCCTTTCTTAAGTATGGACACCAAAACTGTACGCAGTATTCCAGGTGCGGTCTCACCAATACCTTGTACAACTGAAGCAATACCTCCCTATTTTTATATTCTATCCCCCTAGCAATGAAAGCCAACATTCCATTGGCCTTCTTAATCACTTGCTGCACCTGCATACTAACCTTTTGAGTTTCGTGCACCAGGACCCCCAGATCCCTTTGTACTTCAGTACTTTCCAGTTTCTTGCCATTAAGATAATAACTTGCTCTATGATTTTTCCTGCCAAAGTGCATAACCTCACACTTTCCAGTATTGTATTCCATCTGCCAAATCTCTGCCCACTTACTTAGCCTGTCTATGTCCCCTTGCAGGTTTTTTATGTCCTCCTCACTCACTACTTTCCCTCCCATCTTAGTATCATCTGCAAACGTTGATATGTTACACTCGGTCCCCTCCTCCAAATCATTAATATAGATTGTAAAGAGTTGGGGACCCAGCACTGACCCCTGCGGAACACCACTAGTTACTGATTGCCAGTCTGAGAATGAACCATTTATCCCAACTCTCTGCCTTCTGTTAGATAGCCAATCCTCTATCTATGCCAGAATATTACCCCCAATCCTGTGATTTTTTATCTTAAGCAATAATCTTTTGTGTGGCACCTTGTCAAATGCCTTTTGGAAGTCTAAATATACTACGTCCACTGGTTCCCCTTTATCCACCCTATATGTTACTTCCTCAAAGAACTCCAGCAAATTTGTCAACATGACTCCCCCTTCATAAAACCCCTTCATAACACTGCCACTTTTTTGGCTATATCCAATTTTTAGCCTTCTGTTCTCTTATATAGGTTACAACCCTGGCCCCAAGCAAAATGTTGCTTTCTTCCTGATGTGTAATTTCCCATTGTATTTACAATCTATTTCAGTAGCTTTCAAAGCCTTCTTTGGCTTCACATCTGTCATTGTTTTCTCTTTCTTTGCTAAATACTGCATGCCTTATTGGCTATTTATTTATTTCTTCTGCTTTGCTGTCAGTTTACCAGCTTTACACATGTTAATGCAGGTGTTCAGTGTCAGTTTTGCTTCTATCAAAGTCTTATCTTATTATCACAGTGCTGTATGGCAATAACTATTCTGTCTCAGATTAGGCAGTCCTCTGGAATCCTGCAGTTGCATGTTTTCACAAATGTACAGACAGCTCAACAGTTCAACAATTTTGGACTATAACCTCGGCCCCTATGTTTTCTTTTCTCTCTCACATGGCAGCTGTTGATGATTCTGCCATTGCCATTTACACCTCATCTAGAGTCTTAACTTGTCCCATTACCATCTCATTTTGCTTTGCACCATCATCCCTTTTGCCTTTTAATCTCTCCTGCCTTCCATCCTATCACGGACCTTCCCTTTGTTCTTTCCGCCCCTCCTCCCTTTCCCTGCCCCGCACTTGCTTAAAATTTGTTACTTCTCCAACTTTTTCCAGGTCTGAAACGTTAACTCTCTTTCTCTCTCCACGATGCTGCCTGACCTGCTGAGTATTTCCAGCATTTTCTGTTGCTGGTTATTGTAATGATCAGTAACATGTCATTCTAGAATGGTACACTAGGTGGAGCTGTATGTTTAGGAGTAGGCTACCCCCAAGGCAGTAGTCAAGATGGATGCCTGTACACTAGTCCACATGGCTGAATAAATGACTAGCTCAAGCTAGCTGTTCATAATGAAAACGTTTATTTATTTATGAACATAACATGGTAACCAGGATTGGTAATATCTGCTGAATATTGTGAAACGCGACATGGAGAATTTGAAGCCACTGGAGGGTTTGAAACTCACGGGGAATGTCAACTGCAATTGGCGGACTTTCAAACAACAATTCGAACTCTACATTGCTGCCATCGGGTTCGGTACGAAGCCAGACGCAAGGAAAATAACGTTACTGCTCACGGTTGCAGGCCTGCAGGTGATAGAGGTATTTAATACGTTTGTATTTGATCAAGAGGAGGACAGAGAAAAAAATGGATGATGTGCTAAAGAAGTTTGATACACATTGTTCTCCCAAAAAGAACGAGACCTATGAGAGGTACGTGTTCCGTTCATGGACACAGCAGCAAAATGAGACTTTTGATAGCTTTGTGACCGATCTGAAACTGAAAGCACAGACATGTAATTTCTCTGAACAGAAATCATCCATGATTCGTGCCCAGATTGTGTTTGGTATTCATGATAAAAAAAGTCAGGGAACGTTTGTTGAGAGAAACTGAACTAACATTGGAGGATGCTGTAAACATATGCCATGCCAGTGAGCTAGCTCAACAGCACGCAAAGACTTTCAGTGAAATTAATAATAATGCAACTGTAATGAGTGTCTGTGCTGCTGTCGATGCTGTCTCCTACAAGGGGACGAAATGTGGGCAGAACAAAAATGCAAAGCAATCGGAGGATGGAATTTTTAATTGTAAATGCTGTGGTTACCAGCACCCATCAAGACAATGCCCAGCATTTGGCAAAATGTGCACAAAATGTAATGGAAAGAATCACTTTGCCAAACAATGCTTTTCAAAAGTAAAAACAAAGAAAGGGCAACAAGTCAATGTGATTGAGGACACTGATTTAAGTGAGACATTTTTTGTAGGAATGGTGTCATGTGACAATATAGAAAAGGATACAGAAAATGTGCAGCCCTCAGGAATGGACAATGCTGAACATAAAGTTAATGCAGTAAAAGAGGACAAATGGATAATGCCAATGCAGGTAAATGGAGCATTAGTTACATTGAAACTAGACACTGGGGCAAAAGCAAACTTAATCAGTTTGAGTGACATTAAAAATATGAAAGAAAAGCCCAAAATACAGAAAAAGTCAGTACTACTGAAGAACTATAATGGACAGAAAATAGATAGCTTAGGTGTATGCAGACTTAAAGTGACAGTCAAAGACAAAGTGCATCATCTCATGTTTTCTGTTGTGGCTGAATGACTTGATTCACTACTAGGTGACAAAGCTTGTGAGGACTTAGAACTGGTCAAGAGAGTCTACCATATAAACTGTGCCATAAGCAGACCAGATTACTCAGTGGATTCTGTAGTGAGTAATTTCCAGGATGTGTTCAAAGAGTTCTACCATTCACTTACAAGATCCAGCTAAAGGAGGATGCTCAGCCAGTGGTACATGCTCCACGGAGAGTTCCAGCACCCCTGCGTGACCGGCTCAAGAAAGAACTGGACAGAATGACCACACTAGGAATCATCAGGAAAGTCGAAGAGCCAACAGACTGGGTTAACTCCATGGTATGTGTAAAGAAAAAGAACAATGATCTAAGAGTATGCATGGATCTAAAGGACTTAAATGCAAACATAAAATGTGAACACTACCAGATTCCCAAGCGAGAAGAAATCACCAGTGAAATGTCAGGTGCCAGATACTTCACAAAGCTCGATGCCTCACAAGGATTTTGGCAACTAAAACTGAATGAAGAGAGCACCAAATACTGTACCTTCAACACACCATTTGGCAGGTATTGTTTCCTCAGAATGCCTTTCGGGATAATATCTGCATCTGAAATCTTTCATAGAGCGATGGAACACATAATTGAAGGTCTGGAAGGAGTTCGGGTCTATGTTGATGACATCATCATCTGGGGCTCCACACTGAAGGAACACAATGAGAGACTGACTAAAGTGCTACAGAGCATACGCCGGAATGGACTGAAGCTCAACAAAGCCAAGTGTCAGTTTGGCGTCCAGGAAGTCACTTTCCTAGGAGATAATCTATCTGGTAAAGGAATAGAGCCAGATATGGAAAAAGTAAATGCCATACTCAAAATGCCCCGACCCACTGACAAAAAAAGGAGTGCTATGCATCATGGGGATGATAAACTTCATTGGAAAGTTCATTCCTAACTTGTCAGCCAAGACAGCCTGTCTGCGAGACCTGCTACATAAAACAAATGAGTTCGCATGGACAGAAAGACATGAACAAGAGTGGATGAACCTCAAAACAGTGCTGACAACCACACCTGTACTCACCTTCTTTGACCCAACAAGGAGAATCAAAGTGTCAACGGATGCATCAAAAGATGGCCTAGGCGCGGTCTTGCTACAAGCAGAGGGTGAAGATTGGAAGCCTGTTGCCTATGCCTCCAGGTCTATGACTGATTCTGAGTGTCGATACGCCAGATTGAAAAGGAATGTCTAGGCTTGGTAGTTGGACTAGAAAAGTTCCATGGCTACATATATGGACTTCCCACCTTCACAGTTGAGACAGACCACTGCCCACTGGTTGCCATCATAAAAAAAAATCTGAATGAGATGTCTCCAAGGATTCAACGACTCATGATGAAGCTGCAAAGATATGACTTTGAACTGATCTACACACCAGGCAAACACATAGTGTTAGCAGATGCACTATCCCGAGCACCCACAATGAGTCATGTGAGCTCTACTGAGGAAGACGTGGATGTTCATGTGAGTATGGTCACTGCCCGTGTCAGACACAAAATCAAAGCAAATAGCAGAAGAAACAGTAAAAGATACAGTGTTACAAACAGTAATAGAGAACATTCATCATGGTTGGCCAAAAGGTTCCTGTCCAAAATACTATCACATCAGGTCAGAGTTGAGTGTCACAAGTGGACTATTACTAAAACAGAACAGAATAGTCATTCCACAGGCTCTATGTAAAGACATACTCAAAAGGATTCATGAGGGACACCTCAGAATTGAAAAATGCAAAAGGAGAGCAAGAGACACTTTATTGGCCTGGCATAAATAAGGACATTGAGAACATGATAGGCGAATGTGAGACATGTCAGAAACACCAAAACAAACAAGCAAAGGAAACAATGATAGTAGCTGACTTACCAACAGCACCATGGCAAAAGGTTGGCATGGACCTCTTTCATTTGAATGGTAAAGACTATCTAATAGTGATTGACTACTATTCTAACTATCCTGAGATGGCGCTGCTCTCAAGCACATCAGCAAGCAGTGTCATAATGCATGTGAAATCCATCTTCGCCAGACATGGAATTCCCAGGATTGCCGTTAGCGACAATGGTCCGTGCTTCAACTGTAAGTGGCAACAGTTTGCAGCACATTATGACTTTCAACACATCACATCCAGTCCTCTGTATGCTCAGTTGAATGGTAAGGCAGAGAAAGGTGTTCAAGTTCTCAAACAGCTACTGAAGAAAGCAACAGAAAGCAAGTCTGATCCTTATCTCGCCCTGCTGAGCTACCGAGCCTCCCCTTTAGACAGTGGTTCTTCACCTGCTGAACTCCTAATGGGTCGCAAATTGCGCACCACGCTACCCTGCTGTGCAAAAGAAAAGCAGAGTAAGGAACTGAGACAGAGACTTCAACTGTTAAAGCTGAAACAGAAATCACACTATGACAAGTCATCCAAAACTCTGAAACCATTGACAAGGGATGATGTTGTCAGGATTGAGGATCCAAATGCATGGAATAGGAAAGCTACATTTCTTGAGGAAGTAGGACCAAGGTCATACACCGTTAGAACTGAGGAAGGACAGATTCTCAGGAGGAACCGCCGTTCCCTCCTGAAAACACAAGAAACTATCCAAGAGCAAATCGATGACAATGCCGCAACTGAATCTTGTCACTCACCACCGGAACAATCGAACACAAACACACATATAGGCTCTCATGCAAACACATCAGACTTACCTGTGCTGAGAAGATCCACACGTGAAGTAAAAAAGCCTGATAGTTTTCTTTGTACTCAAAGATTAAGTCTATAATAAAAGAATGAAAAGCTTAGAGTTCATAAAGTAAAGCTTTGAAAATGTGTTGACTGTTGTGAAGATGTTTATGTCGTTATGATTGATTTATATTGATTGATTTTGTTTAACCTCTAAGGAAGGGGGATGTAATGATCAGTAACATGTCATTCTAGAATGGTACACTAGGTGGAGCTGTATGTTTAGGAGTAGGCTACCCACAAGGCAGTAGTCAAGATGGATGCCTGTACACTAGTCCACATGGCTGAATAAATGACTAGCTCAAGCTAGCTGTTCATAATGAAAACATCTATTTATTTATGAACATAATAACAGTTATGATTTCCAGCATCTGCAGTATTTTGCTATTGCACAGACAGCTCAATTATTTTATCAGGGTCTTTGGCCCGATTGTTGAAATTGTAGGTTTCATTGGTATCCCCAACACAGAATTGTTCCATTTTCATTTTAAAAAATCAGTGCCAGTCAACAACAAAAACTTCAGAATGAATTAAATGTGCTCTTTATTGTGATGTTTCAGATTGCCAGGCTGCTCACTCATTTACAAGCCCACCCAAATATGGCACCAGACTGGTCTCGGGCACCAGTCGGATGGTCGAGATGCCCCAACCACCATCACCCCCCAATTTTAAACAGGTGGCCATGAGTTAAATTTCTCCCTTATTGGTTTTAAAAAGGATGTGTGGGATTTGTGAGCACAACATGAAGTGAATGTTTGCAGCCTTCCTCATTAAATGCCATGATTACATTTCATGATTTGTATGTTTTCTGTAACTGGTGATCTTAATTAACTTATTTATCAGGGATCTTATTAATGGCAGAATTGGGATTTGATGGAGCATTAACTGGAGCTAACCTGAATCATAGATATGTGAAGACAACATCGATTTTAGTTTTAATTTAAGAAAATACTACTTAAGAGAGACTGCCTATTGAAAAGCCTGTGTATTGCATCATTTGATGCAAGATTTGACAGAACTCTATTCATGTTTTTTCCTTTGTGGTTGATATTTCTTGCACATAGCTTCCCCAAGGTACTGAGTCATTTTACTCTGATAGTTTGAAAAGTCTTATCAAGCTTATTAGCTACAGTTCATAAACACTAAATGTGTGTTGTGTATAACAGATCAGATGAATCTGATAAGAAAAGCAAAATGCAATAAACAGCACACCACTGTACTGTTATGCACCTCTTGTAAAACATTACACAGACTGGGTTACGCAAAGTGCTTTTGAGTTGGGGTGGGGGAGGAGGGGTTATACAAATGTTTGTTGCAGAGAGGGATGTGTTATGACAGAAAATATTTCATAGCTACTTTATTGATGAAGGGGCTGTAAACAATGTACTTATGATATCAGAGGTTGTGATTTATTAGAAAGAGTTGTAATGAAGTAATATCGTAATTAAAAAAATAAAAGGTTATTCAGATTGTTATTTATTTACCAACAAAGAGCAAGGATTTAACTTTTGCATCATGACTTTTATTTCCATTCAGCGTTGGTGACGTGAATTTAAAATTAGCCACCAGGAAAGAAACAGTTTTCCAATTATATGGTAGAACTATATTTCAGAACTCTTTTCCTTTTCCTAAAATTACCAATACTAGAGAAAGCCATTGAAATGGCCAAATAAACAGGATCAAAAGACAACTAGGTATGTTTCTAGAGAGAAAGGGGATTGAGCAATATGATGAGAAGGTAAGATTGCTCTATCGTAAAAGGGCTTGTTAGCCCTAATGCTCTTTCTCTAACAACTCTTATGTTCTTGCATGTTTATAAACTTTCTTTATATGGTCATTTTTATTTTCTTCCTGAATGAAAAAGGCTGGTGCTAGCTCTTTACAGACCTTAGCAATGTTGCTTTTTATCTAGATGCTCATAGAAGCAGAGAACACGCCTGAAATTGTCTGGACTGGGAGATTCACCCAGCACAATTGGATAAAAGGGCTCAGGAAGCACGTTGTTGAAGAGCGACATTGCATCCCAGCCATACTGCAGGGGGCAGAGTTGAAGACCTCGATGTCCCAGTTTACCACTTTGTCAGCCTTAGCTCAGTGGTAGCACACTCACCTGAGTCAAGCCCTACTCCGAGGTTGGGCCTAGAAATGTGGTTGCGTAGTGCCTGTTGTTTGGGCATTACAGGTGCTGAATTGTGTCCAAAATGTTGTCTGAGCGGCGTGCACACACTTCTGGTGCCAGCCACGCCGGATGCCATCTTGATGAGGGCGGTAGAGCTTCTGTTAGAAGCGTGCGCTGGAAGTATGGTAAGTAGGAAGATCATGACGTCAATCAGCGTGCATTGCTGATTTGATGCCAGTGCTGCCATTTTCGTCGTCATCGCTGGAACTGACACCCTGAGTTAACCTTGCACAGCTGAACATGTGTTCAGTAGCAGAGAGAGTTCCATCATGACTAAGAGACTTTCGGAGCATATGTGAAGCAGCTAGAAATGTTTTTCACCATGAATAGTACTGTCGAAGTCCCCGATGATATAAACCGTAACCAGACGGTTTTAGAAATGAAATGGGCTATTTTTTTGACTGAAGCAGGCCCCGAGGTGTTTGAAACCCTGAAAAATTTGCTTGTTCCTGCCAAGCCAAAGGACACGCCACTGAAGGAGATCCTAACCAAGTTAGAACAGCACTACAGTCCTGAGCCCCTGGAAATTGCTGAAAGTTATCGTTTTGGAACATGTGATCAATTAAATGATGAGGGTATCAGTGAGTACATTGTAGCTTTAAAAAAAGCTATCTATTCACTGTCATTTCAGAAACTTTCAGGACTGAGCTTTGCGTGGCCGCTTTGTTTGTGAGTTGTAAAATGAACGTATCAGAAGTAAATTGTTGACAACCCTGAACTTGACTTTTGACTTAGCTTGTCAGACAGCTATGCTGATGGATATGGCCGACCGATACTCCCAAGAGTTCCGTGCCATTTCCAGTCATCAGACAACCGAGGTGAATCAGCTGCAGGCTAAAAGTAAAAGGCAGTTGGGCCCCAAGGCCTCAGCAACTGGCCAAGGTAACAGTGCATTGAAGTCATGCTATCGGTGCCTGGGACAACACATCGCTCAAAGCTGTCCATATGTGAAGGCAGAGTGTTTCTACTGCAAGAAAACTGGGCATCTTGCGAAGGCGGGCCGACAGAAGAGTAAATCAACTGACAATGCTAGAAGTAGAAATCACCAGACACTACATACCATTGAAGAGAAGCAGCAGAATGAGGAGTTTCTGGAGATTCATGTCATTAGGAGCATGAAGGTATCTAACAGGAATTCGCGAGGTATCATCATCCAAGTAGATGTCACAGGAACCAGGATACTCATGGAAAATGACACTGGTGCATCCATGAGCATAGTACTAGAATCACTATATCATGACAGGTTGTGTGATTATCGACTAGAGAAATCAAAGGTAGAGCTGTGAGGCTAATCAGGAGAGCAAATCCCTGTAGTAGGAAGTGTCACCATACCAGTGAAATACAAGCATCAGTGTCAGAGCTTGCCTCTCATCGTAGTGGCAGCAGACAAGCCTGCCTTGATAGGTTGAAATTGGTTGGGATCACTGAAGCTGGATTGCAATGAGATTTTTCGTGTGGAAGCGAAATTTGCATCGAAAGATGATGTCATCAAGCAGTATCCAAAGGTGTTCAGCGAAACAGGCAGTCCGATCCAAGGCTTCAAGGCGAGTGTCAGAGTGCAGAAGGACACAAGACCAGATTACTGCAAGCCACGTCCCACACCATACGCACTCAAGGAGAAAGTTGAGCAAGAACTCAAAAGACTAGAAACTGAGAACATTATCTCTAAGGTAGATCTGAGTAATTGGGCTACACTCATTGTTGTTGTACCTAAGTCAGATGGTAAGGTAAGGTTGTGTGGTGATTACAAGGTAACTGTAAACCAGGTTCTAGAGTGTAATCTACGTTGCCAAATGTGGAAGATTTGTTCACAACGCTGACAGGTGGCCAGATCTTTTCGAAGTTAGATCTAACAAACGCCTACCTACAACTTGAGTTCGAAGAAGAGTCCAAGTCATGCTTGACTATAAATACTCACTGAGGCCTATATCAGTTCACTAGGCTACCATTTGGCGTGTCTTCTGCCCCCGACATATTCCAGGGGCTGATGAACCAAATTTTGCAAGGGATTGAAGGGGTAGTGTGCTATTTGGAAGACATACTCATTTCAGCACCAAACAGACAAATCCATGATGAGGTGTTGAATGAAGTGCTCAAATGGTTAGAGAAGCACGGAGTACGAGTGACAGCTCACAAGTGTGAGTTGTTTCAAAACTCAGTGGAGCACTTAGGGCACAGAGTAGACAAAGATGGTTTACATCCAACCAAGGGAAAGCTGGATGCAATCAGAAATGCACCCACTCCCAAGAATGTCTCTGAACTTCAATCATTTTTGGGTCTTTTGAATTATTACGGAACGTTCCTCCCAAACTTGGCTACATTGTTACATCCACTGAATGAGCTGTTAAGAAAACAGGTCCCTTGGAAGTGGTCAAAAGAATGTGACACAGCATTCAAAGAGTGTAAAAGCCAGTTAGTAGAGAGTAACATGTTAGTTTACTATGATGTAGCTAAGGAGATCAAGCTAGTGTGTGATGCCTCTCTGTACAGAGTTGGGGCAGTGATCTCTCATGTAGTAGATAGTGGGGAGGAGAGACCAATTGCTTTTGCTTCACGCGCTCTCCGTGCCAGTGAGCGGAATTATGCACAGATCGAAAGAGATGCTTTGTCATTGATTTTTGGGGTCAAGAAGTTTCACAAATACTTGTTTGGTCATAAATTTACCATAGTTACTGACCATAAGCCCCTGACAGCAATCCTCCATCCAAAGTTCTCAGTTCCAACCTTGACTGCAGTCCGAATGCAGAGATGGGCTTTGATTTTGTCAGCGTATACGTATGACATTGAGTACAGATGATCCGCTGATCACAGTAATGCTGATGCTATGTCCAGATTGCCATCCCCATTACAAGTTACACCCAATAAGGAAGAAGTGTTCTATTTCTCATACATTGATCAGCTGCCAGTCACAGCTGAAGAGATTGGTAGGGCAATCAAACGTGACCCAATTATGTCAAAGGTGTATGATTACATAGCAATTGGATGGCCAAACCAGGTATCAAAAGAAGATATCCATCCATACTTCATTCATAGGCATGAATTGTGAGTGGATAAAGATTGTATCATGTGGGGAGCAAGAGTGGTTATCCCAAATAGAAAAGTTCTCCGCAGGCTCAGGCTAGAATGAGTCAAAGACCTACAGCAAGATCTGAAAGTTCTGTTCAAGAAAGAAGGTATCCTCTTCGAAACAGAAAACCAGTGGTTAAGTTTAATCTGTAAATATGGAAAATAAGTTCATATATTTTGTTGGTGTTACAGAATTCTATAATAGAATTTGGAAACATAAAATGGGTTCTTTTTGAGAAATATATACCAAGAATTGTGTATACCATGCAAGTCATGTAAAATTATTATTTGCTATGATTAACTTCTTCAATAAGGAGGGAGAAGTATAATAGAGCCACCTGGTGGTCTACTGGTATATATAATAAATAAAGCCACATACGGTACAGTTCTTACCAGAAGCCATGTTGTGCTGTTGTATAAATATGCTGTGTCCCAATATATCACAGGGCTCTCAGCAGGAGGCCTTATATGTGGTGTATGTAACCTGTTCCACCTTAAGAGAACTACCTTAAGAGATGTAAGCCTAGAAATTCAGTTGCGTTCGCCAGCCGTTAGCGCCTTAGGAGTAGATCTCGAGCGCTAGGCACTTAGCGGCCGGGCGCAGAACGATTTGCGCCTACGCCCAACTTCAGTAGACATTTAGCGCCGGCGCAAAGTGTTTGCGCGCACTCAGCTGCGCGCGCAACTTATGACGTCATTTCGTCGTGCAACGCCCTTTGTGCGCCCCAAACCGGAACTTCAGTCGCGCCCGCCCAATGTGGGCGTGGCGGTGTTAAGAACTGTGAAGTGGAACGCAGCAGAGGCCCTGCGGGCCTCGGGGAGCGCTAATTAAAGGGCACTTAGACTGAACTATAAAGGCCAGCCATTTTGCTGCAATGACTTTAGTGCAACGGATTTCTGGACAGAGACCAAGGAAGACACCTTACTGATTTGGCCCAACATAGGAGAGGTATTTTTGGCTTCTGGCCAGAGCTTGGAAATTTGACTCATTGTGATTTCACTGTTTGCAAGTATATTAAAGAGCAGGACCTCAAAGGTTGTAATCTCTGGATTACTCCCGGTGCCACGTGCTAGTGAGTATAGAAATAGGAAGATAGAACAGATGAATGCGTGGCTAAAGGGATGGTGCAGGAGGGAGGGCTTTAGTTTCCTGGATCACTAGGTCTGCTTCTGGGAAAGGTGGGACTTGTACAAGTCGGACGGTTTACACCTGAACCAGAGGGGAACCAATATCCTTGCGGGGAGGTTTGCTAGCACTGCTGGGGGGGGTTTAAACTAACTTGGCAGGGGGATGGGGTACAGAGTGGAGCTATAGTAGGGGGTGATTTACAGCCAAATACAGAGGAAAAAACAAGTCAGCTGGGAAGGCAGAGCAAATATGTGAAGGCAAAAGGGAATATGGCAGGGCTGGAAGGCATTTATTTTAATGCAAGGAGTCTTGCAAATAAGGTGGATGAACTGAAGTTGTTGTTGAACACATGGGAGTACGATATTGTTGCCATCACGGAGACATGGTTGAGGGAGGGTCAGGACTGGCAGCTCAATATTCCGGGGTATAGAATCTTCAGGCGAGACAGAGGGGGGTGTAAAAGGGGAGGGGGTGTTGCGATATTAATTAAGGAGTCAATTACTGCTGTAAGGAGGGATGATATATTAGCGGGTTCCTCAAATGAGGCCATATGGGTAGAACTTAAAAACAAAAAGGGGGCAAGCACTTTGCTGGGAGTGTACTATAGGCCCCCAAACAGTCAGGGGGAGATAGAGGAACAGATATGTAGGCAAATCTCAGAGAAGTGTGAAAATAATAGGGATAGTCAGAGTGTGAAAGGCTTAGAGGGTGCAGAATTCTTAAAGTGCATCCAGGAGAGCTTTTTGAGCCAACATGTAGAAAGTCCTACAAGAGAGGGGGCGGTACTGGACCTAATTCTGGGGAATGTAGCCGGGCAAGTGGTGGAAGTATCAGTAGGAGAGCATTTTGGCGACAGTGACCATAATTCGGTGAAATTTAAGGTGGTCATGGAAAAAGACAAAGACGGCCCGGAAATAAGGGTTCTAAATTGGGGGAAGGCCGATTTTAATATGATAAGGCAGGATCTGGCCAAAGTGGACTGGGAGCAGCTACTTATAGGAAAATCCACATCAAAACAGTGGGAGACTTTCAGAAGGGAAATAGAGAGAGTACAGCGCCAACATGTTCCTGTAAAGGTCAAGGGTGGGACCAACAAGCAAAGGGAACCTTGGATGACAAGGGAGATACAAAAATGCATTAGAAATAAAAGGGGGGCTTTTGGCAGTTACAAAAGACTAAAGACGGAAGAAGCCCTAGAGGAGTATAAAAAGTGCAGGGGCATACTTAAAAAAGAAATTAGGAGGGCGAGGAGGGGCCATGAAATAACACTGGCGAGCAAAATAAAGGAAAATCCTAAGATGTTTTATAAGTATATTAAGGGCAAGAGGATAACCAGGGAAAGGGTAGGGCCCATTAGGGACCAAAGTGGCAATCTGTGTGTAGAACCAGATGATGTAGGCGGGGTTTTAAATGAATTTTTTGCATCTGTGTTCACTATGGAGAAAGACGATGCAGACATAGAAATCGGGCAAGGGGATTGTGACATACTTGAACATATTAGCATCGAGAGGGAGGAGGTGCTAGCGGTTTTAGCAGGCCAAAAAGTCGATAAATCCCCAGGCCCGGACGAGATGTATCCCAGGTTGCTGTGGGAGGCAAAGGAGGAGATTGCAGGGGCTCTGACACAAATTTTCAGAACCTCTCTGGCCACAGGGGATGTACCAGAGGACTGGAGAACAGCTAATGTAGTACCATTATACAAGAAGGGTAGCAGGGATAAACCAGGGAATTACAGGCCAGTGAGCCTAACATCTGTGGTAGGGAAATTATTGGAAAAAATTCTGAGGGACAAAATTAGTCTCCACTTGGAGAGGCAAGGATTAATCGGGGATAGTCAGCATGGCTTTGTCAAGGGTAAATCATGTCTGACAAATCTGATTGAATTTTTCGAGGGGGTGACTAGGGAGGTGGATGAGGGAAATGCTGTGGATGTGGTTTACATGGACTTCAGTAAAGCTTTTGACAAAGTCCCGCATAGGAGACTGGTCAAGAAGGTAAGAGCCCATGGGATCCAGGGTGCCTTGGCGCGTTGGATCCTAAACTGGCTGAGTGGCAGGAGGCAGAGGGTGATGGTCGAAGGTTGCTTTTGTGACTGGAAGCCTGTGTCCAGTGGGGTACCTCAGGGATCGGTGCTGGGTCCCTTGTTGTTTGTGATCTACATAAATGATTTGGATGAGAATGTAAAAGGGATGATCAGTAAGTTTGCAGATGACACGAAAATTGGTGGGGTGGTAAATTGCAAGGGTGAAAGCCTCAGGCTACAGGACGATATAGACGGGTTGGTCAGATGGGCGGAAAAGTGGCAAATGGAATTTAACCCTGAAAAGTGCGAGGTGATGCATTTTGGACGGACAAATAAGGCAAGGGAATACACAATGAGTGGTAGGACCCTAGGAAGTACAGAGGGTCAGAGGGACCTCGGTGCACATGTACATAGATCTCTGAAGGCAGCGGAACAAGTAGATAAGGTGGTTAAAAAGGCATATGGGATACTTGCCTTCATTAGCCGAGGCATAGAATATAAGAGCAGGGAGGTTATGATGGAGCTGTACAAAACGCTGGTGAGGCCACAGCTGGAGTACTGTGTGCAGTTCTGGTCGCCTCACTATAGGAAGGATGTGATTGCTTTGGAGAGGGTGCAGAGAAGATTCACCAGGATGTTACCTGGGATGGAGCGCCTCAGCTATGAAGAAAGACTAAACAGGCTGGGGTTGTTTTCCTTGGAGCAAAGAAGGCTGAGGGGGGACCTGATTGAGGTGTACAAAATGATGAGGGGCATAGATAGGGTAGACAAAGAGGAACTTTTCCCCTTAGTAGGGGGGTCAATAACAAGGGGGCATAGATTCAGGGTAAGGGGCAGGAGATTTAGAGAGGATTTGAGGAGGAACTTTTTCACCCAGAGGGTGGTTGGAATGTGGAACTCAATGCCTAAAAGGGTGGTAGAGGCAGGAACCCTCACAACATTCAAGAAGCATTTGGATGAGCACTTGAAATGCCATTGCATACAAGGCTATGGACCAAATGCTGGAAAATGGGATTAGACTGGACAGGGATGGATGGGCGGCGCAGACACGATGGGCCGAAGGGCCTCTTTCTGTGCTGTAAAACTCTATGACTCTATGGCTGCATGGGGTTCCAACCCTCAGTTCCAGCATTATGTGCGAAGGGCTCGCAGACGCTGTGTGAGAGGGGCAGCCATGCCTAGACGCAGAGGGGGCATCAGGCGTCGGCAACGTAGGCCTTACCCACTCAGGGAATACCGCCAGCAGGTGTCCTATCTCACCATGACTGCCGCGCAGTGTGTTAAGAGGCTGCGCTTCAGAAGGGAGGTGGTTGCAGAGATCTGCCAGCTGCTT
This sequence comes from Somniosus microcephalus, assembly GCF_052327205.1. NCBI lineage: Eukaryota > Metazoa > Chordata > Chondrichthyes > Squaliformes > Somniosidae > Somniosus > Somniosus microcephalus. Next base: position 186,004,706 of record NC_140988.1, read on the forward strand.
CACAGAGATCTGCGTCCACAGCTGATGTGCAGGACGTCTCTGTCGGTGGAAGTGAAGGTCACGGTGGCTCTGAACTTTTATGCAAGCGGCTTCTTCCAAGCCGCTGCTGGGGACATAGCTAACATCTCCCAGTTCGCCGTGCATCGCTGCATCCGGCAGGTCACCGATGCCCTTTTCACAAGGAGACACCAATTCATCTCCTTCCCCATGACCCTAGAGAGGCAGGAGCAGCGTGCAGTCGGATTTGCGAGGATCGCCGACTTCCCCATGGTGCAGGGCGCCATTGACTGCACGCATGTGGCTTTGCGGGCACCTATCGACAATGCCGAGGATTACCGCAACCGGAAGGGCTACCATTCCCTCAATGTACAGCTGGTGTGTGACCACAGGCAGCGCATCCTAGCTGTCAATGCCCGCTTTCCAGGCAGCAGCCACGATGCATTTATCCTGCGACAGACTACTGTGGCTGACATGTTCCAGGCACAGCCTCCCCCAAGAGGATGGCTTATCAGGGACAAAGGCTATCCTTTATGTACATGGCTCATGACCCCGCTCCGTGCGCCCAGGACCCCTGCTGAGGAGGCATACAACGAAAGCCATCAAGCCACAAGGAACATCATAGAGCAAACGATTGGCGTCCTCAAGCAACGGTTCCGCTGCCTGGATCGCTCCGGCGGATCTCTGCAGTATTCGCCGGATAGAGTCTCCCAGTTCATCGTCGTTTGCTGCATGCTGCACAACCTGGCTATCCGCAGGACTCAGGCACTGCCACCTCACGTTGGACCACCACCTCAGGAGGACGAGCAGGAGGACCATGAGGAGGAGGAGGAGGAGGAGGAGGAGTACCAGCCCAGGAGGGAGCCACAAGGTCCAAGGGCCGTCCGTCGGCGGCTTATTGAACGACACTTCTAGGCCCCCTGTCAGGGAATGGCTTGCGGCAATGAACGCACATGAATGCAGCCGCTCCGCAAGCCCTCAGCCGGTTAACGCAACAACCACTTGAAACATCACACATGGACAAGCTGAATAAAGAAAAAGCTTTATTGAACAAACTCAGGGCCCTTCCCACATGAAACCGAAAAACAGACAACACCCCCAAAAAACACTCAAATACATATCTCACTCCCACAACCTGGGGAGGAATAACAAAACTTGTCCATCCAAATGGCCTTCATCCTCGGCCTTACCAAAAGAACCCCCCCCATAGACAAGACAACCACCCCCATATAAAAAAACATTTGCCAACACACTCTACTTTGTGTGCCGAGAGGGCGAGTCCTTGTCCAGGCTTTTCCGGCCCCTGGCCGACCTGCTGCTCCGCCTCAACCTGGGCCCTGTGGGTGCTGCAAGGCTGGGGGAAGGCTCCTGAGGGGCACATTGCGTGACGGCAGATGCCCTTGGGGGTCGGCCTAGACAAGCTCTGGCCCTCGAGGGGCCGGCTGCTGACTGCTGCAGCTGTGGCTGGGCAGCATCAGTCCCTCCAGCAGCTCGTCGCAGCTTCGCTGGGGGAGTGGCAGTGGCGGCTGCAGCAATGGGGGCAAGCTGGCTGATGCCAGGCGCTCGCTGCTCGCCTGAGACACTGGCACTCGGACGGGCTGGCACTGCAGCAAGCGCAGCAATCTGGTGAAGGCCAGACCGCTGTGCTGCTGCAGCGCGGCGGGTGCCCTGGCGATGCCTGCCTGACACAGCGAGTGTGGCAGCAGTGAGTGCCCGTACTGCCCTGGTCTGTGCCCGCATCAGACCAGCCAGTGACTGCACGGCACCACTGATCAGCTGTCCACTCGCTGCCTGTGCTGCCCTGAATTCGTCCCGACTCGCGTCCTGTGCTGCCCTGAATTCGTCCCGACTCGCGACCTGTGCTGCCCTCAATTCGGCCCGACTCGCGTCCTGTGATGCCCCGAATTCGGCCCGACTCGCGCCCTGTGATGCCCCGAATTGTTCGAGACCCCTGGCCTGTGCTGCCGCGAGTTGTTCGAAACCCCTGGCCTGTGAGGCCCCGAAATCGGACACACTATGAGCCAGGGACTCGATGGCCTCAGGCAACCGTGCCACAACCCCCATGAACTCGGTGTGCCGACGATCCGAGTCCGCGGACATTTGATCAAGGAGGCGCACCTCCTGGGCGAGGACCGTCTCCGGACTGGAGGCCGGACTCTCCCTCTGGGGAGAAGGCCGCCGAGCTGGCCGACCCCTCCCGCGTGGCTGGACGCCACTGGGCCCAGCAACTACACTCCCCTGCAACACTTCCCCCCTCTGGGGAGAAGGCAGCCGAGCTGCCCGACCCTTCCCGCGTGGCTGGACGCCACTGGGCCCAGGAGCTACACTCCCCTGCAACACTTCCCCCCCTCTGGGGAGAAGGCAGCCGTGCTGCCCGACCCTTCCCGCGTGGCTGGACGCCACTGGGCACAGGAGCTACACCCCCCTGCAACACTTCCCCCTGGCTCTCCTCCAGGGAAGACGTGTCCCCTCCATTGCCATCTCCTGGCGCGGATGAGGGTTCCCCCAATGTGCCGCCTTCCTCTTGCTCCTCCTCGTCCTCCTCTTCCGAGGGACTGACACTTGCAGCTTCAGGGACCTTCTCCTCACCAGCTGAAAGCAGGAAGGCACAAGAGTAGCTTTAGAGTGAGGACAGGGCGTCAGCGAGAGAGGCATGAGTGGTGGCATTCTGCGCATTGGTCGGACAGTGGCAAAGGATGTAGATCTGAAGCGCAAGGGCTACGAGAGAGGTCCAAACGGTCATGTCCTTACCATTGGGGCCCAGCACAGGGTCGGCATCTCCAATTGCAACGGGGCCAATCACCCGGGCACCCATGAGTCGACCCACGCGCTCCTCCAGGTCACTGAGCTGCTGGAACTGGGCACGGCCTCCCCCGGTGTCAGTCCGGCTCTTCAGATTCTGGGCCAGCTTGGCCTGCAAGAGAAAGGACAGCTTCTAAGTACAGTGTGGTGCCCTGTTGTTGTGTGCACTGCCTCCCATGGTCGAATAGCTTGGCCAGTGTGTAAAGTGCAGAAAGTGCAATTGATGTTCATGCCAGTGCCATAGCTGCTGGATGAGGGCTGGCCATTAGGCCTTTGAGGTCCCTTTGCCCATAATGTGAGGTGCACATGCAAGGATGAGGAGGACACTGGAAAGGGTACTCACCCTGACAATCCGAGTGAGGTCGTTAAACTTTTTCCGGCATTGGACACCAGTCCTGGGGACATCGCAGGTGGCTGTGACCCTCTGGGCGATATCCCTCCAGGCTCTCCTGTACACCCTCTTGGGAGGCTTCTTGCCACTGTCTGGGAACAAGATATGGCTTCTCTTCTCCAAAGCCCTAACCAGCACCTTTAAATCATGGGCAGAGAAGCGCTGCGCTCGCTCACGGGCCCTCTGCATCCTTCCTGGCGCTATTTCTCTCCAGCAGCAGTGTTTAGGCCTAGCTGGAGGGCTGCAGTATCCAGGGTGTGGCAGCAGACCAAGTCGACCCTTCCCCCTTTAAGAGCTGGCCGGCGCCAGGGTGTCTGCTGTCAATCAAAACATGACCGCACCTGCGCTGCGCCCGGCCTCGGCGGTATCAGTCTGCACCGCCGGCTTAGCGCCTAAAGATAGCCGTGCAACGCCAGTTTTAGCGCTCGAGCAAACTCCTTGGCCAAAGCTACTGAATATCGGCGAAGTGGCCTCCACTTTCCGGCGGGCGCAAACTTTAGCGGCCGCCCGACTTTACCGCCACAAAAGTGGCTATACTGAATTTCTAGGCCGTACTACTTTCTCTTGGCTGCTGTATACTGTAATACCGGTGGTGACCACACCGGTATATAAACGTTGTGTAGGGATTTGCTGGGCAGTTCAGCCCTGACCTCCGAATAGTAAAGACCTGTTAAAGTTATTCTTGTGGTCTGTGTCCAGTGATTTATAATAAGCATAACTGGGACACACAGACTTAACAGTGGCGACGAGTCCGATCTTACCCTGCGGCAGTTTTACATCCAAGGCAGCTTCGTCCTCAGAACGGGCGTCGAGAAGAGGCATCCGCCCTCATCATCCTGCTGAGCACCATCGCACGAGAGGCATCGAGAACCCGGGTTAAAAAGAAAAATTCTGACCACGAAGCCCTCCATCAGCGACAGGCAGTGATCATCCCGTCTACCACGGTGGTGGGTAAGCCGATCAGCGACACGAGCAGAAAGTCGGCCGCGTTGACTGTGGAGTGGGGGAGGGAAAACGGAGGAAAAAGGGCGGAGAACTCGACCACGGCCGATGAAAAGGGCCGGGCTGCAATCGAGGCCGAGAGGCGCAGCGACTGGGGCAGCTTAAGGCACGAGAGCCACGGAGAACTCAAACGCAGCCGGTGTAAAGGACCGGGCTGCATGCGAGGCTGAGAGGCGCGACAGCAGGGGAAGCGTGAATGCCCACGGGAACCGCGGGGGAGTAAAAGCAGCGTCGGGGAATTGAGAACCGCTGGGGAGGCGAGAACGGCAGCAGCACGGCAATCGCCATTGCAGCCAGCGGGGGAAGAAGGCAAATGCGGGAATCCACCATTGTAGTCGGCGGGGGAAGAAGACGAGCGCGGGAAAGGCCGCCAAGCGCAGGAAGCTGCCATTTTAGTAGGCAGGGGAAGAAGACAAGCGCAGGAAGCCGCCATTTTGAGAAAAAGAAAAATTTTAAAACTTGCAAGGATGCCTAAACATGGGAACATTAATACCTTTGATAGCGATATCGAAGATTGGACCACGTATGTAGAATGCATGGAAGTTTATTGTAAAGCAAATAAGGTACCAGATGATGAGAAAGCACTAACCTTATTAAGCTCAATGGGTGCAAAGACATACGGGCTATTGAAGCACCTTCTATCACCAGATAAACCGGCGGATCAGACTTTCGCGAATATTGTTACTGTCCTGAAAAATCATTTAAACCCCACGCCGCTGATGATAGCGGAACGATTTAAATTTTACAGAAGAACGCAGCTGAAAGACGAAAGCAACGCTGAATTTTTAATTGAACTGCGTAAGCTATCAAAGTACTGTCAGTTTGGAACAGGACTAGCAGATGCGCTGAGAGATAAATTTGTGTGTGGATTGTTAAAAGAAGGAACACAAAAGCGACTGCTTGAGGAGAATGATCTTACGCTTGATAAAGCTGTCACTATTGCAGCATCGCACGAAGCCGCAGTGAGAGGCACTGCGGAAATGCAGCTACGGTCACCGGAACTCAGCACCAATCAAATGGTCTTGGGTACAGTAAAATGTTATCGTTGTGGAAAGACAACGCACGATCAGAACCAGTGCTGGTTCAAAAATCAGGAATGCAGAAAATGTGGCAGGCTTGGTCACATAGCTAAAGTATGCCGGTCAGGAAAGAAGACCAGCAACAAAAAGTCACTGCAGGAAAAGTACAGAAAGGTACACAAGGTGACAGAGAACAGTTCGAACGAACAGAAGTCAAATTCAGACTCCAGCAGTAATGAACTGGGTAGTCTAAGAGTACACAATGTTGGTAATGAAGCAGACCTCCAAACAATCTGGGTCACACTTCAGATAGCAGGAGTCCAAGTGAAGATGGAATTGGACACTGCATCGGCATTGACGGTCATGAATAAGCAAGATTACAAAAGGTTATTCCCACATATTCCCCTACGGGATACGGAGATTGTATTGAAAACATACACGGGGCAAAGAAACATAGAAACATAGAGATAGGAACAGGAGTAGGCCATTCGGCCCTTCGAGCCTGCTCCACCATTCAATGAGATCATGGCTGATCTTCGTCTGAGATCATAGCTGATCTTACCAGTTCAGTACCCCGTCCCCGCCTTTTCTCCGTAACCCTTAATCCCCTTAGCCTTCAGAAATATATCCAATTCTCTCTTGAAAATATTTATTGAATTAGCCTTCACAGCCCTCTGTGGCAGGGAATTCCACAGGCTCACCACTCTTTGAGTGAAGAAATTCTTCCTCATCTCTGTTTTAAATGATTTGCCCGCTATTTTTAGACTGTGGCCCCTGGTTCTGTGCTCCCCGGCCATTGGAAACATTCTCTCTGAATTCAGCCTGTCCAGGCCTGCCATAATTTTATATGTTTCGATGAGATCCCCTCTCAATCTTCTAAACTCCAGTGAGTACATGCCCAAACTATTTAATCTCTCTTCGTAGGTCATTCCCGCCATTCCAGGTATCAGCCTGGTGAATCGCCGTTGCACTCTTTCCATGGCAAGAACATCCTTCCGCAGATGGGGCGACCAAAACTGTACACAATACTCCAGATGCGGTCTCACCAGCACCTTGTACAGCTGTAGTAAGGTATCCCTATTCCTATACTCGAACCCCCTTGATATGAAGGCCAACATACCATTTGCCTTCTTGATCGCCTGTTGCACCTGCATGCTCTCCTTCAGTGACTGGTGCACAAGAACACCCAGGTCCCTCTGCACTTCCCCATCTCCCAATCTATTGCCATTTAGATAATAATTTACCCTCCTGTTTTTACCCCCAAAGTGGATAACCTCGCATTTATCCACATTATAGTGCATCTGCCACGTATCTGCCCATTCCCCCAACCTGTCCAAATCGCACTGCAGCCTCCTGACATCCTCATCAGAGCCCACCCCTCTTCCTAGTTTAGTGTCGTCAGCGAATTTGGAAATATTGCATCCAATTCCCTGATCCAGATCATTTATATATATTGTGAACAGCTGGGGTCCCAGGACAGATCCTTGCGGCACCCCGCTGGTCACTGCCTGCCACTCCGAAAACGAGCCGTTTATTCCAACTCTCTGTTTTCTATCCGCCAGCCAGTTCTCTATCCACGTTAATACTTTGCCCCCAATCCCATGAGCCTTAATTTTGCATGATAATCTTTTGTGTGGAACCTTATCGAAGGCTTTCTGGAAGTCAAGGTACACCACATCCACTGGCTCTCCCCCATCTATTTTACCAGTTACTTCCTCAAAAAATTCCAGCAGATTAGTCAAACACGATTTACCCTTTGTAAATCCATGTTGACTCTGTCCGATCCTTTCCCCATTTGTCAAGTGCTCCGCTATTTTATCCTTAATAATGGACTCTAGCATTTTGCCCACAACCGATGTAAGGCTTACTGGTCTATAATTCCCTGCTTTCTCTCTACCCCCCTTTTTAAATATTGGGGTAACATTAGCTACCCTCCAATCCACGGGTACTGTTCCCGAGTCAATGGAGTTCCGGAAGATGATCCTTAGAGCATCTGCTATCTCCAGGGCCACCTCCTTAAGTACCCTAGGATGTAGTTTATCAGGCCCCGGGGATTTGTCGGCCTTCAGTCCCCTCAACTTACCCAACACCATATCCCTAGAGATACTAATTTCTGTCAGCTCCTCCCTCTCATTAGTCCCTATGTTTGCCGATATTCCTGGGAGGTTATTTGTGTCCTCCTTTGTGAATACAGAACCAAAGTATGAGTTTAATTGGTCTGCCATTTCCTTATTCTCCATTATATATTCTCCCGAATCGGACTGCAAGGGACCGACTTGGGATTTTACCAGTCTCTTCCTCCTGATATACCGATAAAAGCTTTTGCAGTCTGTCTTTATGTTTGCTGCAAGTTTACTTTCGTATTCTATTTTCCCCTTCCTGATTAATCCCTTTGTCCTCTTTTGCTGTATCTTGTACTGCCCCCAATCTTCCAGTCTGGTGCTTTTTTTTGCCAGTTGATATGCCCTTTTTTTTGATTTTATGCTGTCCCTAATTTCCCTCGTTATCCACGGTTGAGTCACCTTTTTAGGTTTATTTTTATGCCAAACCAGTATAAACATGTTCTGGAATTCTTCCATTCTATCTTTGAATGCTTGCCATTGTCTCTCCACTGTCAATCCCCCCAGAAACACCACCCAATCAATCTTACCCAATTCCCGTCTCATACCCTCGTAATTCCCATTATTTAAGTTCTGGACCTTAGTCTCTGATTCAATTTCCTCACTCTCCATCTCGACTGAGAGCTCGATCATATTATGATCGCTCTGACCCAAGGGGCCTCGTACAAGAAGATTGCTGATAAGTCCCTTCTCATTGCACAATACCCAGTCTAAAATGGCCTGATCTCGAGTCGGCTCCTCGACATATTGGTCCAGATAACTGTCCCGAAAACATTCCAGGAATTCCTCCTCCTCAGAATTTTTACTAATCAATATGTAAATTAAAGTCACCCATGATGACAGCTGTGCTCTTATCGCACGCTTCTCTAATTTCCCTTTTTATGCCTTCCCTCACCTCCATATTACTATTTGGAGGCCTATATATCACACCCACTAACGTTTTCCTCCCCTTGCTATTTCTCATTTCTACCCATACAGATTCCGTTTCATCCGAGTTAATATCCTTCCTTTCCATTGCATTAATCCCCTCCTTTACCAGCAATGCTACCCCACCTCCCCTACCTTTTTGCCGATCCTTCCTAAATATTGTATATCCCTGGATGTTAAGTTCCCAGCCTTGCCCACCCTGCAGCCACGTTTCTGTAATCCCAATCAAATCATACTTGTTTACCTCTATTTCCACAACTAATTCATCCACCTTGTTCCTAATGCTTCTAGCATTAAGATACAAAGCCTTCAGGCTTGCTTTTTTCACAGTATACCCCATCGGGAAGATAGAGGTAAAGGTGGTCCACAAGGGCAAAGAAAGCCGAGGAATGGACTTATATGTGCTACCTGAGGGAGGTCCACCACTACTGGGACGGGAGTGGATTAGGAAAATAAATATGGACTGACATTCCTTAAAAGCACTAACGGTAGATTCCGGTAAAAAAGATGTCAAACCTAAACGATTGTCCAGAATATTGGACGATGCTAAAGAGGTGTTCCAACAGGGACTGGGAACACAGAGGAATTATGGCAAACATCAAGGTTGAAGAACATGCAAACCCGAAATGTTTCAAAGCCAGACCAGTACCTTATGCGATACGACCTGCTGTGGAAGCTGAGCTGGAAGGGCTAGAACGTTCAGGAGTACTGTCTAAGGTAGACTGGAGTGAGTGGGCCACGCCCATTGTCCCCGTCATGAAGCGTTCATCGAGCAACAAGCCGGGGGAACCGGGGAAGGTTCGCATCTGTGGAGATTTCAAGATCACTGTTAATCCGGTGCTTCACACGGTGCAGTATCCGCTTCCGCGGATTGAGGATATCTTCGCTTCGTTGTCTGGCGGGAAACACTTCACCAAGATAGACCTGGCGCAGGCGTACTTACATATGGAAGTTGAGGAAGAGTCACGCCAGTATCTCACGATCAACATGCATAGAGGCTTGTACCGGTATAATAGACTGGTTTTTGGAGTGGCATCGGCTCCAGCAATTTGGCAGAGGGCCATGGAGCAGGTATTACAGGGAATTCCAGGCACACAATGTTACCTGGACGATATTCTGATTACAGGAGATGATGACGAGGAACACCTTGCAAATTTGGAACTGGTGCTCACCAGATTGAAAGAATATGGACTTCGAGTTAATCGCCAGAAATGTGAGTTCTTTCAGAAGCGGATCTCGTACTGTGGTCATGTCATTGACCAGGAGGGGCTTCATAAGTCTCCTGACAAGATCGAAGCTGTTGTGAAGGCTCCCGCTCCGGATAATGTATCCCAGTTGAGGTCGTTCCTAGGGTTGATTAACTATTACCATAAGTTTCTGCCAAATTTATCCATGGTGCTGCACCCGCTGAACGCTCTTTTGCAGAAGGGAGTACCATGGAAGTGGAGCGAGGACTGTAAGAGGGCCTTTCGCAAAAGCAAGGCATTGATCACCTCAGAGGAAGTGTTGGCTCACTTCAACCCAACGCTGCCTATTCGTTTGGCTTGTGATGCTTCTCCATATGGTATTGGGGCAGTACTCTCACACAAGTTGCCAAATGGCCTGGAGAGACCAGTTGCGTTCGCATCCAGATCATTGACCTCCGCTGAGCGCAACTATGCTCAGATAGATAGGGAGGCTCTCAGCCTTGTGTGGGGAGTAAAGAAGTTTAATCATTACCTGCAGGGCCAAAAGTTTACGCTTCTGACAGACCACCAGCCATTGGTATCCATTTTTAACCCTAAGAAGGGTGTTTCGGTGATGACAGCACAGAGACTCCAGAGATGGTCCCTTTTTCTAGGGGCACATCAATATCAGATCGAATTCAAAGGTACAAAGCAGCATGGTAATGCTGATGGGCTGTCGCGCCTGCCACTACCTACAGAGGAGGAGGCACCGACGGTTGACCCTGTTGAGTTATTTCACTCGACCATCATCGAATGTTTACCAGTCACCAATGCAAGTATTGGAAGAGAAACCAGGAACGACCCGACACTGTCCCGGGTCTACGAAGTGACAGTGAAGGGATGGCCAGCACATGGTGATCCACTGTTACCGGCCTTCTCAGCAAGACGAGAACAGCTGTCCGTCTGTCAAGGAACATTGATGTATGGAACAAGGGTGATTATTCCTCCTAAGTTAAGAGAGAGAGTTCTAAAGGAACTGCATGAAGGTCATCTGGGGGGAGTCAAGATGAAAAGCCTTGCTAGGGCTTATGTGTGGTGGCCGGGTATCGACCAACAGATAGAGTATCTGACGAAAAGCTGCTCAGGGTGCCAAAAAGTGCAAAATGCACCTCCGATTGCACCGCTGCATCCATGGGAATGGCCTTCAACCCCATGGCAACGTGTACATATTGACTTTGCTGGTCCATTCATGGACTCCATGTTTTTAATTGCGGTGGACGCACATTCTAAATGGCCAGAAGTGATTAAGATGACTACCACTACCTCGGAAAAGACGATCGCGGTGCTAAGAACGATATTTGCAAGAAATAGATTGCCAGAACAAATATGTTCAGACAACGGACCGCAGTTCGTGTCAGAAGAATTCCAGAAATTCATGAAGAAGAATGGGGTGAAACATTATACCTCTGCCCCATATCATCCGGCTACAAACGGGTTGGCCGAGAGATTTGTACAAACGTTCAAAAAAGCAATAAAGGCCATGAGCGAAGATCAGATTCCACTACAACACAAGATGGACAAATTCCTACTGGCATATCGAAACGCCACTCATGCAGTGACAAACCAAAGTCCTGCCATGATGTTCTATAACAGGAGGTTGCGGTCCAGGTTGGACTTGTTAAAACCAAATGTGTGGAGGGAAGTTGAAAACAAACAGTTCCAGCATATAAATAACAAGACCACTCGGAGTTTCGAAATAGGACAACCAGTGTTAGCCCGGGACTATAAAAACGAGAAATGGCAATCTGGAACAATTCGGGCCAGACAAGGACCCCTGATGTACACGGTAGATATTGGTGAAAATGTAATACGGCGTCATGCTGACCAACTGGTAGAATCGAGAACAAGGGTCGAACCCAGGGTTACGGCAGAGACAACCGTGGAAGAAGTTAGTGAACCTGAAGCATCTACCTCAGAAGTGAATGTACCTGAGGATGATGTCCAATCCATAAGAGATCAACTAGATGAGTCACCCCAGCAACGAGAATCAGAGACCCCTGAAAGGCGTTATCCAACTCGAATCAGGAGGCCTCCTCAGAGACTGAATCTTTGAACTGTTTTGCATGAAGTTGTATATATATATATCTATATGTTATTATGTTATGTTAAATGGGGATATAACTGCTAAGCTAAAAAGGGAGGATTGTGGTGTATGTAACCTGTTCCACCTTAAGAGAACTACCTTAAGAGATGTACTACTTTCTCTTGGCTGCTGTATACTGTAATACCGGTGGTGACCACACCGGTATATAAACGTTGTGTAGGGATTTGCTGGGCAGTTCAGCCCTGACCTCCGAATAGTAAAGACCTGTTAAAGTTATTCTTGTGGTCTGTGTCCAGTGATTTATAATAAGCATAACTGGGACACACAGACTTAACATTATCCACTTAGGGTCTTCTGAGAGCAATTCTCTTACCTCAACCTGAGCCAGGAGCAGTGTCTGAGGCATCTGGGCTTTACGAAGGAGTTGCTCACAGAACTCTGGCACCTCTTGCAACCAGACCTGCAGCCTCACTCCAGAGCAAGGACAGTGCTGCCAGTCGCTGTGAAGGTGACTGCGCCCTGAAATTCTTTGCATTGGGATCCTTCCAGGCTACAGCAGGCGACATCTGTAACATCTCACAGTTCGCCATCCACTGCTGCATAAGAGAGGTGACAGACGCTCTTCATGCCAGGAGAGCGTGCACATGGCTTTGCTTGGATAGCGGACTTACCCATGATGCAGGGCGCCATCGACTGCATGTGGCTTTGCGGGCACCGCATTCAAATGCTGAGATGTGCCGCAACTGAAAAGGTTACCACTCGCTGAATGTGCAGTTGGTGTGCGACCATGCTCAGCACATCATGGTGGTGAATGTCCAGTATCCTGGCAGCAGTCATGATGCTTTTATTCTGCACCAGTCTGCTGTTCCCTTAGTCCTTGAGCCACCAAGACAAACCAAAGGGTGGCTACTGAGCGACAAGGGCTAGCCCTTGACCACCTGGCTCATGACTCTGCTCTGCAATCCAATCACACGTGGCCAGCATGCGTACAATGCTGCCACACACAAATCATAGAGCAGACCATTGGGGTGCTGAAGCAACAGTTCCGCTACCTGGACCGCTCTAGAGGCACCCTACAGTACTCACCGAGTGTCCTGATTCGTGATCTGCTGTATCCTCCACAACCTGGCCATCATGAGGGCCAGCTCATGCCCCCAGGCATATAGCCACCAGTTCAAGAGCAGGAAGAGGAGAAGGAAGAAGCAGAAGGAAGGAGGCAACCCAGACAGCTCCTTTCTGGCCAGGATATCTGGAATCAAATCATCCGCCTGCGGTATGAGTGAACGCAACCCCAATTCCCCATTCAACCTTCCCTTCCCTCTGCTAATGATCATCACAGCATCCTCTTGGCCACAATGCTGAAACAAAAGCCACCACAAAGCAAACATTCCAATCCAACTTTGTACATCTATCCATCCAGTATTACATCCAAAAATCAACTAATCACCCTTGTGCATTCCCTTAGTGACTGTCTTGCATGTGCCTTTGCCTATCCTAGTGCTCCTATGTAGTGCTACCCCAGTGATTGCTGGTGGAAGGCTGCTGAGTTTCAGTGTGGTAGACTGCAGATGGCCTTGCTGGACGACTTCGAGGAGCTCTAGGCCTACTAGACCTGGCTTCGGACTGCACTACCTTGGCACAGGTAGTAGAAGTCAAAAATCAACTAAACCCTCTCCAGCAGCCTATCAAGTCCAAACAAAGACCTATCTTAATGTAGATGAGTATCCCATTAAATCCTTTAAAAAGCCACATGTGCAGCATGCTTCCTGATGATTAAGGCAATTACTTCCTGGTCGAGATGAAGGCCCAGTGAATCAGGCACTTCCACACACAAATTTAGCAACCAGGTCCTTATTCAGGCACAGGACCTTCATTTTAATAGTAAAATCAAAGCTGCTCTTCTTACAGGCAATTGCCATGGCTCCCTAAAAAAATCTTTGAATAAATTTAGCAGTGGCCCGGGTGTACATACAAACTGTGCGCTTGCATCGCATCGCTAAATTTGTTATCACTGCGCTCGGTTCACACCAGAAAAATGAGCACGACGATATTGAGTTTAGCCCCCTTTGTTTTTTCCCCCACAGTGTGCCACTCCTATAAGACAGGAATTACAATTCCCATAAGTGATTTTTTTGGGAATCCAAACAAGATCATCACACATGCACAGTCATTCATAAATACTGTATCTAGTCTGAAGCAAAAATGTTGATTCATGTGTTAATAATTCTGCTGAATTCTCCAAGGAGCATGCAAATACTTGTTTTAACCTCCAAGCAATGAAGTCACAAAAATGTTTTCCAATTGCGATCATGGCATTAGAAAGGAATATTAGGGCAGTTAGGAGGGGTTACTGTTGCTGAAAATTCTAATGATTTGTCAGGAGTTCTCCAATGCAGTATATATTGACTTTAAACATTTAGAAATGTGTATCATTTCCTTATTTTGTTCAAACGTGTTTTATGTTGCAATCTCATCTGATAAGCACCAACAAAACAAAGACCGTTGGGTCTGGAGTCAGGATTTTAAGACTTTGCAGGCAGAAAGCATGCAAATTGCATTTTGTCTAACAATTCTTAAAATTTAGGAAATAATGGCCCGTAATTTCTGATAGGAGGCATCCTGCAGGCGGATGCCTCCGTTCGGGAAAAAATCTACGCCCTTACCTGAGGGCTCTCGAGGTCCGGACTCTTCCGCTCCTGGGCCTCTCCTGCTGCGCGCACGCAGAGCCCAAGTATCCCAGGGGCGCAGGTGGTTCGCAAGTGTCCCTGGGATCATGTGGGCCAGGTGAGCCAATGGGAGAAGGGAATGTCCCTTCATACTTTTGACAGGTAGACCTGTCAAAAGTATGGATGGGGATCACTGAAAAAAGCCACAATATTAAATATTACATTAAATTAAATATTTTAAACAATATTTAATTTTTTGGAAAAAATAATTAAAGTTTTTTACAGGGCTAAAAATAAACTTACCTTTTTTAAAAGTATTTTTACATTATAATAAATGAGTGAAAAAAATTATTTTTACTTTTTTAAACACTTATGCTGGTAAAAGCAGGCCTTACACACCTGCTTTTACCAGGCGTAAGATTTTTAAGGGTTTTCAGCGGACAGAGGTTCTGCAGAAAGCGGAACTCTCCACCCGCAGAGGCCCTTCTCCAGGGCAGGCATGCGATCTGTCAAGAGGATTCTTGACAGATCAGAAGTGCCGGTTTTCAGCGCATGCGCTTCGAATGCCTGAAACCAGCACTTGCGAGGTCCCAACGGGTGTGTACACCGCTCGTACACACCCGTAGGCATCGGAAATTATGTGCCAATAAAAATAATATTCCCTGTGGAGGCACAATTTGACCTAGAGATCAAATCCAACTCAATCCTCTAGGCAGTAATGTTGCAAAAATGACCTAGTGTACACATGTTGTATAATTCAAAATACCGCACAGTGCATACTTTGCTTCTCAATAACTCTGTCAGATGGCTCAACTGACACAATCTAAAAATATCGAAAGAAGTTGTCATAAGTTAATATCTTTCTGGGCAGCGATACTGAGGGTCCTTTCCAGCTCCCTAATAAGCTTTCAATGCCAATAGGTCCTGAGATAGATATATATTTATCGTAGGTTTGTCAAGCTTCGGGCACTCTGCGGAATAATCCAATCTGCATTACTGATGTCAATCCTGATAGTGTTAATAAATTAAACCACGGTATGTGCAACAAAGGGTGATTACGTTGATGGACAATATTAAACTGGAAACCCGCATGGGCCCTAGCTATGCCTGCCTGTTCATGGGCTATGTGGAACATTCTTTGTTCCAATCCTACTCAGGTCCCCTCCCTCACCTCTTTTTCCGGTACATCGATGACTGTATTGGTGCCGTTTCCTGCTCTCGCCCTGAACTAGATAAGTTCATTCACTTTACTTCCAATTTCCACCCTTCCCTCACCTTCACATGGTCCCTCTCCGACTCTTCCCTTCCCTTCCTTGACTTCTCCGTCTCCATTTCTGGCGATCGGCTTTCGACTAACATCCACTACAAGCCCACCGACTCCCACAGCTACCTGGACTACACTTCCTCCTACCCCGCTTCCTGTAAGGACTCTATTCCATTCTCCCAGTTTCTCTGTCTCCGCCGCGCCTGTTCTGATGATGCCACCTTCCATACCAGTGCTTCCGACATGTCTTCCTTTTTTCTCAACCGAGGATTCCCCTCTACTGTGGTTGACACGACCCTTGACCGTGTCCGTTCTATTTCCCGCACTTCTGTTCTCACCCCTTCCCCTCCCTCCCAGAACCATGATAGGGTTCCCCTTGTCCTCACCTTTCACCCCACCAGTCTCCACATTCAACGGATCATCCTCCACCATTTTCGCCACCTCCAACGTGACCCCACCACCAAATACATCTTCCCCTCACCTCCCCTTTCAGCATTCCAAAGGGACCGCTCCCTCTGCGACACCCTGGTCCACTCCTCAATCACCCCCAACAGCCCTTCTCCTTCACCTGGCACCTTCCCGTGCAAATGCAGGAGGTGCAACACATGCCCTTTTACCTCCTCCCTTCCCACTGTCCGGGGCCCCAAACACCCCTTCCAGGTGAAACAGCGATTTACTTGTACTTCTTGCAATTTAATATACTGTATTCGCTGCTCACGATGCGGTCTCCTCTACATTGGGGAGACCAAACGCAGATTGGGCGACCGCTTTGCAGAACACCTCCATTCAGTCCATAAGGGTGACCCTGAGCTTCCGGTCGCCTGTCACTTTAATTCTCCACTTCACTCCCACTCTGATCTCTCTGTCCTTGGCCTAATACATTGTTCGAATGAAGCTCAACGTAAGCTCGAGGAACAGCACCTCATCTTTCGATTGGGCACTTTGCAGCCTGCCGGACTCAACATGGAGTTCAACAATTTCAGATAATAATCCCTGCCCCCATTTTTCATGCAGTATGATTTTGTCATTCCCATTTGCAACATTTTCACAGTATGTTCTTTCAATTCCTTCCTCCCCTCCTAAACCCCTCCCCCCCTGTCTCTGCACCTGCTTAAAATCTGTTACATCTCCAGCTTTTTCCAGTTCTGATGAAGGGTCCCAGACCTGAAACGTTAACCCTGTTTCTCTCTCCACGGATGCTGCCTGGCCTGCTGAGTATTTCCAGCATTTTCTGTTATTTCAGATTTCCAGCATCCGCAGTATTTTGCTATTATATTAGTGTTTGGTTCACTGCCACCTCTCTTCTAGGAATGCCTGTAAAGTCTGTAGGTATTATGGCGAATTAATACACAGACTACAAGAGTAACTTTAACAGGACTTTACTATTCGAAGGTCAGGGCGAATCTGCCCAATAAATCCTGACACAGCACTTATATACTGGTGTGGTCACCGTCGGTATTACAGTATACAGCAGCCAAGATAAAGTAGTGCCACACCTAAAATAGTTCTCTTAAAGGTGAACGGTTACATACAATAGTTCTCTTAAAGGTAGAACAGTTACATACACTACAATCCTCCCTTTTTAGCTTACAACATACTTATTCCCCATTAAACATAACATCATAACATATATCCAACTTCATGTTAAAACAGTTCACAGATGTAGTCTCTGCGGAAACAGTTCACAGATTCAGTCTCTGCGGGAAACAGTTCATAGATTCAGTCTCTGCGGAAAACAGTTCACAGATTCAATCTCGGTGGATGCGCCTTCCGTGCTTCTTGACTCGGTCCTGACAACACCTCAGTGGTGTAGCAGTTCCCTGTGGTGTAGTCGGTTCACGTTGCTGGAGTGACTCACCCAATAGTCCTTCACTGGACTTAACAGCTTGAACTTCCGTCCTTCTGAACCAGCATTGTTGGCTTGTAAAAACTTGAGTACCTTGGGAAGTTTTTCTACTTCCAAACTGATTTGGCTCCGTTCGAAGGGACCCCGTGCGTGATCTAGTAGTGATGATGATGGTCCAGATGATCATCATCTTCTGCTTCGTCTTTTCCTTTTCTGCTTCTTGGAGACTCTCTGGGCTCCACTGTCAGCTGCCAGCTGCATGCACAGTTCCTCCTTCTCGTCCTCCTTTTTCCGTAGTAGCGCCACCATCTCCCGATGTTCCTTAGACTTTTTGTGATTCTTCATGGTTTCTGCACTTTGGGAGTTTTCATCACAAGCTGGGCAGAACAGGTCATCGTAATATTCGATGTCGTCCAACAGGTCATGGTAATATTCGGTGTCATCTTGAGCTAGGCCAGTGAGAGGGTCTTCTATTTCCTCCATACCCAGCTGGACATTAGCCAGCTTTTGTTCCAAATCCAGACATCTTTCCTGAAGAGACTTCTTCAGGCGTTTAGCTTCATCCAGCTTTTTCTGGGCTTCCTGCAAGTCTTTTACTAATGACGTCATTTGTGATTTCAATACTTCAACTTCATTCGGAGATTGGTTGATCGGACTATTCAATCCCTCTACTGCAGCAGCTGTTTCAACCTTCTGTTGTTCAACATTGACGTGAGTCAGCGTACTTTTGGCATCCAAGGGTTGCTCTGCTGCCATCTTCTCAGTCTGTGTTGCAACCTCAGCTATTTCAATAACTTTTGGGAGCTCCAAACCCCTCTCCTTTGAAGATTTAAACTCCTGTTCAATTTGTTCCCATTTCAGAGTCTTGTCCTTCAGCATATGAAGGAGCTGGCTGACCGTTAACTCTTCTGACCTCATACGTTTCCCAGTAGCTGCAGGGCTGTTTATAACCTTGCCCTGGGGCTCCTTTGCTGTTTCTACTTCGCCATCATCCGCAGCCTCCACCATTCGAATTTCCCCGCTTGAATCGTCCGGTGATGCTGCACCCAACTTCAGTAGGAGCTCGGAGTTCATGGCGACCAAATCAGTCTTTTCTGCCTGCAATCCGCTAACAAGCGCTTTCAGTTGCTGAACCTCTTGCTTCACCAGATTAAAGCACGCACCTTCTGAAACCGAATCAACTTTGATTCGTTTGGCCTCCTTGCCCCGACGGTTTGTGTGCTCCTGCTCCTTTTTCTCCATCAGCTGTTTCTGTTGTCTTTCCAGGTTCTCCCACTCTGTGTCACAGAACTTTTTCATTGCTTTCATCTCTTGTTCGAGATGGCAACTCAATTGTTCTAATTGCTGTTGTAATTTGAAATGGAGTTGAGTTCGAGCCCGGTGTTCCTCAGAATTGTGCATATCTGTAAACTGGACAGACTCAGAATTCTCTGTCAAACTATGTTGTTGTTGTTCAGTGGAATTCTGTTCTGAAACTTTGTTCTCCTCTGAAGCATAAGCATTTATGCACTCCTTCGTTTTTCCAACCTTAGTCAGCAAGTCCATTTTAAACTTGTCTTTCGCACCTGGGCTGGTCTTATCGTCATCCGTTTCAGAGTCTGAGCTGATTGTCTTCACCGAGTTCTCACTCATTATTGCTTTTAAATAGTGCCATTCCATGTTTATTTCCCAGATCCACTCCCGTCCCAGAAGTGGTGGACCTCCCTCAGGTAGTACATATAAATACATTCCTTGGTGTTCTTTGCCCCTGTCTCTCACCTTGACTTTTATCTTTCCCATGGGGTATACTTTCTGCCCCGTGTATGTCTGCAATATGATCTTGGTATCTCTCAAGGGTATGTGTGAGAATAGCCGGTTGTAATCCCTTCGATTTATGACTGATAGGGCTGATCCTGTGTCCAATTCCATTTTCACTTGGACTCCGGCTATTTTTAGCATGACCCAGATAGTTTGCAGGTCAGCTTCCTTACTCACATTGTGAATTCTCAGACTACCCAGTTCCTGAACGGTTGGGTCTGAATCCGAATTCTGTTCATCTGAACTCTTCTCAGCCACCTTGTGTACCTTATTGTACTTTTCCTGCGGTGACTTTTTTTTGTTGTTGTTGGTCTTCTTTCCTGACTGGCATACCTTAGCTATGTGACCAAGTTTGCCACATTTTCTACATTCCTGGTTTTTAAACCAGCATTGGTTCTGGTCGTGTGTTGTCTTCCCACAACGATAACATTTCGATGTACCCGAAGTAATTTGATCCACACTGACTACCGCTGCCTTCAGCTGCATTTCCGCTGTGCCTCTCGCTGCGGCTTCGTGCGATGCTGCAATAAGGACAGCCTTATCAAGTGTGAGACCGTTCTCTTCTAGCAGACGCTTTTGTGTTCCTTCCTTCGACAACCCGCACACGAACTTGTCTCTCAATGCCTCTGTCAGATTTTCCCCAAACTGGCAGTATTTCGCTAGTCTACACAGTTCGACCAAGTATTCTGCGTTGCTTTCCTCTTTCCGTTGCGTTCTCGCATAGAATTTGAATCGTTCCGCCAACATCAGTGGTGTGGGGTTCAAATGATCCTTCAGGACAGCAACAATATTAGCGAAAGTCTGATCCGCCGGTTTAGCTGGTGATAGAAGATGCTTCAATAGCCCGTATGTCTTTGCCCCCATTGCGTTTAATAAGGTGAGAGCTTTATCATCATCTGCTATCTTATTGGCCTCACAATATATCTCGATACGTTCTACGTACGTGGCCCAATCTTCCACCTCGGAATCGAAGTTGTTGATGTTACCATGCTTAGGCATCTTCACTATCTCTCACTATCTTTCTGCGAAACAAACACAAAATTTTTCTTTAACTTTTTTTTTTCAAAATGGCGGTTTCCCGCGCTTGTCTTCTTCCCCCAACAAACTTTCAAAATGGCGGTTTCCCGCTTCTATTGTCTTCCCCGCCTACTGGCGGCTTCCCGCGTTTCTTCCCCTGGCGGGAGGGGTAAGCTTTTCCCTCGGATGACGACCGCTGGCTTTCGGGGTTCGCAGCCTGCGCGTCAGCTTCAGTGCGTTCCTTGTTCCCTTTTCTCGGCAGGGCAACCGGCGCTGGGTACAACCCGTTGACGGCGAACAGTTTCAGCCGCTGGGCTGGATCTCGCTCAGTCTCCCTCGCTCGGGCTCTGTCTCTCCTGCTCGCTCGGGCTCTGTCTCTCCCTCAGTGGCTTCCAATCGCGCCTCCCAGCCCTCTCGCAGTCCGGTGCTTTCCTCCCCGGCTGCGGCTGAGTTCTCTGTGATTTATTTATTTTTATATCTTCCCGCGCCTTACGATCCCGGTTGCAGCGCTTCATGGCCTCGGCCGCTGCCCGGCCTTTTTCACTCCAATCGCGCCTCCCAGCCCTCTCGCAGTCCGGTGCTTTCCTCCCCGGCTGCGGCTGAGTTCACCGCGGTTTATTTATTTTTATATCTTCCCGCGCCTTACGATCCCGGTCGCAGCGCCTCGTGGCCTCAGTAGCTGCCCGGCCTTTTTCGCCGGTCGCGGTCTAGCTGTCTCACGACGCCGTTGCGTCTCCCAGCCCGCTTGTACCGCGGCTTCCGTGCTCCACGCTGCCCCAGTCTCAGTGCCTCTGGGCCCGACTTCTGTCCGGCTCCTTTCCCCCGACCGTGGTCGAGTTCACCGCCCTTATCCTCCGTTTATTTTTTTTATTTTCCCTTTACTCACAGTCACCGTGGCCGACTTGCTTCTCGTGCTGATCGGCTCACTCACCACCATGGCAGAAGGGACAATCAGTGCCTGTTGCTGATGGAAGGCTTCGTGTCTGAATTCTTCCTTCTTCCTTGCTCTGCAGACTCGAGTTTTCTCTCAGCAGAACGACGAGGGCGGGTGCCTCTTCTCGACGCTCGTTAACTGCTTCGGAAGTATTGTTGCCGCAGGGTAAGATCGAACTCGTCGCCACTGTAAAGTCTGTAGGTATTATGGCGAATTAATACACAGACTACAAGAGTAACTTTAACAGGACTTTACTATTCGAAGGTCAGGGCGAAACTGCCCAATAAATCCTGCCACAGCACTTATATACCGGTGTGGTCACCGTCAGTATTACAGTATACAGCAGCCAAGATAAAGTAGTGCCACACCTAAAATAGTTCTCTTAAAGGTGAACGGTTACATACAATAGTTCTCTTAAAGGTAGAACAGTTACATACACTCCAATGCCCACCTTGAAGAAGTTCTGCTCTTCTCTCCGACGGGATTTCCGTTTGTCTATTCAACCTTGTTCATCTTCCTTGCTTTCAGTTTCCCTTCTCGTGTTTGACCAGGTATCTGCCAAGACTCGGTTTCACAGCCACATCTCTTTTCTCAGTAACTGTCTCCGGTTCAGAGTTATTCCACATGGATTCCAACTGAACTTTCACCCTTCAAGTTTCGGATCCACCCAGGATTACAAATATCTCTTTGATATTCATCGTTCCTCGAACTACTACTCTCGCCGCATCTTGAGATCCACGCTCAACGCCATGCGCCGCCACATGAACAACCTCGACCTCTCTCTTCAGCAGCACCTACGCACTCTATTTCAAAGCTGTCTGGGTCCACAGTTCCATTTCATCCTTCGACTCATCCGACGCTTCAACAAAAAACTTTTTTTCTTCCTTTCTGACGTCAAGGATCGCAAGCTTCATCAACTCTTGGACACTAATGCCCCCCAGAACCTTCTTCCACATTACTTTCCTCTGATCCCATCCCTTCTTCCAATCTCGCCCCCTGCCGTGTTTTCACTATCCCCTCTGACCTTCCCCTCTCTGACCCCGAACGATCAGTCCTCAGCAAAGGCCTGAGCTTCATCCCCTTACGCCCCCATCTGAATGAATTTCGAGCTCGGCGCGATGCTGAGCTCTTCTTCCATCGCCTTTGTCTCCGTGCCCACTTCTCTGGCCAGGAGTCTTCCCCCCGCACTGCTGATCCTTTCTCCCGCTTTCTAAATTCTCGTTCTACTTGGACCCCTCCCTCTGGCCTCTTACCCTCTCTAGATCTTTTCATTGCTAACTGCCGACGTGACATCGGCCGTCTCCATTTCTCTGCTCCCCTCTCTCACTCCAACCTAACTCCCTCTGAACTTGCAGCACTCCGTTCTCTCCGATCCAACCCTAACATTATCAGTAAACCTGCTGATAAGGGTGGTGCTGTTGTTGTTTGGCGAACCGACCTCTACCGTGCGGAAGCTGAACGCCAACTCTCCGACACCTCCTCCTGCCTCCACCTGGACCATGACCCCACTAGCAAACATCAAGCCATTGTTTCAAAGTGTGTCACTGACCTCATCTCCTCTGGAGATCTTCCCTCCATGGCGGCCAACCTCATAGTCCCCCAACCCCACATAGCCCGCTTCTATCTCCTTCCCAAGATCCACAAACAGGACTGCCCTGGTAGAACCATTGTTTCAGCCTGTTCTTGCCCCACGGAACTTATCTCTTCCTATCTCGACTCTATTTTTTCTCCCCTTGTCCAGTCTCTTCCCACCTACATTTGCGACTCTTCCGACACCCTCCGTCACTTTAACAGTTTCCAGTTTCCTGGCCCCAACCGTCTTCTTTTCACTATGGACGTCCAATCCCTCTACACCTCCATCCCCCACCAGGACGGCCTTCGGGCGCTCCATTTCTTCCTTGAACAGAGGCCCAACCAGTCCCCATCCACCACCACCCTCCTCCGCCTGGCTGAACTTGTTCTCACATTGAACAACTTCTCCTTTGACTCCACTCACTTCCTCCATATTAAAGGTGTTGCTATGGGAACCTGCATGGGCCCTAGCTATGCCTGCCTGTTCATGGGATATGTGGAACATTCTTTGTTCCAATCCTACTCAGGTCCCCTCCCTCACCTCTTTTTCCGGTACATCGATGACTGTATTGGTGCCGTTTCCTGCTCTCGCCCAGAACTATATAAGTTCATTCACTTTACTTCCAATTTCCACCCTTCCCTCACCTTCACATGGTCCATCTCCGACTCTTCCCTTCCCTTCCTTGACTTCTCCGTCTCCATTTCTGGCGATCAGCTTTCGACTAACATCCACTACAAGCCCACCGACTCCCACAGCTACATGGACTACACTTCCTCCCACCCCACTTCCTGTAAGGACTCTATTCCATTCTCGCAGTTTCTCCACCTCCGCCGCGTCTGTTCTGACGATGCCACCTTCCATACCAGTGCTTCCGACGTCTTCCTTTTTCCTCAACGGAGGATTCCCCTCTACTATGGTTGACATGGCCCTTGACCATGTCCGTTCCATTTCCCGCACTTCTGCTCTCAACCCTTCCCCTCCCTCCCAGAACCATGATAGGGTTCCCCTTGTCCTCACCTTTCACCCCACCAGCCTCCACATTCAACGGATCATCCTCCGCCATTTCCGCCACCTCCAATGTGATCCCACCACCAAACACATCTTCCCCTCACCTCCCCTTTCAGCATTCCAAAGGGACCGCTCCCTCCGCGACACCCTGGTCCACTCCTCAATCATCCCCAACAGCCCTTCTCCTTTCACCCGGCACCTTCCTGTGCAAGCGCAGGAGATGCAACACATGCCCTTTTACCTCCTCCCTTCCCACTGTCCGGGGCCCCAAACACCCCTTCCAGGTGAAACAGCGATTTACTTGTACTTCTTGCAATTTAATATACTGTATTCGCTGCTCACGATCTTTTGATTGGGCACTTTACAGCCTGCCGGACTCAACATGGAGTTCAACAATTTCAGATAATAATCCCTGCCCCCATTTTTCATGCAGTATAGAAACATAGAAACATAGAAGATAGGAGCAGGAGTAGGCCATTCGGCCCTTCGAACCTGCTCCGCCATTCAACGAGATCATGGCTGATCATCCAAACCCTAGCACCCGGTCCCTACACCGACAGCCATCCCACACAAGCCCTATCCCCGTAACCCCATAACCCCATGTATTTAATCCCCCCTAACACTAAGGGCCAATTTTTAACATGGCCAATCAACCTAACCCGCACATCTTTGGACTGTGGGAGGAAACCGGAGCACCCGGAGGAAACCCACGCAAACACGGAGAGAATGTGCAAACTCCACACATTTTCACAGCATGTTCTTTCAATCCCTTCTTCCCCTCCTAAACCCCTCCCCCCTGTCTCTGCACCTGCTTAAAATCTGTTACATTTCCAGCTTTTTCCAGTTCTGATGAAGGGTCCCAGACCTGAAACGTTAACCCTGTTTCTCTCTCCACGGATGCTGCCTGGCCTGCTGAGTATTTCCAGCATTTTCTGTTGTTATTAAACTGGAAAGCTTGTTTTCAGGACAATGGGCAAGCCATTCATTACCCAGCAGTGTTTCAATCAAATATGCTGCATATTTACCCACTTCAGAAAAATTACAAAGAAAATTCTCGACCTCCCTCCCAGTCATACAAATAGCCATGTTAATGCTGATGGATGTCGACAAGAAAAGTCATGAGGGAATCTAGCCTTAGGAAAGAAAATCAGAAATGAGAATAAAACTGCATACAAAACAAAAAAATATATAATGTAGGACCACACCAAAGCTGACCGGAGTAAAAGAGAAGTTGAGATAAATCAAAAGCTGGAGTTTCATAGGAGAGAGAAGTCTAAGGAAATTAACAAATTCCACAGTTTTGATTTCCTGGGAAAGAATGCGTTAGAATATGAGACTTTGGCTGGAATTTTCCGGCTGCTGTGCGTGTGGGATTGGAAGCAGGTCGGGAGTGAAAGTTGAAATAAATTGGAGCGAGTTGGGAACCCGCTGTCATCCTGCCTCCTCGCACCTTTTACTCGGGCATGTTTGCCAGCGCAGCCATGACCCGAACGGCAGAGGCGGCCAACCTAATTTAGGTAATATTAGGTTATTGTCAGACCATTAAGCATCCTTTTAACCCTACCTTTGGCGTTTCACTTCATGACCACGGGAATCACACAGCTCGGGAACCATATCTGTGAACCTGAGATGGAAGTTCAGTGGCCATTGATGGAACTCATTAGTGCACAGCATGGAAAGCACAATAAATACTCCCACCTGACACCTGGTTACTTTCCTAAGGCAGATGCTGTTGCTGACTGCATTGTCAGCACAGATTTAGGTTTCTAGATGTTGGAAGTATTTTTAGCAACTTCAGGAACCACTGTCATTGCTACAACCTATCACACCATTGACAGATTGCTTCTCTCATCTCTACTTGACCTTCCATCTATTACATCAGCATGGATGCCGTTTATACTGTCTCACCTTGGTCCTCAGATTCGGACCACGATGAGCCCAACACCAGCAGCAGCAACAACAACACCACCAACCTCCTCCTCAACTACTTGATGCTCCACAGGACAGAGAGCATCAGCGCAGGACTGCACCACGCCGGAGGCGATACCCCCAACACAGGGTATACAGGCAGAGGATGAGCTTCCTCAACATGACTGAGCAGCAGTGCCAAAGGAGGCTCAGGCTATCATGCCAGCTCATCGCAGACATTTGCAGATGACCTGCAGCCCAGAGGACCTGGTGGACACGCCTTACCAATGGCTGTCAAAGCCACCAGTGCCCTCAACTTCTTCGCATCAGGCTCCTTCCAGGGAGCTGCAGCAGACATTTCCGGCATCTCACAGTCAGCTGCTCACAGATGCATCACACAGGTCACCGATGCCCTCTTTGACAAGTCAGCCAATTATATCACTTTACCACTGATGAAGCCAGTGTTACTGAACGGGTGCTGCACTGGCTGGCTTCCCACAGGTACAGGGCGTCATCGACTGCACACATGTGGCCATCAGGGCACCCCCAGATCACCCGCAAAGGCTCCACTCCCTCAATGTGCAGCTCGTCTGCAACCATAGGAAGATCATCTTGCATGTGTGCGCCAAATTCCCTGGCAGCTGCGGTGGCATAGCGGTTAGCACTGTTGCCTCACAGCGCCAGAGACCCGGGTTCGAATCCGGCCTCGGGTGACTGTCTGTGTGGAGTTTGCACATTCTCCCCGTGTTTGCGTGGGTTTCCTCCGGGTGCTCCGGTTTCCTCCCACAGTCCAAAGATGTGCGGGTTAGGTTGATTGGCTATGATAAATTAACCCTTAGTGTTAGGGGGATTAAATACGTGGGGTTACAGGGATAGGGTGGGATATGTGTTGGTGTAGGGGTTACGGGGATCGGGTGGGATATGTGTCGGTGCAGGCTCGATGGGCCGAAATGGCCTCTATCTGCACTGTGGGGTTTCTGTGATTCTGTGATTCTGTGACTCTTTTGTCCTGCGCCAGTCCACCCTCCCTCAGCTCTTCACATCTCCAAACAAACTTTCTGGCTGGCTGCTTGGAGACAAGGGCTATCCACTGAAGACATGGTTCATGACACCCTTGAGGAGGCCAAGTGCTGAGACCGAGGAGAGATATAATGAAAGCCACATGTCCACCAGATGTGTCATAGGGCAAACAATAGGCATGCTGAAAATGTGCTTCAGATGCCTTGACAGATCTGTTGGAGCCCTTCAGTACACACCAGCAAGGATCTCCAGAATCGTCGTGGTCTGCTGCGAGCTGCACAACATAGCGTAGCAGCGAGGATTAGTGCTGCATGAGAAGCGAGGTTCTGAGCGCACAGCCTCTTCAGAGGGAGGAGGAGGAGGAGGAGCATCAGCTGGAAGACAAGGAGGAGAAGCAGGAGGAACCTGCGGTCCAGATCCCACCAGCACCCGAGCATATTGCTGCCCGGGAGGCCAGCGATGGCCTCATCATAGCCAGATTTACACCCACATGGCGCCGGCACGCTTGAGGCCTTCCGCGACCGGTGGGCGCCGCAGGGACAGGAGTTCATCATCATCCCAGCCAAAGAAATTTTAATTTAATTTGTTAAGTTTTATTTAAAGATATTTTAGTTACAGTCTATTTGTTTATGTACCCATCAGAAGAGTACACCCATATGGATGCCATATGCTGCGCCAGGTTCCCACCACCCCACTGCAACACCATAAAGCATCACTACAATGACCAAGCCAT
Organism: Somniosus microcephalus; assembly: GCF_052327205.1. Lineage (NCBI taxonomy): Eukaryota > Metazoa > Chordata > Chondrichthyes > Squaliformes > Somniosidae > Somniosus > Somniosus microcephalus. The sequence goes on from NC_140988.1 coordinate 186,032,000, forward strand.
TCCTTTCATACTGACCACCATTGCTGGAGGTAACGTTATGTCTCACCATTCACTCCAACTCACTAAGCCATTTCTAAAGTTGCAGACAAAATTGGCCATGTGATGAAAATAAATAGCTTTATCTGTAACAAAAGAGTAACAGAAGCTTAACACAAACAGTTATTAAAACACTCAAGTGCTTACACTTGTGCACCTACTTACGTGTCATCTTTCTCTTATGCATGCTTCTATGAGGTGCAACCCCTGTGGCTTCAGCAGAGGTAGAGGCAGCCTGCTCACTTCCCTGCTGCGACTGCATAGACACTTTTGGCAGACGTCCTCTGGGTCTTGGAGCCTGTGATGGCCCCCCCAAAGTCTGCTCCTCTTGCAACTGTGCAGGGGCAGACTCAGCCATTGTGATCCCAGGAGGCATGTGGGGCTCTGACCGAGGGGGATGCAACGGGGGAGAAGTGGGAGCGCATTGAAAGAAGACCCCACTGCCATGTCCCCTCTCTCTGTCATCCCCCTCATGGGTCGCCCGCACTTCCCTGCTAGCAAGAAGCTAGAGAGCAGCTTGCTGCACAGCAGTGGGGCCTTGAAACCCAAGTCTACATTGACATCCCTCCTAGAGAAGAGGTGTATGAACCTCTGCCATCTATTCTCCATAGAGAGCATCTGCTCTTGTGAGTGGCGCATTAGCTGTTCCATGCAGGTGGCCATCCTATCCATGGAAGAGCCTACAGTCGCCATCGCTTGCGACGGGGTGGTGCTCATGTTGGAGATGGACTCCTCCATTCTGTGAATATTTGCAGACATCGTGGTCGCAAAACCTGTCAAAGCACTTCTTCCTGCACCTCCAGGATCACCGTCTTTCTGGATGGCCCCTGAGGCTCAGCGTCTGCATGTAGCTGGACAGAGCTAGGAGTGTCCTGTGCCCTCTGGTGAGGAGTCTCCTGCTGTCCCTGTCTTCACCATCTGCCCTTGCTAACTTGTGACTTGTGACACACCAGGTGACAACATTACTCTATCTCGAGTGGGACCCACCGAGGTATGCGTATCTGCGCTGGTGCTTTGTGCGCTTATGTCTGCTGATGGTGCACCCTCAGAGCTGGAGGCTCCTCTGAGGAGTCATCTTCCTCTTCCTCCTGGACAGTGGGGTGGGGCTCTTGATGGACCTGTGGGAGAGTAAAGTGATCATTTAGAAATGTCATATCAAGATTTCCTGCTCTCTGCACTCTCAATTCATGCTGAAGGGAACAATCTTGCTGGTTGGAAATCCAGCCCATTATTACACAGAAGATAGGAGCAGGAGGAGGCCATTCGGCCCATCGAGCCTGTTCTGCCATTTAATGAGATCATGGCTTATCATCCAAATTCAGTACCCTGTCCCTGCTTTCTCCACATATCCCTTGATCCCTTTAGCCTTAAAAAATATATCTAACTCCTTCTTGAATATATTTAATAAGTTGGCTTCAACTGCCTTCTATGGTAGAGAATTCCACAGGTTCACCACTCTCTGGGTGAAGAAATTCCTCCTTATCTCAGTCCTAAATGGCTTACCCCTTATCCTTAGACTGTGACCCCTGGTTCTGGACTCCTCCGCCATCGGGAACATTCTTCCTGCATCTAGTCTGTCTAGTCCTGTTAGAATTTTATAAGTTTCAATGAGATCCCCTCTCATTCTTCTAAACTCTAGCGAATATAAGCCTAATCGACCCAATCTCTCTTCATACGTAATTCCTGCCATCCCAGGTATCAGTCTGGTGAATCCTTGCTGCATTCCCTCCATGGCAAGAACATCCTTCCTCAGGTAAGGTGACCAAAACAGCACACAATACTCAAGGTGTGGTCTCACCAAGGCCCTGTACAACTGCAGCAAGACATCTTTGCTCCTGTACTCGAATCCTCTCGCTAATGCCAAAATACCATTTGCCGTCTTAACCACCTGCTGCACCTGCATGCTTACATTCAGCGACTGGTGCACAAGGACACGCAGGTCTCGTTGCACTTCCCCTTTTCCCAATCTATTGCCGTTCAGATAATAATCTGTCTTCCTGTTTTTGGCACCAAAGTGGATAACCTCGCATTTATCCACATTATACTGCATCTGCCACGCTACTGCCCAATCACCCAACCTGTCCAAATCATACTGGAGTTTCTCTGCATCCTCCTCACAGCACACACGCCCACCCAGCTTTGTGTCGTCTGCAAACTTGGAGATATTACATCTAGTTCCCTCATCTAGATCATTAATATATATTGTGAATAGCTGGGGTCCTAGCACCGATCCCTGCGGTACCCCACTAGTCACTGCCTGCCACTCGGAAAAAGACCCGTTTATTCCAACTCTTTGCTTCCTGTCTGCCAACCAGTTCTCTATCCAAGTCAGTACCTTACCCCCAATCCCATGTGCTTTAACTTTGCACGCCAATCTCTTATGCGGGACCTTATCGCAAGCCTTCTGAAAGTCCAAATACACCACATCCACTGGTTCTCCCTAATCTATTCTACCAGTTACGTCCTCAAAAAATTCCAGTAGTTTAGTCAAGCATGATTTACCTTTTGTAAATCCATGTTGACTTTGTCCGATCCTGTCACTGTTTTCCAGGTGCTCTGCTATTACATCTTTTATAATGGACTTTAGCATTTTCCCCACTACTGATGTCAGGCTTACCGGTCTATAATTCCCCATTTTCTCTCTACCAACTTTTTTACATAGTGGGGTTACATTAGCTACCCTCCAATCCATGGGAACTATTCCAGAGCCTATAGAATTTTGGAAGATGACCAGCAATGCATCTACTATTTCAAGGGTCACTTCCTTAAGTACCCGAGGATGTAGATTATCAGGCCCTGGGGATTTATCGGCCTTCAATGCCGTCAATTTCCCTAACACCATTTCCCTACAAATACTGATTTCATTCAATTCCTCCCTCTCATTAGACCCCATGTTCCCCGACATCTCTGGAAGGTTATTTGTGTCCTCCTTTGTGAAGGCAGAACCAAAGTATGTATTTAATTGGTTTGCCATTTCTTTGTTCCCCATTATAAATTCTCCTGATTCTGCCTGCAAGGGACCTACGCTTGACTTCACCAACTTTTTCTCTTCACACATCTATAGAAGCTTCTACAGTCAGTTTTTATGTTCCCTGAAAACTTACTCCCATATTCTATTTTCCCCCTCTTAATTAATCCCTTTGTCCTCCTTTGCTGAATCCTAAACTGCTCCCAATCCTCAGGTTTGCTGCTTTTTCAGGCCAAATTTATATGTCCTCTCCTTGGATCTTATGCTATCCCTAATTTCCCTTGTTAGCCACATTTGAGTCATCTTTTTTGTTTTGTTTTTATGCCAAACTGGGATGAACAAATTCTGTAGTTCATCCATGCGATCTTTAAATGTTTGCCATTGCCTATCCACCGTCAACCCTTTAAGTAACGTTCCCCAATCCATCCTAGCCAACTCGCGCCTCATCGTAGTTTCCTTTATTTAAATTCAGGACTCTAGTCTCTGAGTCAACTACTTCACTCTCCATCTTAATGAAGATTTCTATCATATAATGATCGCTCCTCCCCAAGGGGCCTCACACAACAAGATTGCTAATTAATCCTTTCTCGTTACATAATACCCAGTCTAAGATGGCCTGCTCTCTAGTTGGTTCCTCGACATATTGGTCCAGGAAACCATCCCGTATACACTCTAGTGGCTGGATTTTCCTAAGCCCCTGGAGTCGGGTTGGAGGCGTGCGGGCGATAAAAATCGGAGATCCGGGGGTCCCGACCCCATCCCGCCTCCAACCCGCCTCCATGTCAATTTCATAGGAGTCGGGTTGCCGACAATTGCTGGAACCCGACTCCCAGAGGCGGGAAGGGATTAAAGGCAATTAAACTGCCTATTAACAGATAGTTAACAGGTAGTTTTTTGCCTATTCGCGATTTTTATTGCTGGTTTGTGGGCTTCCCGACAGCTCCAAACCACGGAAAGTTTTCGAGGCGGGACGTGGGTCTGAGGTCTTGGAGGGGTCGAGATGCCCAGTGTTCAGGTGAGTGAGGGGTGCAGGGGTGCAAAGGTACGTGTTTTGCAAGTGTTTAAAGTGTTTAAATAAGTTTAACTTACTTTTACTTACCTTTACAGGAGTCCTGCATTCCGGTGTCGGGAGTTGGCTGCAAGAACCACAGAAGCTCCGATTTAAAAAAAAAAATCAGCTTCTTGGTTTCTGCAGCAAAATGATTTTAAAGTTATCCTGAGAAAGGACTGAGGCTGAATTAGCAATTTTTCAGTGCTTGACAGCTTCAAACAGCTGTTAAACACTGATATTTCATCTGCCAAAAGCTTTTGACAGATGAAATGTCAATCTCTGACGTCACCTGTTGCTGGGTGGCCCTTAATTGGCCTGCTGAGCCCACAGGGCGGGCTCAACAAGGTCAATCAGAGGAAAATCCAGTGGGTTGGCCACATCTCCATGGAGGCGGGACAACAAGCCCGAATGTGGGTTTCCCACCTCCAACCCGCCCCCGTAGCAAAATCCAGCCCTAGGAATTCCTTCTCCATAGTATTACTACTAATTTGGTTAGCCCAATCTATATGTAGATTAAAGTCACCCATGATAACTGCTGTGCCCTTATTGCACGCATCTATAATTTCCCATTTAATGCCACCCCAACCTCAGCATTACTGTTTGGGGGTCTGTATACAACTCCCACTAATGTTTTCTGCCCCTTGGTATTTCTCAGCTCTACCCATACAGATTCCACATCATCAGAGCTAATATCCTTCCTTACTATTGTGTTAATCTCCTCTTTAACCAGCAATGCTACCCCACCTCCTTTTCCTTTTTGCCTGTCCTTCCTGAATATTGAATACCCCTGGATTTTGAATTCCCAGCCTTGGTCACCCTGGAGCCATGTCTCCATAATTCCAATTACATCATATTCATTTGAATCTATTTGCACAGCTAATTCATCCATGTTATTATGAATGCTCCTCGCATTAAGACACAAAGGCCTAGAAATTCACTGGCCTTAGCGCCGCTTTTGAGGCGCTAGAGGGCCTAGCGCCGAAGTTATGGCCAGTTTAGAAATTGACAGGGGCCCTAAATCGGCATTAGGCCGGTAGCGCTGCGCCGGCACCGATGATGTCATCGGTGTGCGCAGCGTCCCGGTTGCCATGGTAACCCGCCCGAACTCGGAAATTGAGTTGCGGCCGCCTCGCCCGTGGCAGCCGCAAGCAACGTTCTGGCAGAGGTGCCTTACAGAACTTTGCGCCGGCGCATTAAAGGCCCCGCGGCGGCCGGCCGCTTTCCCGCCGGCCGCCTGGCCGCAGCTCCCTCCCCGGACTTCCCCCCCCCCCCCCCCGGAACAGAAGCAAGCCCGGCACTTGTCCGAGGTGCCGGGCTCATTTTTAAAAAGATTATCGCGGGCCGCGGCCGGGTGCAGGCAGCTCCTCCTTAACGGAAGGAGGAGGCCTGCACTTCCCGAGCCTGCCGCACCGCAGCGGGCGCCGCAGCGCCGGAATAGCGCCGCAATGCGGCGCATGGCGCCAGTTTTGAGGCGCTGAGACCCCTCAGTAGCGCCGGCAGCTGTTTGGGCGCGGCGCTACTGAATTTTTGGCGCGCACAGGGGGACTTAGCGCCGGCACTAACTTCCGGCGCTAAAGCCCTCGCTGCGCCAAAACCGAATTTCTTGGCCAAAGCCTTCAGGCTTGTTTTTTTAACACTCTAAGTCCTTTTAGAATTATTATTTACTATAGCCCTGTTTGATTTACACCCTTGATTTCTCTGCCTTCCACTTTTGCTCTTCTCCTTCCTGTCTTTTGTTTCTATCCTTGCTTCCCTTTCCTCTGTCTCCCTCCACAGGTTCCCAAACCCCTGCCATTTTAGTTGAAACCCTCCCAACAGCACTATCAAACATTCCACTAGGACATTGGTCCCGGTCCCACCCAGGTGCAAACCGTCCAGTTTGTACTGGTCCCACCTCCCCCAGAACTGGTTCCAATGTCCCAGGAATTTGAATCCCTCCCCCTTGCACCATTCCTCTAGCCACTTATTCATCTGAAATATCCTTCTATTTCTACTCTGACTAGCACGTGGCACTGGTAGCAATCCTGAGATTACTACCTTTGAGATCCTATTTTTAAATTTACCTCCTAACTCCCTATATTCAGCTTTTAGGACCTCATCCCATTTTTTACCTATATTGTTGGTACCTATGTGCACCACAACAACTGGATGTTCACCCTCTCCCTCCAGAATGCCCTGCAGCCACCCCGAGACATCCTTGACCCTTGCACTAGGGAGGCAACATACCATCCTGGAGTCTCGTTTGCGGCCGCAGAAACGCCTATTTATTCCCCTTACAATAGAATCCCCTATCACTATAGCTCTCTCACTCTTTTTGCTCCCATCCTGTGCAGCAGAACCACCCATGGTGCCAGGAAGTTGGCTGCTGCTGCCTTCCCCTGATAAGCCATCTCCCTCAACAATATCCAAAGTAGTGTTTCTGTTTGAGAGGGGGGTGGCCACAGGGCAGGTGCACTACCTGCTTGCACCTACTACTCTGCCTGGTGGTCACCCATTCCCTTCCTGCCTGTGCAGCCTTTACGTGCGGTGTGACCAACTCCGTAAACGTGCAATCCACAATGTCCTCAGCATCAGGAATGCTGCAGTATGTATCCATTTGCAGCTCCAGCGCCGCAATGCGGTCTGTCAGTGGCTGCAGCTGGATACACTTCCCACACACATGGTCGTCAGGGACACAGGAAGTGTCCCTGATTTCCCACATAGCGCAGGAGGAGCATACCATGGGGCCGAGTTGTCCTGCCATGACTTACCCTTTAATTATCTAAATTAAAATAAATTAAATCAATACCACTAATTACACTACAATTAAATGATATACTCAAGGGCTCTTGGGTACTAGCACTCCCCGATACACAACAGAGACCTTAGAAACTATATCCACAAAAATTAAGACCTTCTAAATTTTACAAACTATTAATCTTAACTGTTTAATGTTGCTTTATCTTTGTTTATGTTTACAACTACCTGAGTTTACAATGGCTCATATAGTTTATAGTATTATTAGAACCCCTTAACTCCTGTCTAGATTGTCTTTCTCTTTCTTATTGAATAATATATAACTTGATGACTATTGCTTGGATAAAGACAAACAGGGCTTGCAATTCAAACTCTTAAAGCTTCTGGCCCAACATTAAAAGTTATCATGTACATCAAACAAATAATATTTATTGGTGTTTTATACTACCAAAATCTTTCACTGAATTGAGCACACTTGCAAATAACAATTAGAAAAGAAATGAACCTAAAAATGACCTCAAAGTTGGAATGTAATCTGGGGTTCAGGCAATGTTCTTATCCCGTTCCAGCTTCACTTTCATCAGAACTCCCTTCCCAGCTGAATTGCAGTCTTATTTTCACTCCCAGTTTTTAAATAATAAAAATTAAACATAATCTAACAGGGTGTTTTAATTTATGTTTGTTTATTTATCTGAGTAGTCTGTGAAGTTCTTATCTCCTTAAATGCTACATTGCCATAATTGTACTTCAGCTTCTTATTGTTCTTTTTTGTGTTTTTTCATGGGTACTTTCCATATTTTCTCACATCACCGTCCTGTTTCCCCACTAGAGATTCTGTCAGTAATGACCGAGTTTCCTGTGGTTCATGTCATTTAACTCTCACTCACTGTTCTGTGCCAAACAAGCAACAGACAAGTAGGAGGTATTGTACTTCCTATAACTCTTACACTGTCCTTAAAACTAAGATAAACTGAACCCGTGCAAACTTTTTGTAGGTCAAACACATGTTACAGAGAATGTTGTGCAATAAATGTAAATGAAACCAGAGGAAATAGTCAAATGTAAAATCCCACGTTATCATTTCATTAAAATCCAATTATTTCAAATAAGCAGAAAACTAAACTTCCCCCAAGTTAAACTAGCACACCATTTTTTTAATTGATGCTGATCATTGATGGATACAAGTGTTAGTGAATAGGACACAATCTCCACTTCCTGTGCTCAGTATCAGAGCACAGGACACAGTAACGCCCCCCTACAGTGCTCCAACAATGTACTTTAATCCTAATCTCAGTTGAGTACCCCATACTGCATCAGTATAATGTTTCCATTGCCCACATGAGCCACCCTTACGGCCTCTCTAAGTACAATTGCCAACATAGTGTCCAAATTGTAAGCAGTTTTGTGCTGCACTGAGACTGCAAAAATCCATTTCTTTTATTAGGCTCACAGCTAGCAAAGAGTGCAGACCTTCATTCTATCTCTTTGAACCCAGGTTCGAGAGGTGTAAGGACAAGGTGCTCTTCTTAAAAGTACTCAGAAATATTGTTGCATCTTGGCTAAATTAAATCTGCTGAAAATGTAATGGGGCAGAAATTAGAATGCATTGCACTTGTGTTTGGGTGTAAAATGGGCGCAAAGCATGCCAATTTAGCAGTTGTGCATTGGTCCCACTGGTAAATTTGTGGAGACCATTTTTTATATATCCCGGCGGACGCCTGAAACAGACTTTAGGGGCTGGATTTTCATTGAGGAGTCGGGACTACAACGTTTGGGGTTGTAGTCCCGTCTCATAGAAACATAGAAGATAGGAGCAGGAGTAGGCCATTCGGCCCCTCGAGCCTACTCTGCCATTTAATGCGATTATGGCTGATCATCCAAATTCAGTACCCGATCCCTGCTTTCTCCCCATGCCCCTTGATCCCTTTAGCCTTAAGAAATATATCCAACTCCTTCTTGAATATATTTAATGAATTAGCCTCTACTGCCTTCTGTGGTAGAGAATTCCACAGGTTCACCACTCTCTGGGTGAAGAAATTCCTCCTAATTTCTGTCCTAAATGGCCCACCCCTTATCCTTAGACTGTGACCCCTGGTTCTGGACTCCCTGACCATCGGGAACATTCTTCCTGCATCTAGTCTTTCCAGTCCTGTCAGAATTTTATAAGTTTCAATGAGATCCCCTCTCATTCTTCTAAACTCCAGCGAGTACAAGCCCAATCGACCCAATCTCTCCTCATACATCATTCCTGCCATCCCAGGTATCAGCCTGGTTAATCTTCACTGAACTCCTTCCATGGCAAGAACATCCTTCCTCAGATAAGGTGACCAAAACTGCACACAATATTCAAGATGTGGTCTCACCAAGGCCCTGTACAACTGTAGCAAGACATCCTTGTTCCTGTACTCAAACGCTCTCGCTACGAAGGCCAACATTTGCCTTCTTAACCGCCTGCTGCACCTGCATGCTTACCTTCAGCGACTGGTGCACAAGGACGCCCAGGTCTCGTTGCACTTCCCCTTCTCCCAATCTATTGCCATTCAGATAATAATCTGCCTTCTTGTTTTTGCCACCAAAGTGGATAACCTCACATTTATCCATGTTATATTGCATCTACCATGCTTCTGCCCAATCACCCAACCTGTCCAAATCATCCTGGAGTTTCTCGGCATCCTCCTCACCGCACACACGCCCACCCGTGTCATCTGCAAATTTGCCTAAATTGAGTTCTAGCCAACCCACACTGTTAGATCCGTGGTTCAATGGATAAATAATCACACGGATGCTATACATTAACAAATAACAGGTCTTTACTGGAGGAGGGTAATCTCTAGACTGGGGGTACAGAGGATTGCGCAAAGCTTATATACCGGTGTGGTCACTGCCGGTACTACAGTATACAGGAGCTGTAAAAGTAGTTCTGACTTAAAGGCACATACACTACAATTCCTCCCCTTTTAGATTAATAATACCCCCTAATATTCAAATAACAATTAACATTTTTACATGTACATTAAACAACAAAAGTCCATTTATAGATTCAGTCTTTGGGGCGGCTTCCTGACCCTTTCGGGATAGCGCCTTTCCAGAGGTTCTTGTTCTTGGTGCAGAGGTGATTCTGACCCCTTTTCATCAGGTAGTTCATCGGGTTCCACTGCTACTGGGTCTGAAGTAGATGCTACCGGTATGTTGGGTTCATCCCCAGGTACTCGAGACATGGGGTTGACGCATTCCTGTGACGCTAAGATCTGATCGACGTGGCATCTCACAATGTTCTCCCCGACATCCACTGTGTACATTATTGGCCCCTGCCTTGTACATATCGTTCCGGGTTGCCACTTCTCTGTTCGATAGTCACGGGCCAAGACTGGTTGCCCTACATTGAAGCTCCTTGTCGGCTTCTCATTGATGTGCTGGAATTGTTTGTCCTCAACATTTCTTCGCACATTTGGTCCGAGCAAGTCCAGACGAGATCTCAACCTTCGGTTAAAGAACATCATAGCCGGGGTCTGGTTGGTAACTGCATGTGTCGCGTTTCGGTAGGCTAATAAGAAATTGTCCATCTTATGCTGTAGTGGAATTTTATCGTCGCACATGGCCTTTATCGCCTTCTTAAAGGTTTGTACGAACCTCTCAGCCAATCCATTTGTGGCTGGATGATACGGGGCGGATGTGTAATGCCTTACCCCATTCCTTTTCATGAATTTTTGGAACTCGTCGGACACAAACTGTGGTCCATTATCAGATCAAATCTGCTCTGGCAAACCGTTTCTGGCAAATATGGTCCGTAGGACTGCAATCATTTTCTCTGTAGTGGTTGAAGACATTTTTATCACCTCAGGCCACTTTGAATGAGCATCCACTGCTATTAAGAACATTGAGTCCATGAATGGACCAGCGAAATCAATATGCACCCGTTGCCATGGAGAGGAGGGCCACTCCCATGGGTGTAGAGGGGCATGTGGTGGTGCATTTTGGACCTTCTGGCATCCTAAGCAGCTCTTAGTTAGGTCTTCGATTTGTTGATCGATTCCCAGCCACCACACATAAGCCCTAGCAAGGCTTTTCATTTTTACTCCCCCCAGATGACCTTCATGTAGCTCATTTAGCACTCTCTCCCTTAACTTGGGTGGAACCACCACTCTGGATCCACACATCACTGTCCCCTGGCATACTGACAGCTGTTCTCTTCTGGATGAGAATGCTGGCAACAGTGAGTCACCATGTGTTGGCCATCCCCTCACTGTCAATTCATATACCCGTGACAGCGTCGGATCATTGCGGGTCTCCTTCTCTATATCCGTGTTTGTTACTGGCAATCATTCAATTATCGACGAATAAAATATCTCGATAGGGTCCACTGCTGGTGCTTCCTCCACAGTAGGCAGTGGCAGGCGCGATAGCCCATCAGCGTTCCCATGCTGTTTCGTGCCTTTATATTCTATTTCATATTGATTCGCCCCTAGAAACAGGGACCATCTTTGTTACCGCTGTGCAGTCATCACTGGAACGCCCTTCTTAGGATTAAAGATGGAGACAAGTGGTTGGTGGTCAGTCAGCAAGGTGAACTTCTGCCCATGCAGATAGTGGTTGAATTTTTTTACTCCCCATACTAGGCTGAGGGCCTCCCTGTCAATCTGGGCGTAGTTGCGCTCGGCTGAGGTTAGTGACCGAGACGCAAAGGCTACTGGCCTCTCCAACCCATCTGGGAATTTGTGCGACAGCACCGCTCCAATACCGTAGGGTGATGCATCACATGCCAAACGAATTGGTAGTGCTGGGTTGAAATGGGCCAACACCTCTTTTGATGTGATCAATTCTTTACACTTCTGGAAAGCTCGTCTACGTTTGTCATCCCACTTCCATGGTACCCCTGTTTGCAGTAGGGTGTTCAGCGGGTGTAATACCGTAGACAAATTTGGTAAGAACTTGTGGTAATAGTTTACCAGCCCGAGGAACGACCTCAGTTGTGACACAATTTCCAGTGCTGGAGCCTTGACTACTGCCTCAATCTTGTCAGGGGACTTATGTAACCCCTTTTCATCGATGACGTGGCCACAATACGAGATCTGTTTCTGGAAAAACTCGCACTTGTGGCGATTAGCTCATAGCCGATACTCCTTTAATCTGGTGAGCACCTTCTCCAAGTTGGCGAGGTGATCACCGTCATTTTCGCCCATGACCAAGATGTCGTCCAAATAACACTGGGTCCCTGGAATCCCTTGCAGGACCTGATCCATCGCCCTTTGCCAGATAGCCGGAGCCGAGGCTACTCCAAACACCAGCTGGTTGTATTGATAGAGCCCTTTATGAGTGTTGATCGTAAGGTAATGTTTCGAAGCTTCTTCTACCTCCATTTGGCAATACATATATATCCATTTTAGGTATTTCCTGGCCTTTATATGTCACTTTCACCCTTATTTTTCCTTTGGGGTGGACTTTTTGCCCCGTATACGTCTTCAAGACAATCTCTGCAGCTTTCAAGGGTATGTGTGAAAATAGCCGCTTGTAGTCTCTTTGATTTATGACTGTTAGAGCTGACCCTGTGTCCAATTCCATTTCCACTTGGACTCCGTCTATCTTGAGTGTAACCCAGATAGTCTGGTGATCCTCCATTTCTGTTACCTTATGTAGTTTCAGACAACCCAGCTCCTTGCTTCTGGAGTCTGTGTCACTTTTCTGTTCGTCTGAACCACTGTCCATCACCTGGTGTACCTTTTTGTACTTCTCCTGTGGAGATTTCTTACTGTTGGTTTTCTTCCCAGACCTGCAGACTCTTGCTATGTGTCCTGCTTTCCCACACTGTCTGCACACTTGGTCCTTGAACCAACAATCTTTCTGGTCATGTGTTGTTCTGCCGCAGCGATAGCACTTCCCTGTTCCATAGGACATTTCATTGGTGCCATATTCTTGCGGTCTCCGTTGTATCTCTGCAGCGCCCCTTGCGGCTGCTTCGTGTGATACTGCCATACTGAAAGCTTTGTCCAGCGTAAGGTCCTTTTCTGATAGAAGCCGTTTCTGAGTTCCTTCACTTTGTAGCCCACACACAAACTTGTCCCTTAACGTGTCTGCTAGTCCCGCTCCAAACTGGCAGTGTTTCGATAGCTTGCGCAGTTCCGTTAGGTACTCAGCATTGCTTTCGTCTTTGTGCTGGTTCCTTTTATGGAATTTAAATCGTTCTGCTATCAGCAGCAGTGTTGGGTTTAAGTGGTCCTGTAGGATTTCTACTACACTTTCAAAATTCTTGTTTACCGGCTTCTCTGGGGTTATTAGATTTCGCAGTAACCCATAAGTTTTTGCACCCATGGAATTTAACAGAACCAGTGCTTTATTAGCATCTGGCACTTCATTTGCCCTGCAGTACACCTCAATACGTTCCACATATGTCGCCCAATCTTCGACTTCATTGTCGAACGTAGAGATACTGCCACTCTTCGGCATCCTTGGATGTGCGTTAACTATCACCAATGGCGCCTCCCGCGCTTCCCCTTCTTCTCCGCTGGCACAAAATGGCGTCTCCCGCGCTTTCCTTCCTTCCCACGCTCGCCCTTCTTCTCCGCTGCGGCTTCTCAAAATGGCGTCTCCCACGCTCTTCCTTCTTCTCCGTGGCTCAATGGCGTCTCCTGCGCTCTCCCTGCTTCTCCGCGGCTCAATGGCATCTCCCGCGCTCTCCCTGCTTCTCCGTGGCTCAATGGCGCCTCCCGCGCTCTTCCTTCTTGTCCGCGGCTCAATGACATCTCCCCTTTCTTCGCCCCGCGGACCCTGTTCAGCCCGTGAGCACTGGCTGTGCTCTGTGCGTTCTTCTTTTGATATTTTTCGATGCCGCTCAGTCTCGAACCCGGCTGTTTCTTACCCTCTCTCTCTCCGGTTTGTTTTATTTTCCTCGACGCCGCTCGGTGTTCAACCCCCAGCTGCGCCCTGCGCTCTTCACCCTCTGTCTTACCCCGTCGACGCTGCTCGGCTCTCTCTCCGCCGTCGGTCGGCTCCAGCCGCCGCTGCTCGGGAAGGGTCTGCGCTGGACCTGTCGTCGGTCTCTTACTGCTCATTGTGGCTGGGGAACCAAGCCCGGCTCTCCACAGCCTCCCCTGCGAAGTTGGATCTCTGCCTGACTGCTGGGCGGTTGCTCGCGGTCGACACCCGTGTTCCTGGCCTCGACTATTTTTTTTTTTCTTTTTTATGTTGCAGGTAGATTTGAATCGACACTCGTCGCCACTGTTAGATCCGTGGTTCAATGGATAAATAATCACACGGATGCTGTACATTAACAAATAACAGGTCTTTACTGGAGGAGGGTAATCTCTAGACTGGGGGTACAGAGGCATGCGCAAAGCATATATACCGGTGTGGTCACTGCCGGTACTACAGTATACAGGAGCTGTAAAAGTAGTTCTGACTTAAAGGCACATACACTACACACACGATTTAGACTTGATTGACCTTGTTGAGCCCACCCAGCGGGCTCAGCAGGCCAATTAAGGGCCACCCGGCAACAGGTGAAGTCACAGATTGAAATTTCATCTGTCAAGACCTTTTGACAGATGAAATATCAGTGTTTGACACCTGTTTGAAGCTGTCAAACACTGACAATCTGTACTCCAGGTTAATTCCTTCCTCTCAGGATGATTTAGAGATCTCCCCGGAACAGAAAGCAGATTTTGACAGCTGGCGGCCATTCTGCTTTCTGTGCCGGTGAGATGAGGGACTCCCGAGACCTGAAGGAAGGAAGGCTGTAAAGATAAGTAAAGGTTAGTAGGACTTCTTTAAACACTTTACACAGACCAAACACACTTACCTCTGCACTCATGCACCCATCACTCACCTGAACACCGGTCATCTCGACCCCTCCAAGCCCTTCATCCCGACGGCCCGCCTTGCTAACTTGGCGTGGTTTGGAGCCGTCGGGAATCCCACATTTCAACAATGAAAATAGGGATTCGGCTAAAAACTGCCTGTTAACTACCTGTTAACAGGCAGTTAATTGGCACTAATCCCCTTCCCGCCTCGGGGAGGCGTGTCCCAGTGCGGGTCGGGTACCCGCCTCCTTTGAAACTGGCATGGAGGCGGGTTGGCGGTGGGATGGGGTCGGGACCCCTGATTTCGGGATTTTAAACCACCACACGCCTCCAATCCCGCCTTCACGGCCCAATGAAAATCCAGCCCTAGGTGACTTAAATATGTTAATGAGAGGCCTAACACCTGTTGAAGTACCCCTGTGCAAAATTTGCTCCCAATGAGTGGGGCAGGCATCGGACTTGCTGCGTTTGGGATTCTTTAGCAGCCCCCGTAACCGGAAACCACAGGTAATTTTTTTAATTTAAAAAGGAAACTTTCTGTGGATCCAAGAGGAGCAGGAGTGCTCCTCCCGACGCCACTGACGATCTCCCCCGCCCCCTCTCCTCACCCTTCCTTAAGTTCTGTTCCTTTTTAAATGCTTCTCTTCTGAAATATCCTTCATTCTTGACAAGGGGTCCACATCTGAAATATTAATTTTTCTGTTCTCTCTGCAGATGCTGCCTGACCTGCTGAGTGCTTCCAGTATTTTCTGTTGACAGTACCGTCAACTCTTTTCAGTCAGTAAAAAATAAAATAGCAAGAAGAAGGTCACCTAAGGTTCAATAAATAATGAAATGAAAGAGAGTTTTCACCAGCTACAGTTAAAATAGGGCTGATCTAAAGTAAAACAGATTGGAATGCCTTGCTTATGCCTATATATTCATGACTGGATCAGACTGGCAACATTGCACTGCATCTTTGGCACAAGCACAACAGAAACGTTCAGTGTAGATAACTAAAACTCAGCAATGAAGCATCTTCACAAAGATAGTTCTGAAGAGGATTAACACACACCACAGCACTGTGGCTTTGTACTGATTTCTGTTAAATGGAGAGGCGTGGGGCTGGATATTAGTGAGTTTCCTGGCCAATTTAAGGAAGCGGGTCTGAAGACATCATTTGATGACATGTCATCAGCCTGTTTCCTTAAAGGGACCATGGCCAACTTTTACTTTGATATTTGTGCTGTCAGTGTTCGACAGCATTGAGGTGCTGCAAACACTGACAATGACTGCACAGAGGTGCAGGGCTGCACCCAGGCTCTCTCATGACTCCCTCCATAGTCACAGCGCACCGGGAGGTCCTCTTCCCTTCTTCCCTTCCCATGGGTGGAGAACACCTCCCTACGAGATCAGCACAGTCTAGTTGCACAATGCAGAGGAGGGCACAAGCAGGGATGTGGTCAGGAGGACCTGGGTGCAGTGCCACAAACCTTTCAATGATCTCAGTAGATCACGAAATGTTAGTACAAATCTACACTCAACCTCATTCTGCTGTGCCTCTCATCACATCCCCATCACTCTGCCTTCCCTACCCTACTCCTGCACATCCTTACTCACACCATCTTACCTTGCACCTCCACCCATCCCTCTCTATCCAAATTATCACATCCCCATCTCACTAGCCACCCCTCACATTCACCCTCATCCTAATACAATCATACCAACTAACAACACACCAGGGTAGGCACTTGGGTGTTTTATCCAATGTTCAGGTAAAGTTTCTGTTAATGTGCTGTCAATCATTGAAACCTTTATTTTCAACACTTTGGGCAGGATTTTCATTGAGCCGTGGAGGCGGGATTGGAGGTGTGTGGGGGGGTTAAAATCGTGAAAACTGGCGGGCGGGATCATCCCCGCCTGGTTCCCGACTCCGAGCAATTTTAATTCATTCGTGTCTAATGGTCCCGTCTCCGTCCCGCCTCCAAGAGGCGGGATAGGCCGTTAAGGCCCTTAACAAGCACTAAATTGCCTCTATAATGCCATTTTGAAAAGCCTTTGCCATTTTAACCCTTTTCCCACATGAAACACGCCTGGTGTGAAACACGCCGGTGAAACCTGGCGGGAGCACAATTGGATTGCTGACTATCAGCTGCAAGTCAACCATTAAAGAGAAGATTTGATCAGCCATCATTTGCAGGTGGCAGGACTTTGTTGTCTCAGGTCTGGGGGAACTTTTAGAAGGCTTAACCACAGCTGTGGAAGTTTGGAGCCTGACACCCATCTCCAGTGTGACCTCCTGGGAAACCCCTCTCGCCACCTTCACTGAGCACTTCCTCAACTGAGGCATATACCAGAAGCATGGGAGCCATTTATTTCCTTCTTCTGGGCATTAGATGAGCTCGAGCACTAGCCACAGCACCAGCAGAACCAGGAACAACAGCAGCACTAGCAACAGGAGCGCCAGGCTGCTGCTTACCCACCTGAAGCTGCACAGGTCAGAAGGGGCTAGCGCATGGAAGCCCGTCAGCGCAGGAGATACCCCCCAAACAGGATCTACAGACACAGGGTCAGCTACCTCAACATGTCTGAGCAGCAGTGCCAAAGGCGGCTCCGACTTTTGCGAGAGGTAGTGGGTGACATCTGCGCAATGCTGCAACAACACCTGCAAGCCAGAGGACTAGGTGGACAACCCTTACCAGTGGCCATCAAAGTCACCACTGCACTCAACGTTTTTGCCTCAGGCTCATTCCAGGGATCAGCAGCAGACACCAGCGGCATCTCCCAGGCAGCCACACACACTTGCATCATGCAGGTAACCGATGCCCTCTTTGCCAGCATGCACAATCACATTCATTTTGCCAAGGATCAAGCAAGTGTCACGGTGCATGCGGTTGGATTAGCTAATCTGGCAGGCTTTTCCAAGGGTGCAGGGCGTCGTTGA
This sequence comes from Somniosus microcephalus, assembly GCF_052327205.1. Lineage (NCBI taxonomy): Eukaryota > Metazoa > Chordata > Chondrichthyes > Squaliformes > Somniosidae > Somniosus > Somniosus microcephalus. The sequence goes on from NC_140988.1 coordinate 186,049,507, forward strand.
CTGCACACATGCGGCCCTTAAGGCACCCCAATGCAATCCAGGTATTGTTGTCAACCGCAAGGGCTTCCACTCCCTTAACGTTCAGCTGGTGTGTGACCACAAGAAGGAAATTTTGCATGTTTGTGCCAAGTACCCTGGCAGTTGCCATGACTCCTTCATACTGCGCCAGTCTAGTGTGCCTCCACTATTCAGACCGCCAGACCAACTTAACGGATGGCTACTTGGAGACAAGGACTATCCCCTGAAGACGTGGCTAATGATGCTGTTGAGGAGCCCATCCAATGAAGCAGAGGAGAGCTACAACTCCAGCCACCTGTCCACCAGAGCCATAATCGAGCAAACCATCGGTTTGCTGAAGATGTGCTTCAGATGCCTGGATAGATCAGGTGGAGCCCTGCAGTACTCAGCAGCCAGGGTCTCCAGAATCGTCGTGGTTTGCTGTGCACTTCACAACATGGCACAGCATTGTGGCTTGCAGATTCCTGAGGACCAAGTGGCTCCCCACATATCCTCTTCAGATGATGATGATGAGGAGGAGGAGGAGGAGGAGGAAAGCGAAAACGAGCATCCTGCAGAGGCCCATCAACCAGCGGCAGCATTATGCGAGAACATTGCTGCCCAGGATGCAAGGAACGCACTCATCTTGGCCAGATTTGCTTAGCCTAGCCGATCAAGCACTTTTGCCTCGCAGCTCCTTACCTGAGCATCAACAATGGCCAAGACCCTGCGGATTCCTAGCTATTTGACCAGCATACTTGTTGTGTATGTACCTTTAAGGGAATAACTGGTCTCAGACTGCAGTACCGGCAATGACCACCCCTGTATAAAAGGCGCTAGCAGCCTTCTGTAGTTTCAGTTTCCTGATTGTCTCCATTCAGTAAAGACTTGTTATAATCAACTCCTGCTGTCCGTGTCTCAATTATACACGGACATAATATTGGCGACGAGCAGATACGAACTTACCTACAGTCTGCACCACCTCATGGGATCCATTCCTGAAGCGAAGTGAGCAGAGGTTGAGGCCAGAAGGAAGAAAGAAGCAGTAGAAATGGGTGTCGACCGTGGGCATCCGCCCCTGAGTCAGCGGAGTTGAAGATTGCAGGAGAGGCTGTCGAGAGCGGGGCTTGGTTCCTGTCGACGGTGCTTCAGCTAATCGGGCTGGTGGCAGGTAGTACACTGATCCTTCCTGGGCTGCGGCGGTCTAGAACTCGAGCGGGTGGCTTGCAACGGGGCCGAGCAGCATTGTCGGGAAGAGGAGAGAGAGAGAGGGTGGAGCACACAGGGCGCGGCCGGTGCTACGAAGCCGGGCAGCGTACAGACCCGAGAAGAGGGAGGCAAGAGTCCCACAGGGTTGTTCCACGTCGGGAAAAAATATATATATATTAAACGCGCAGAAAGCCACGAGGAGCTGCAGGTTGCAATGGAAACCGTGGAAAGCAGCACGAGCAAAAGCGGGGAAGAAGGCAAAGCGCGGGAGGCGCCATCTTAATCCAGCGGGGAAGAAGGCAAAGCGCGGGAGGCGCCATTTTGTTAAATCGGGGAAGAAGGCAAAGCGCAGGAGGCGCCATTTTAGATTTCCAAGATGCCGAAGACTGGCTGTATCACTGCCTTTGATAATGCAATAGAGGACTGGACCACGTATGTGGAAAGAGTCGAGGTATATTGCGAGGCAAACGAAATAGCCAATGAGAAAAAGGCATCGGTACTGCTAAACTTAATGGGTGCAAGAACGTATGGCCTATTGCGGGACCTGATTACTCCAGCCAAACCGAAGGCGAAGAGTTTTAACGAAATTGTTGCTATCCTATAGGAACACCTAAACCCTGCACCGCTGCTGATAGCAGAAAGATTTAAATTCCACAGGAGAACTCAGCATAAAGATGAGAGCAATGCTGAGTACCTTACGGAACTACGCAAGCTATCAAAGCACTGCCAGTTCGGAGCAGGACTGGCAGATACCCTACGGGACAAATTTGTCTGTGGACTCCTGAGTGAAGGAACCCAGAAGAAGCTACTCTCAGAGAAAGGGCTGACGCTAGATAAGGCTTTCAGCATGGCAGTATCGTACGAAGCAGCAGCCAGGGGAGCTGTGGAAATACAACAAAAGCCACAGGAATACGGCACCCATGAAATGACACGGGGATTTGCAAAATGTTATCGCTGCGGCAGAACTAACCATGACCAGAAGGACTGCTGGTCCAAGGACAAAATTTGCAGGCAATGCGGAAAGATGGGACACATTGCACGAGTTTGCAGGTCTGGGAAGAAGACCAATGACAACAAAAAGGAATACTAAGGAACCGTACAAGAAAGTACAAAAGATGACGGACAGTAGTTCCGAAGACCAGATGAGCGATAGTGAATCCAGGAACAAGAGACTAAGCTGTCTCAAACTTCACACTGTAATCGCAAAAGAGGATCACCGAACCATTTGGGTCACCCTCACGATAGCAAGGTCCCAAGTTAAAATGGAATTGGATACAGGTTCAGCGCTAACCGTCATGAATCGACAAGACTACGAGCGGCTATTCTCACACATACCCTTGAGAGAGACATCCATCGTCTTGACGACGTATATGGGGCAAAAAGTATACCCCAGAGGAAAAATAAGGGTGCCTGTCGAATACAACGGCAAGAAAATACGGAAATTGTATCTCTACATACTGCAAGATTGTGGACCACCGTTATTGGGACGTGAATGGATCAGAAAGATAAGCTTAGACTGGCACTCCATTCAGGCAATGACGGTGGATGGTAAAAAAGATGACGACGTCACTCCTGGACGATTGTCAACAATCTTAGCTAACGCCAAAGAGGTATTTCAACAAGAACTGGGCACTCTTAAAGGCGTAACCGCCTCGATAAAAATAGAAGAGAATGCAATTCCCAAGTTTTTCAAAGCAAGACCGGTACCATATGCAATTCGCCCAGCCGTCGAGGTAGAGCTGGAGAATCTGGAGAATGCAGGCATGTTGTCTAAGGTAGACTGGAGCAAGTGGGCGACACCCATCGTTCCTGTCATGAAGAAAACGTTAAACAATAAGTCTGAGGAGCCAAGGAAGGTTCGCATCTGTGGGGACTTCAAGGTGACGGTGAACCCAGTCCTTCACACAGTACAATATCCTCTTCCAAGGATAGAAGACATCTTCGCCTCACTATCTGGAGGGAAGCATTTTACAAAAATTGACCTAGCACAAGCGTATTTGCAGATGGAGGTTGAAGAATCCTCTAGGAAGTATCTCACGATAAACACTCACAAAGGTCTTTACCAGTATCATCGATTGGTATTCGGAGTAGTATCAGCTCCGGCGATATGGCAAAGAGCGATGGAACAAGTCCTGCAAGGGATTCCGGGGACTCAGTGTTACTTGGACGACATCCTAGTGACAGGTGAAGATGACAGTGAACACCTTAACAACCTAGAACAGGTGTTCACTAGACTACGGGAACATGGGCTACGAGCCAACCGCCCCAAGTGCGAGTTTTTTAAGAAACAGATATCGTATTGTGGCCACCTGATTGTTGAAGAGGGGTTACATAAGTCCCCTGACAAAATTGAAGTGGTTGTTAAGGCCCCAGCGCCTGAAAATGTGTCGCAACTGAGGTCATTCCTCAGATTGGTGAATTCCTACCATAAGTTTTTACCGAATTTGTCCACAATTCTGCACCCACTGAACGCCCTACTACGAACGGGAGTAGCATGGAAATGGAGCAATGACTGTAAGCGGGCCTTTCTGAAGAGTAAGGACTTAATCACTTCAAGTGAAGTATTGGCTCACTACAACCCATCACTACCGATAAGACTGGCGTGTGAGGCGTCTCCCTACGGCCTTGGGGCGGTACTGTCACATAAATTCCTTGATGGTTTAGAGAGGCCGATAGCTTTTGTGTCATGCTCGTTAACTTCAGCCGAGCGTAACTACGCCCAGATTGACAGAGAGGCCCTCAGCCTAGTGTGGGGGGTGAAGAAGTTCAATCACTACCTGCACGGTCAAAAATTTACTCTACTAACTGATCATCAACCTCTTGTCTCCATTTTCAACCCTCAGAAGGGCGTACCGATAATGACAGCACAACGGCTACAGAGGTGGTCCCTTTTCCTAGGGGCACACCAATATGACATCGAGTACAAAGGAACTAAACAGCATGGGAATGCTGATGGATTGTCGCGCCTACCGTTGCCGACGGTGGAAGAAGAACTTGCAGTGGATCCAATGGAGATATTCCACTCGACCATAGTCGAATGTCTCCCTGTGACGAATGCAAACATAGAAAAGGAAACACGAAATGACCCGACACTATCCCGGGTCTATGATTTAATGGTGAAGTGATGGCCAGCACATGGCGAACCACTGCTGCCAGCATTCTCGCCGAGAAGAGAACAGCTGTCAGTGTGCAGGGGAACCTTGATGTGTGGATCCAGTGTAGTAACTCCACCCAAATTGAAGGATAGAGTGCTCAATGAGCTTCATGAGGGTCATCTGGGAGGGGTAAAAATGAAGAACTTAGCCAGAGCGCTTGTGTGGTGGCCGGGAATCGATAGAGAAATCAAAGAGATGACCAAGAGCTGTACAGGATGCCAGAAGGTCCAAAACGCCCCACCACAAGCCCCTCTACATCCATGGGAGTGGCCCTCATCTCCATGGCAAAGGGTGCACATTGATTTTGCTGGTCCCTTCATGGACTCAATGTTTTTAATTGCGGTGGATGCACATTCAAAGTGGCCAGAGGTAATAAAAATGTCCTCAACCACCACAGAAAAAACTATCACAGTCTTACGAACCATATTCGCCAGGAATGGGCTGCCTGAACAGATTTGCTCTGACAATGGACCACAGTTTGTGTCTGAAGAGTTCCAGAGGTTCTTAAAGAACAATGGTGTTAAGCATTACACATCTGCCCCATATCATCCAGCCACTAATGGATTGGCCAAGAGGTTTGTTCAAACATTCAAGAAGGCTATCAAGGCAATGTGTAATGAAGATATACCCCTACAACACAAGGTGGACAACTTCTTGTTTGCCTACCGGAATGCGACACATGCGGTTACCAACCAAACTCCTGCCATGATGTTCTTCAATCGAAGACTACGATGCCGCTTGGATTTGGTTAAGCCGAACACCAGAAGAGATGTGGAGAACAGGCAGTTTCAGAATATGAATGAAAGACCGACCAGGAGTTTTAAGATAGGTCAACCAGTTTTGGCCCGGGACTACCGCACAGAGAAATGGCAGCCAGGAACGATTTGTACATGGTAAGGACCTCTCATGTATACCATGGACGTTGGAGAGAGCATTGTAAGACGCCATGCTGACCAGATTCTAGAGTCACTGGAAAACGTCAACTCCACACCACGATCTGATACACCTGGCGATGAAACCGGCGTACCAATTGCATCTACCGCAGAATTGGTGATATTGGAAGCAGATGAACCAAACAACGACATTGATCCTGACTCAACCTTGCCAGAAGAACCTGATACCCCAAAGAGGCGTTATCCAGACAGAATCAGGAAGCCTCCTCAAAGACTGAACTTATAATTGCTTAACCTCAACCAATGTATCTAGCAACCGTAATTGTGATTGTAATTAGTTATCATTTAGTTGTTAAATGAATGTTATGTACTGTTTATCTAAAAGGGGAGGAATTGTTGTGTATGTACCTTTAAGGGAATAACTGGTCTCAGACTGCAGTACCGGCAGTGACCACCCCTGTATAAAAGGCGCTAGCAGCCTTCTGTAGTTTCAGTTTCCCGATTGTCTCCATTCAGTAAAGACTTGTTATAATCAACTCCTGCTGTCCGTGTCTCAATTATACACGGACATAATTTAATACTGACAATTGCAAGTAATCCTAAGCCCTCAATGTGAAAGTTCCATTCGCGAAATGACACACGCCACAACTACAGCAGTAGCCATCAGAATTTTTATTAACATTATTAATCTGATGGCTTTTTCTAACAATACATCAAATTTCACCCAAGTGACTACCCTTGTGACGATTTGTGCAGAATCTTTCTCTTATACGTGCTCCTACGTGGTGCTTCCCCTGTGGCTTCAGCAGATGTGAAGGCTTCTTGCTCACTTTCCTGCTGCTCCTGTCTCGACACCTTTGGCGGGCATCCTCTGGGTTTGTGAGCCTGTGAGGGCTCGTCAACAGTCTGCTGCTCCTGCGGCTGTGCAGGGGTTGAGACGCCAATCTCAGTTGGGTGTGGACTCTGGTGGGGCTCTGGCCGAGGGCTCTGCAGTGGCATGGAAGTGTGAGCACTTGGAGAGGAGCCCCCACTTCCTTGATGTCTGCCACCAACTTCCCTCTCATGGGTCAGGTCCCCCTCAGCACCTGCAAGTGGCTTGACAGCACCTTGCTGCACATCAGGGGGGCCATGGGGACCCATATCTGCACTGGCAGTCCTACTCAGAAGGACTTCCATGAAGGTCTGGTTTCTCTGTTCAATAGATGACCATCGCTCCTCCAGAGATGTCATTCTATTCTGAACACTCACCATGTTTTCTGCACTCTGGCGACTTATCTCCTCCATGGCCGCAGCCATCCTCTCGTCTACTGTAGCCATCCTTTCGACGGAGGTTGCCATCATTTGCACGGAGGTTGCCATCCTTTCCGTGGTGATGCGTTCATGCGCCAATGACTCCACAAAGGCTCTGCTCATGTTCGCTATGGACTCCTCCATTCGCTCCACACTCGCAGCGACCCTGGAGACAAAACCTGCCAGAGACTTCTACATCTGTTCCTGGAGTTCCAGCATCGCTGATCTTATGGCTGGCCCCAGAGGCAGAGGGTCAACATGCAGCTGAGCTGAGCTGGCAGTGTCCTGCGCCCTCCGACTAGGACTCTCCACTGCTGTCCCTGTCTCCACAATCTGCTGATGCTCACTTGTGAGCTGTGATACACCAGGTGACGACACTACTCTATCTTGCGAAGGTCCCACCGAGGTGTGAGTGTCTGCGCTGGTGCTGGGTGCGCTGAATTCTGCTGATGCTGCGCCCTCAGAGGTTGCAGCTTCCTCTGAGGGGTCTGGCTGAATCTTTATCAGCGACTCATGCAATGTCAATGAGAGAGATGGTAAACTATTCTGTCACCAGCTTGCTGTGTTGCACCCGTCTGTCTGTCCCCCACTTGCGCATCTTCCTCAACTCCAACGATTTCCAGGACCACCTCCTCCCAGAGGGTGAGGTGGGCTAGTGAGGGTGTCCCTCCTCCTGCCCTCACTCTTTCTCTTTTATTGTGAGCTCTCTTTTCCTGCAATGAGGGAGACAAGTGGAGGTTGAGTGAGAATGAAAGAGTGAGTGTAGAGATTCCATAGCATAGATACTTAGAAGGAGACAAAGATGGAGTGAGGTGGCAAGACCAAGGGCCCTCCCTGTGTGTTGTCAGTTGTCTGCATAGCATCACAGTGATAGGCAGTGTGAGGGCTGCATCGTCGAATAGTTAGGTGAATGTGACCATAGAGAGAAAGGGAATGGGTAAGGGTGCATGGATGTCAGTGTCAAGTGGGATGTGGAGGAAGAGATTGCTAAAGCTGAGTGCTGGTGTGGAAAGGCAATGGGGATCAGATTGAGGGTGATGGGAAAATCATACTCACTTTTCCAGTGCGCTGAAGGTCATGAAATCTCTTCCTACATTGTATACAGGTTCTGCGGGTCATTGCTAAGGAGTTGACCTCCTCTGCCATCTGTATCCATATGGCCTTGGTCTGCTGTGGAGGCTTCTTCCTCACTGTAGAAGGGAAGAGCACCTCCTTATGTGCTCTAGCTCCATCAACTAATGCCTGCAGGGCCACATCATCGAATCTGGGAGCAGACTTAGCTCTCCCGCTGCTCATGTGCCTCCAGGTCCCTCCCACACCAAAGGCCAAAAGGTTGGCAGTCTGCAGAAGATGCAAGGCTTGCTGTAGACCTTAAATGCAGCAGCAATGATGACATCATCGGAGGCGACTTTCAGACTGGAAAAACTCATCCAAGGGTTCCCACACGTTGGAACTCAATTGGGCAATTAAGTTAAATTCGCTTCAATCTCCCACATCGATTCGTGTGGATAACACGAAATGCAGATTACATGACCCCAATCCGCCCCTGAATTAAAATCCAGCCCTTTGTGTTCTTGGACAGATTTGTGTGCACCTTTGGAAGTGGATAGTGATTTGCAGTGAATGGTGAGGCATAACAGCACCCCCCGCAATGGTCATCATTCTGAAAGGAATGGCTTGGGCATTGTAGGGATGCTTTATGGTGTTGGTTTGGGGTGATGCCAAGCTGGTGCATCATGTGCAGCCAAGGTGTACAGCGTCAAGTGAAGTAAATCTGGCCATGGTGAGGCCATCCCTGGCCTCCTGTGCAGCAATGTGGTCGGGTGCTGATGCCCTATGTTCTGTGCAGCATCAGTTGATTGCAGAGAAGGTTGGTGTTGTCGTTCGTGCTGCTGATGTGCCTGGTGATGCTGGTGTTTGGGCTGATTGTGGTGGGATTCTGAGGACCAAGGTGAGAGAGTATAAAGTGCACCGATGCTGATGAAATAGATGGCAGGTGAAGTAGAGATGACAGAAGCGATCTGTCAATGGTGGAAGAGATAATGAGGTCAGACTGGATGGAGACTTGTGTAAAGACTTGCAGCATTCTGAATCTGTAGTGAAAATGCAGTTTTGAGAAGCTAGTGGCTAAGGGAACATTTCTCAATCAGTTGGGAGCTTTGACTTGACATTTGAAGCTATCAACTCATCAGCTGAAACAGTGGCCACTGACCTCCCGCCTCAGCTTCACAGATGAGGTCTAGGCACAGCGGGAAACCGGTAGGTGACCTGTCAAATTCAAAAAGCTGTGAAAAAAGCATTGTTAAGTGGCTGTAAACAAGCCACAAATGATTTTAATTGCCTCCCCTGCTGCTACGTGTCGGATCTGCTCAGCGCTAATAGACCCGACATTTGGTAAAGGCACATGATGGAGGGTTGACAGCGGGGTCAAAGTGGAAGTGAAAGTTTTGGTATTTTTTAATTATGATATTCCTACTGTCAAACAGTGCTAACACTTGTTTGTTACATCTTTGAAACATTTTGTCATCACTATGCAACTCATTCAAACTCAAAGGAATGTAACTCATAAGATCACAAAATAGTTACAGCTGAGGAATGCCATTAGGTCCATCTTAGTACATCCATCCAGAGATCCTAATGTCCCCCTCCCATTGTAACATCCAATTGTTTCTTAAATAATACCAAGACTTTTGCCTCCACTATTCTATCTGGAAGTTTATTCCATTTGTTGATCACTCTTTATGTGAAGAATTTCCGGATATCAGTTACAAAGTTACTTTTTATTAGTTCGAACATATGTCCCATAGTTCTACTTCTGCAGTCGAATGCAAAGTAATATTCCAAATGAACGTTTTCTATGCCCATAACAATCTTTTATACCTCTAAGATCACCTCTTAGACACCTCCTTTCTAGGTTGGAAAGCCCAAGTTTCTCCAGTCTTTCCTCATAACTCTTACGCCACACACCAGGGATCAGTTTCATGGCTCTTTACACTGCATCCAGTGTACAATGTCTCTCATTTCTAAGACTCCTAGAGAGGTTTTTTTTATCATTTGGGTGGATGGTCAGCAGAAAGTAAAGGCTAACTGCCCGGGAGGGCTGGACCATTTCGAACGAGTCCCTCATTTAAATGGAACTGGTAAGTTGTCCACCTCAAACGGCTGTCTTGATGCAGCTTGCTGGATTCGAGCAGCCCGGCCAGCAGCAAGGTAAGTCCTAGAGGGGTTTCGCAATCACAGAGAGTGGGGTGGAGGGGGGGTGCGGGGGGCAGTCTGGTGGGGTAATGGCCCAGATTATTTTTGTGGGGTACTCCTGCTCCTCCAGGCCCCCCCAAAAATTATTTTCACCTACCTTTGAGGGCCTCCGTGTCTTGGCTGACAGGTTCTACTTAGCGGAATCTCCATGTTGAGCATTCCTCCCAGTGAGCAGTAAAGATGGCTAAATGCTAAATCTGCTTTTAATCTTGAATGCACAACAGATATATACACATTTCCATCATTGAAATTTTAATCGGATGACAGTTTATTTTTTGTGACCTTGACCTCTCACTATCCGTTCCTTCCCTTTTGTTCATTTTTGTTGTGACCCTCTGTCTCACTGTGTTATTTAACTCTCTTTCTTCCCTTTTCCTTTTGTGTATCCATCTGTCTACTTCAGACTCACACAGATTGCCGTACAAACGTGACATGTGCAGAGTTACACCACCTATTCTTCACTCTGTCGGGATTCACTTACAATATCTCAGATCTGATTGAGATAATTGTGCATAAGTTAAAATGGTACTTTCTGTGTTTGTTAAATACAGTTAATAAGTTTTTATGAAACTGTTTATTAAGCCCATTTCATTTTGTTTCCCTGAGATTCATAATTTTCATTATTTCAATCTGATATTGTAGCAATGAGCTCATATATATATGTCATTTCTACAAAAATGCATCTATATAAATATTACCTGCTGCTTTCATGTCAGTGGTAAATGGGTGATATAAAAGCACTTTCATACAATAATGACACGTGGCTACAGTTACCACAGCTGTATATCATTACGATAACCCAAGCCTAATCATTTGAAAAACCATATCCTTCACAAAAGATGGAACATATCTGTTAAATCAGTGGCACTAAATAGGTTCTAACAATACATGTACTTCTTTAGTACATCTCAACGATTGACAGTTAAAGTAACCACAAGAGGCCCTGCAATGTTTGGTTTTGTAAAAGCAGCTGAATTCACAGCAACTCCGAACCTATGTAATTGCATTATTGCTTTCTACTTAACTGATCCTAACACCATATCTTCCTTAATAAGTTGGTGCACTATAATATGCTCACTACTAGCTTCTTGCAATTACACAAAGTTTTGAATGAGCTGCAGGTTTTATGATTTTTCTCTTTGTACTGAAAATAGAGCTCTCTTATTTATACGGATGTATAATAGTTGGTCCAGTGCACACACAACACTGAGTGTCTGCAGACCGACGCCAAACCTAACACATGCTCTGACCTCAGCAGATGGTGGTGCAGGGACACCAATGATCCAGAACTAATAGCATGTGCCATGTCACATTGTTTAAAGCAGACTGCAGAGTCCCTGTAATTTCCTATTACAACAGCTGTATACTGTATTTGCAAACTCATCAAATGGAGCACTCAAATTGTTTACTGGGTTGGTAACTAGACAGGTACCAATGATACTCTTTGAGAGGACAAGTGTTTACCCACTACTTATTTTAGGTTGTAAAATGTTTGAGTAAAATCTAATTTGTTTGCCAGTGAAATTAGAGAAGAAATGTTTTTGACACACCTTATTTGATTGGTATTTTTGTTTTAAACCATCATCAGTAACATATAATATCAAACACATCTAGAAATTAACTTGTAACACTTTTGAACTCCTGTGTATTGGAGAATGAATGTTAACGTAAATATAACACTTATAACATTTTCTCGAGAATCCCATTATCATCAGGACATAGCTGGGATTGTAGGGTACATTAAACTAACAATGCTACCTGAAACCTGTTTACACTGTACATCATATTGATGTAAACCCTATTCAATTTTGCAGGCCTGTTATAACATATTCTAGGGGCCTAACGCCTGTTTTAGGCATCTGCCTAAAAAATGGACCCCACGAATTTAGCAATGGGCCCAACGCCTGCACAGATTAGGCGCAGGCTGTACCACTGCTAAATTGATACGCTTTGCACCCGTTTTATGCCTGAAAAATGGGCACAACATATACCGATTTCTACCCCAACTTTTCTCATGTACTCAGACAGTATAATACCAGTACCAATAATATTCACTGCTTGTGGTTTTCCTGTTTTGCAGCAATTAAGTTGAAAATACACAAATTCCTGCAGAAAATCAACTTTTGTTTTTGTACATGCAGTTTTGCAATGAAAATGGTAATCTGGATTGGAGGTTTTATTGCATACAATTCTGAAGGCCAGTTCTGGGAGTGCTCCGAAACACTTTTTAACTTTTGATTGATAAAAAGCTCGGTGCATATTTAGGAAAAAATATAAAATAATTATGTATGGATTTCCTTGGAAAACGTTATTGGCCCCAAGGAAGTTAAAATAAGTTTTGTGTGTATTAATGTTCATTTTATATACGTTGAAGATACTTTTATAACATGTTCTCAGTACATGAATTAATGCAAAATCATCATTTCTAATATTGGACATATGCAATTTTTGTCATATGCAATGTACACAAAGTACTGAAACATGCATAAAATACTTGCAAAGTTCTTATTTTGAACTTATTTTAGTGTTCATTGTAATCCAAGATTGAATAAGAATGTTTTTAAATTAAAGTTGAAAACTACATTTTGTACAATAGCATTCAACAGCTCTTTTAAATTCAGTTTATTCTAGTATGGCCTTGATCCAACCAGTTACCGAGAGCTAAATACTGAAGAAAGCCTAGAGGAGTATAGAAAGTGCAGGGGTGAAAATAAAAAGGAACTTAGGAAAGCAAAGAGATAGCATGAAAAAATATTGGCAAGTAACATTAAGGAAAACCCAAAGATGTTTTATAAATACATTAAGAGCAAGAGGATAACTAAAGTAAGAGTAGGGCCTATTAGAGAAAAAAAGGTAACCTGTGTGTGGAGGCGGAAGACATGGCTATGGTTCTTAATGAATACTTTGCGTCTGTATTCACAAAAGAGGGGGACAATGCAGACATTGCAGTTAAAGAGGAGGAGTGTGAAATATTAGATGAGATAAACATAGTATTAGCATCTTTGAAATTAGATAAACAGATGAAATGTATCCCAGGCTGTTAAGAGAAGCAAGGGAGGAAATAATGGAGGCTCTGACCATCATTTTCCAATCCTCTATGGATACAGGCATGGTGCTGGAGGACTGCTAACATTGTACTGTTGTTTAAGAAGGTAGAAAGGGATAGACTGAGTAATTACAGGTTAGTCAGCCTAACCTTGGTGGTGGGAAAATTATTGGAAAAAATTCTGAGGGACCGTATTAATCGTCATTTAGAAAGTCACAGATTAATCAAGGAAAGTCAGCATGGATTTGTTAAGGGAATGTCGTGTCTGACTAACTTGATAGAATTTTTTGAGAAGGTAACAAGGAGGGTCGATGAGGGTAGCACATTTAATGTAGTCTTCATGGATTTTAGCCAGACTTTTGACAAGGTCCCACATGGCAGACTGGTCAGAAAAGTAAAAGCCCATGGGATCCAAGGGAAAGTGATAGGTTGAGTCCAAAATTGGCTCAGTGGCAGGAAGCAAAAGGTAATGGTTGATGGGTGTTTTTGTGATTGCTGGGGTTCCTCAGGGCTCAATACTAGGTCTCTTGCTTTTCGTGGTATATATCAATGATTTAGATGTCAGTGTAGGGGCATGATTAAGATATTTGCAGATGATACAAAAATTGGCCATGTGATTGATAGTGAAGAAGAAAGCTGTAGACTGCAGGAAGATATCAATGGACTGGTCAGGTGGGCAGAACAGTGGCAAATGGAATTCAATGTGAGGTAGTGCATTTGGAGAGGGCTAACAAGGCAAGGGAATACACAATAAATGGTAACACACTGAGAAACGTAGAGGAAGAGGTACCTTGGAGTGCATATCTACAGATCCCTGAAGGTAGCAGGACAGGTAGATAAGGTGGTTAAGAACGCATACAGGATGCTTTCCTTTATTAGCCAAGGCAGAGAATATAAGAGCAGGGAGGTTATGCTAGAACTGTATAAAACACTAGTTAGGCCACAGCTAGAATACTGTGTACATTTCTGGTCACCACATTGCAGGAAAGATGTGATTGCACTGGAGAGGGTGCAGTGGAGATTTACGAGGATGTTGCCAAGGCTGGAGAATTTTAGCTATGAGGAAAGATTGGATAGGCTGGAGTTGTTTTCTTTGGAACAGAGAAGGCTGAGTGGAGATTTAATTGAGGTGTATAAAATTATGAGGGGCCTGGATAGCATGGATAGGAAGGATCTATTTCCCTTAGCAGCGATTTAAATTAATTGGTAGAAGGATTAGAGGGGAGCTGAGGAGAGTTTCTTTCACCCAGAGAGTGGTTGGATGTCTGGCACTCACCACCTGAAAGGGTGGTAGAGGCAGAAACCCTCATCGCATTTAAAATGTACTTGGATATGCACTTGAAGTGCCGTAAGCTGCAAGGCTATGGACCCAGAGCTGGAAAGTGGGATTAGGCTGGATAGCTCTTTTTCGGCCGGCACAGACATAATGGGCCGAGTAGCCTCCTTCTGAGCCGTAAACTTCTATGATTCTATTAGTTGCCTAACTGATACATTATCAGATACTAATTGTTAAGGGAATACTTCCAAGTTAATTGATATGATACATTGGCACATATTTCAATTGTTGAGTATTTTCAAGACAGAGATCGATAGATTTTTGAATATTAAGGGAATCAAGGGATATGAAGGAAAGTGGAGTTGAGGTAGAAGATCAGCCATGATCTTATTGAATGGTGGAGCAGACTCGAGGGGCCAAATGGCCTACACCTGCTCTTATTTCTCATGTTCTTATGTTCTTATATTTATATTTAAATATCTTTAAGTAGTTTGTAAAAACTGATAGAGGTTAATTATTGGTGAACTTTTAGGCCTAGAAATTCAGTGCCCTTAGCACCGATTTTGCGGCGCTAGAGGGCCTAGCGCTGCAATTGGCGCCGGTTCCTAAATTGCCTGGTGCCCTTCCGCGGTGGTAGACCGGTAGCGCTGCGCCGGCACCGATGACGTCATCGGTGTGCGCAGCGTCCCGGTTGCCGTGGTAACCCGGCCCCAAGCCGAAATTCAGTTGCGGCCACCTCGCCAGTGGCAGCCGCAACTAAGACTCCGGCAAACGAGTGTTGCCGGAGTCTGCGCCGGCGCTTTAAGGAGGCGCGGCGGCCGGCTGCTTTCCCGCCGGCCGCCTGCCCGCAGCTCCCTCCCCGGACTTCTCCCCCCCCCCGGAACAGATGCAAGCCCGGCACTTGTCCGAGGTGCCGGGCTCATTTTTGATGAGATTTGCGCGGGCCGCGGCCGGGTGCAGGCAGCTCCTCCTTAACGGAAGGAGGAGGCCTGCACTTCCCGAGCCTGCCGCACCACAGCGGGCGCCGCAGCGCCGGAATAGCGCCGCAATGCGGCGCGTTGCGCCAGTTTTCAGGCGCTAAAACCCTTCAGTAGCGCCGGCAGCCGTTTGGGCGCGGCGCTACTGAATTTTTGGCGCGCGCAAAGGGCTTTAGCGCCGGCGCTAACTTCCGGCGCTAAAGCCCTGGCGCAGCGCAAACTCAATTTCTAGGCCTTAAACTTTCCTGTTCTAGCAAGCACACCACCTTCTAAGTGTAACAAAATTACTGCTACTGTAAGTCAGTTCTAATAGAGATAGAAATTACACAGTTCAAGAGCTGTGGTGTCAGTGCTATAAGCAGTGTGAAAAACGGCCCTGCTCAGCAGATGTGTGGATTCATTAGTGATGCTGCTGCTTTATTCTTGCTCATTTAGGTGTGACATGGAAGACATTTCAAAATCGTGAATTTGATACTACTTAAATCCCAGTCCATTATTTTGTGTGTGTGTGCATTTCAAGTGGAAGCTATTATGCAAATCTTTATAATAACATTTCTTGTGTATGTTGTATCTCAGGCCTGTCATCTATATTGTGGTCATATAAATTTTCTTCTTCTTTATTGGTTAAGGCCTACATATTCGGTTGCTTTACACCTCCTGTTAGCGCCCTAAGAG
This sequence comes from Somniosus microcephalus, assembly GCF_052327205.1. NCBI lineage: Eukaryota > Metazoa > Chordata > Chondrichthyes > Squaliformes > Somniosidae > Somniosus > Somniosus microcephalus. The sequence continues at coordinate 186,065,280 of NC_140988.1, forward strand.
GGCGTTAATGGGAGCAAACCAACTAGTGCCCGGACGTGGCGCCGCCAACTCCTCCCGCGAAATTCAGCCCCGGCCGCAATCTTCGGTAGCGCCCCCTGACTTACCGCCGGACGCTATGTCCGACGGGGTCAGGGGGTCCTACCTGCGGCCGGGGCGGTGCTAATTAAAGGGAAGGTGCCGGGCGGCCACTTTTGTTGCTGGCCGCCTGCCAGCACCTGCCCCCTCTGCTGTCCCCGGCCTCCTCGCAGAGTGCCGGCTGCGCTCCGTGAGCCCGACACTTCTCTTGAGTGCCGGGCTATTTTGCCAGCATGTAGGGTTCTCAAAATTCCCACATTCCCCAAAGTTGTGGATAAAGGGACCCTGTATGAATAAATTATTAAACAGGGTACCCAAAATGGCTTCTGTAACCCCGTGACCAAAACCGACAGGTTTTTGAAAGCAAGGCCCTGCAAACAGGCAGGCCCTGAAATGAAACCTAAAATGCATGAATCTGTCAAGAGACTTTGTGGAGCCAGACAGCGAAGCAAACACAGAATATGCATTCATTCGGCTTGAAGCAGATTAGGTTAGAATGGGCCTAAATCGAGGCCATTAGGTTTCTGCATATTTAATCAGTAACAGCTCACAATAGCCATCAAGCCAGGATGAGGACAATTAAGTTTCATAAATGACAAACAGCCAGGACATCGAGGCCATTAAGCATGGAGACAACCGCTCCAGAAGTTGTTAAAGTAAATGGCTGTAATCATTTTAAACGAGCCCGCCAAAAGTTAGACAAAGGACTGACCTGATTTGGTGCGCAGATAAGGAATGAAGAACGGGTATAATTATAGGCCCATCAGTGGTGATCGCTCTCTTATCTCTTGCTTGTGGCCTAGGCCTCCTGCCTCTCATTCTCATGCCCTGGCCTCATGGCGGGCTCTCTTCTCGCTCCCCGCGCCGCTCAACACCAAGGGCGCCCATTACACCGGGGCCAAACGCGGGAGGAGAACAGACCTGATTCGAAAACACACAGGACACACAGGCCACAAACGGGCAGACGAGATGAGATGACGAATATGGTAAACCGATATGGGCAGAGAAGAGCAGCGGAAAGACGCGTTGGGGGACAAACGCCTAGTTATAAGCTGGCATTTGAAGAATAAGTTGGCATTACATGCATGGACAGTAAAACCCCAGAATCATAGCCCAGTTTAAGAATAAGCTGGTGTTCGAAGGATGGGTAGCAAAATCAATACAAACAGCCTAGTTATAAGCTGGCATTTGTTACATGGACAATAACAGCCCAGTTTAAGAATAAGCTGGTGTTCGAAGCTTGGATAGCAAAATCATTAAACGGTAAAGACCGCCAACTGACCCCCAACCGCAGCAGTACCGTCAACGACCGCCCAAGGAGGAAGAAGAAGACACATCGCGACTCGACGACGACGTTAGCTGAGGAAAAGGAGGGTGCTTCGCACAAACAACTTCAGCGCCGCGCCCTGAGACCACGTGGCGATGGGTACCCCAAAGGACAGAAAGAGTGGACTTCAAAACCCCACCAGTTAAAGCAACAGGTTTCGGATTGGTGAGCATGAACTCCTGGCCCCTCATAGCTTAATCTAGTTAGGTATAGGGGGTGGGATAAGGACAAGGGGATTTTTAATGTATTTGTTTCCCCCGATGTGCCGTGTGTTCCCCATTCCCATATAAGTGTAATTGTTTATGCCTGTATTCATATCAGTAATTCTCAGTAACATTGTGTTTTATTCTGCTTTTAATAAAATTTTGGTTTTCTTGCACCAAACCACTTGTCTACTCGATTTTCTGTATCACCGCCTGTACCTAAGTCCGGTGTCTAGAACCCAGGGGTGTGGGAGCAATTCAAACCACTCAGAGACAGTCAGAGGCGAAGCTGACTGGGCGCACACCACCCCCTACAGAAATGGCGACCACGGCAGGACTCCGGCAACAGGGGTGCGATATAGTAGACAATGGTTCGGATGAGCAAACCATGATGGAGGAAAGGATTTCTGATTATGTGTTTAGTAAGGTGAATATCACAAAGAAGTGGCTCACCACTCTGTTAAAGGCTGGGCGTCCGGTAGATGCAGCAGCTAAGTGGACAGAAGGGAGGGAGCACAAGAAATCCCTAGAGAAGGCAGTCTGGCTGATGTGCTTCAAGAAGCAGGTCCAGCTTTTGGACAGGCTCATTGCAGCGCAGGCTGCCGAGTTAAAGGAGTCAGCCCTGGAGATCCAGGACAAGGCTCTAGCAGGGGAAAAGTTACTGGTAGCATTGCAGGCCCTGAATCAGGAAAGGGTACATTTAATGGGGGAACATAAGGCCAAGTTGGAATACCTACAGTGCCAGGTCACCAAAGCCAAGGGTAATGAGTTAAGGTTGCGGGAAAAGAACACCCGCCTAGCAAGACAAGTGAGAGAGCAGGAGGAGAAAGTAAAAGAGGTAAAGGCAGCTTACAAGTTAGCGAGTGAACAGGGGTTTGAAGATACAGATCATGGCCCGTGCAAGGAACAGATAGAAAATCTGAGCCTGGCCCTCGGGAAGGCAAAGGGCATGGTGTGCCTCATATGCCCGAAGGCAGGCCAGGCAGATTTTATAGGGAACGAGGGGAGAACAGTTCAAACATCACTGGTAGTGCCCAGGGACGACCTGATTGAGGAACAGGAGGAACAGTGCGAGTCAGCAGGGAGTGCTGTGAGTTTGGGTAAGTGTGAGAGTTCTTTCATTGTTATTTCTCTTTAAATCATTCTTGATAAGATTACTTAAGCAGTTTAAGTAAAGGGGAAAAGTTAAATATTTGGGATTCTGTTGGTTTAAGAAGAGTAAAACAAGGTTACACTGCAGTAGGAGTAAATTGGCACAGCAGGCAGTGGAAACCAGTTTTCTAACCAATCAGCAGGGGTGGCTCATTTGGCTGTAAACAAACAAACAGTATAAAAAGACCAGTGCTAGTGCGAGCAAGCACTGAGTGCGAGTCAGCAGAGAGTGCTGTGAGTTTGGGTAAGTGTGAGTGAGGGTAAGTGGGGTGTTAGGTGCTCTTTTCAAACTTTACCTCTGTGGGTTGTAGTTAATAAGGCCTTTCTGGTGCAGAGTGACTGTTGGTAACCATTTAACTGGTGTAATTAGAGGGATTGATTTAATTTAAATCCAATTAATTAAAGGAGATACTAGCATCTAAAATCGGGCAGAGGGTGTCCATAACTAACAATAAAAAATTTAATTAATTACATAGAATGGAGCAGGTGATGTGTTACTGTTGCAAGATGTGGGAGCCGGTGGACCCCATTGAGGCTCACGGTGATTACATCTGTGACAAGTGTCTGCTGCTACAGGAACTCCAGCTCCGTGTTGATGAGCTGGAGTCTGAGCTTCAGACACTGCGACACATCAGGGAGGGGGAGAAGTACCTGGACTCTGTGTATCAGGAGGTGGTCACACCTATGAAGTTAATTAATTCAGATGTAGCCCATGGTCAGGGACAGGACGGTGTGACTACGAGTGAGGCAGGTACGGGGATCCAGGAGGGTGAGAAGGTTGGATCTCAAACAAGCGTGCTAAGCTTGAATAAAGGAGACTATGAAAGTATGAGAGCGGAATTGAGTAGAGTGGATTGGGAAAATAGATTAAAGGGTAAGACGATACATGATCAGTGGTGTACATTTAAAGAGTTATTTTACAACTTCCAAAAAATATATATTCCACTGAGAAGAAAAGGGTGTAAAAGAAAAGACAGCCATCCGTGGCTAAGTAAAGAAATTAAGGATAGTATTCAACTAAAAATAAGGGCATATAAGGTAGCCAAATCTAGTGGGAGGATAAAGGATTGGGAAAACTTTAAAAGACAGCAAAAAATAACAAAAAGATTGATTAAGAAAGGGAAGATAGATTATGAAAGTAAATTAGCAAAAAATATAAAAATGGATAGTAAGAGTTTTTATAGTTATATAAAAAGAAAAAGGGTGGCTAAAGTAAATGTTGGTGCCTTAGAGGATGAGACCGGGAAATTAATGGTGGGAAATATGGAGATGGCAAAAACACTGAATGAATATTTTGTATCAGTCTTTACAGTAGAGGAAACTAAGAATATCCCAACACTGGACAAACAGGGGGCTATAGGGGGGGAGGAGCTAAACACGATCAAATTCACTAAGGAAGTGGTACTCGGTAAAATAATGGGACTCAAGGCGGATAAATCACCTGGACCTGATGGCTTACATCCTAGGGTCTTGAGGGAAGTGACGGTAGGGATTGTGGATGCATTGGTAATAATTTTCCAAAACTCCCTGGACTCAGCAAAGGTCCCGGCATACTGGAAAACTGCTAATGTAACACCCTTATTTAAAAAGGGCAGTAGACAGAAGGCTGGAAACTATAGACTGGTTAGCCTAACATCTGTGGTAGGTAAAATTTTGGAGTCCATTATTAAGGAGACAGTAACAGGACATTTGGATAATCATAATTTAATAGGACATAGTCAGCATGGTTTTATGAAGGGGAAGTCATGTTTGACAAATTTGCTGGAGTTCTTTGAGGAAGTAACATATAGGGTGGATAAAGGGGAACCAGTGGACGTAGTGTATTTAGACTTCCAAAAGGCATTTGACAAGGTGCCACACAAAAGATTATTGCTTAAGATAAAAAATCACGGGATTGGGGGTAATATTCTGGCATGGATAGAGGATTGGCTATCTAACAGAGGGCAGAGAGTTGGGATAAATGGTTCATTCTCAGACTGGCAATCAGTAACTAGTGGTGTTCCGCAGGGGTCAGTGCTGGGTCCCCAACTCTTTACAATCTATATTAACGATTTGCAGGAGGGGACCGAGTGTAACATATCAAAGTTTGCAGATGATACTAAGATGGGAGGGAAAGTAGTGAGTGAGGAGGACATAAAAAAACCTGCAAGGGGACATAGACAGGCTAAGTAAGTGGGCAGAGATTTGGCAGATGGAATACAATACTGGAAAGTGTGAGGTTATGCACTTTGGCAGGAAAAATCGTAGAGCAAGTTATTATCTTAATGGCAAGAAAATGGAAAGTACTGAAGTACAAAGGGATCTGGGGGTCCTGGTGCATGAAACTCAAAAGGTTAGTATGCAGGTGCAGCAAGTGATTAAGAAGGCCAATGGAATGTTGGCTTTCATTGCTAGGGGGATAGAATATAAAAATAGGGAGGTATTGCTTCAGTTGTATAAGGTATTGGTGAGACCGCACCTGGAATACTGCATACAGTTTTGGTGTCCATACTTAAGAAAAGACATACTTGCTCTCGAGTCAGTACAAAGAAGGTTCACTCGGTTAATCCTGGGGATGAGGGGATGGACATATGAGGAGAGGTTGAGTAGATTGGGACTCTACTCATTGGAGTTCAGAAGAATGAGGGGCGATCTTATTGAAACATATAAGATTGTGAAGGGGTTGGATCGGGTGGATGCGGGGAGGATGTTCCCGATGATGGGTGAAACTAGAACTAGGGGGCATAGTCTTAGAATAAGGGGCTGCTCTTTCAAAACTGAGATGAGGAGGAACTACTTCACTCAGAGGGTGGTAGGTCCATGGAATATGCTGCCCCAAAAAGCTGTAGAAGCTACATCATTACATAAATTTTAAACAGAAATAGACTGTTTCCTAGAAGTAAAGGGAATTAAGGGTTACGGGGAGCGGGCAGGAATTTGGACATGAGTCTAGGTTCGGATCGGTCATGGCCCTGTGGGTAGCGGAGTGGGCCCAGGGGCCGTGTAGCCTGATCCTGCTCCTATTTCGTGTGTCTAATTCTGTTAAATTCAGGAGATGGTTCTGTGATAGTAGATTGGCGGTTAGGATCAGATCAGCCATGATCTTATTGAATGGCGGAGCAGGCTCGAGGGGCCGATTGGCCTACTCCTGCTCCTATTTCTTATGTTCTTATGTTCTTATGTCACACGACCACCACCCGTGGCACCAGGTTTCAACGAGGTCTGGCAGCAAGAGTCAAGGGGGTGGAGTCAGAGGTGGGAGCGGAGGTGGAACAGCCCCCGCAAGAGAGGCCGGAGCCGGGACCGATGTGCCCAGCCTGGCATCGGAGGTTCGGCCCACCCGTTAATGGTGACGACGAGGGACCCCTCCAAAACCGATTCGTATTACCCTATAGCACCCAACAGCTTAGGGCTATGGTGAGCCATATCCCAAAGCTCTCCGAAAAAGGGGACACCTCGATCCACTTCAGGGAAGTAGAGCAGGCAGCCAGTGTCAACGACTGCGATGGCGCTGAGCAGGCCAAAATGCTGCTATTCTCCCTGAAGAGTAGGCTCCTCCAATCCCTCCCTGATGAGTGTAAGAAGGGGCAGTGCGGGTATGAGGAGCTCAGGGATGAAGTTCTGGAGGCCATGGGGATGAATGAGGGAAGTCCTTTCTCCCATGTGGAGAAGACCGTCCAGCTCACAGGGGAAACCTCGCAGGCTTTCGCGGACAGGTTATGGCCGGTTTATAGGAGCGCCTGTCCTGGGGCACCTAACCGGGCATTCCTGAGCCAGGGTCAGCTGGCCCATTGGCTCCGTTGCCTGGTGGCAAACAGCTTGCCACAGGTCCGGGCCAAGGCGGAAGTCTGGTTCGACCCTAGGAATCCCCTGACCACCGAACTTACGGTGATCAGACAGTTGACCCTAGCCTATAAGAATGGTAGGGGAACCGATGCACACCCACCTAAGGGGAAGGTGCATGAGGTAAAACCCGGACAGGGTAGGAAAGAGTGGCATCAGGAAGGGAATAACCCTTCCAGCAATAAGCTGAATTGCTACGGGTGTGGGAAGGACGGACACTGGAGGAAGGAGTGCAAAAACCCTTGGAAAGACAACAAGGGAAAGAATTCCACAGCCCCAGCCCAAAAGGCAGAGGCAGGAATCCCTCCCGCCGCGGTCGAGTCATTTTTGGACACCATGAGGTCCTTATTGACTGGCCACGGGAGAGTAGCCACCGCTACCGGTGCACTGACCCCGTCAGCCTCATCCAACCCACAGCCCTGACTAGAGCCAGCACAGCCTGTTTATCTGTGTTCCCTTCGGTACGATGAATGGAAAAGACACCTTGTGGAGATGGAGGTAGAAAAGGTGAAGGGGACCTATCTGTTGGACACGGGGGCATCATGCACCGTGGTGAATTCAGCTAAACCCACCACCTCACCTCTATCTAATGGGGTCCCATACAGTCTGTCGGGATTCACAGGCAAAGAACAGGCCGGCTCGTTTTCCATCCCGCTCGCCATTCGTTTAGGACCATTCCACTCTAAGTGGACCTGTGTCCTAATGAAGTGGGAAGTGGAGGGTGGAAGAGGGGTCCTGGGAGCTGACTTTATTGTAGGCCACGGGATCCTGGTCGATTTAAGAAATCATTGCCTATGGGGGGCAAGTACAGGAAAGGACGGCGAGGTAGTGTAATCCCAGGGAAAGAAGGGAAGGGGACCCTATGCACCATGAAGCCCAAAGAGGGTTATAACCTCGAGCTCATGGTCAGTAACACCCCAAAAGAGTTCCAGGCATTTGTGCAGGCCCACCTAGCCACATTTGCCACACACAAACACGACTGTGGGAGGGTCAACGGGTTTGAGGTCAGCATAGACGGGGACCCCATGGCCTGACCACAGAAACAGTATAACTTCCCCAGGGAAGCGGAGCCAGACATGGAAGCAGCCATGTCCTCTTTAGTACAGCAGGGAGTTCTGAGACTGATAGCCACCCACGTAAACTCTCCACTGTGGCCGGTTAGAAAGCCGGACAATTCCTGGAGGGCCATGGTGGACTATCGGGTGCTCAACAGTAACATCCCAGCCTGTGCACCCACGGTAGCAGCAGTTGCCGACCTGATAGGAAGCATCCCAGCATCCGCGACTACTTTCACGGTGCTGGATATTTCCAATGGGTTTTGGTCCATCCCTTTAAGGAGGGAGGATCAGTACAAGTTTGCCTTTACGTTTAAAGGGCAACAGTACACCTGGAACTGTTTGCCTCAGGGCTTCCACAACAGCCCCAGCATTTTCCATCAGTGCATGGCAAACAGTTTAAAGGATTTTAGCCAGCCCAGATAGTTGGTGCAATATGTGGATGGTCTGCTCCTGTTCACTGATTCAAGAGAGGAGCATGGCCCACTACTGGCCGAACTGCTGGAGCTGCTCGGGCAAAAGGGTTTCAAAGTAAACCCAAAGAAAATGCAGATCGGCCAACAGGAGGTGAAATTCCTGGGCCTGACCGTACGCGCTGGAGAAAGGGCCATAGATAAGGCTAGAAGGGGAGCGGTACAGGAGTTACCAGTCCCCAACACAGTCACGGGTGTGAGGTCGTTTCTAGGGCTAACCGGGTACTGCAGGTACTTTATTGAAGACTATGCAGCCACAGCAGCCCCTCTGCTCCGGCTCCTACACAAGGGAATGGAGTGGGTTTGGGATGAGGGTTGACAGGCAGCATTCGTCAGGCTCAAGAAGGACTTGCAGACCGCACCAGCTCTAGGGGCCATAGATGGGGGGAAAGAGTTTTTCCTGGAGGTAGCAGCCAGCGGGGATTGCCTGAGTGCTGTGCTGCTCCAAGAGCGGCATGGCTGGCTGAGGCCGGTGGTCTACTCCTCCAGGATACTCACGGATGTGGAGAGGAGCTACTCCAATTGTGAGAGGCACCTCTTGGCCACACATTGGGCTGTGAAAAGATCACTGATCTTCACAGGCACCTCTCCCATCACCCTCCTCACCCATCACACACCCACCCAGATGCTCCTGGATTGGAGGATCAAGGATGGGCAGTGAGCAGTGCCCGCTTTGCTCGCTGAACCCTGCTCCTCTCACAGATGGACCTAAAGGTGAAGGGTCTCTGCGAGCCTAAGCTCGCAGCCAACCTGGTATATCCTGGAACAGCCCACCGGTGTTCCATTGAAGGGGTTTGGGAAGTGGACATAGGTTTACGGGCCGGGATACACCCCACAGGCCGCGAGATCTATGTGGACGGCTCCAGCACGGTATCTGATGGCGAGCGACTCACGGGGTGTGGAGTTTATGACCCAGCGGCAAACATCGCCCTGGCAATTAAGCTCCCCAGCACCATGAGCGCCCAGCAGGCTGAACTGTCCGCGGTAGTGTACGTTGTTACACACCCCGAAATCTTCCCCACCCCATACACGATTTGCTCAGACAGCATGTTTACGTGCAATTCGTGTATGGAGTACTTGGCCATCTGGTCCCGCCGTGGATACACCTCTGCCGACGGGAGACCCCTCACAGTAAAACCCCTGCTGGAAAAGATCTTGGCAGCAGTTGGGGAGGAAGGAGAGGTTTTCATCCACAAGGTGAAAGCCCATTCCTCCACAGAACCCCGCAGTCAAGGCAACCAGCAGGCTGACATGCTCGCTAAGGAGGGTGCCCGCATAGGCACTTTCTGGGACCCATATGGATCCAGACCCATAGCAGCAGTCAGAGGTAGGGACGGGATACAAGGGAGTGCAGGGGTAGCTTTAGCCCCGGACCTTAAGACGGTCCAAGCCCAAGACCCCGTCCTCAAGGCAGTCCTCAGCGCAGTGACTGAGGGAAAAAGGGTAGAGGGTCCTTACGGCACAGCAACCCTCTCCGTGAAAGAGGGCATGCTGCTCCGGGGGGAACAGTGGGTTGTGCCGCAGCAACACCGAAGGGAATTCCTTCAACTGGCCCATGAGGGTCCAGGAGCGGGGCATCCAGGGCCTGAGACCACTTGGCAGTGGATGGAACAGGCGGGATGGTGGCCAGGACTCAGGGAAGATGTCCGCAAGTTCTGCACCGGCTGTCTGGTGTGCGCTGCTAACAACCCTGACCCCCACAAAAGGAAGGGACACATCAGGAGGGTAGAGGGACCATGGCAGTCGATACAGGTCGACTACATTGGGCCCCTGCCCACCGCCCAGGGAGGCTATAAGAACTGCCTAGTCCTGGTAGATGTGTTCACAAAATGGGTAGAAGCCTTCCCCTGCAGAACAGCCACAGATCTGGGTACAGCCAGGATCCTGGTCCGGGAAGTGTTCTCGCGGTGGGGGCTACCACAGTATGTGGAGTCTGACCAAGGGAGTCACTTTACCGGGCAGGTAATGCAGAATACCCTTATGCTGTTAGGCATCGAGGGGAAGTGGCACGTGGCCCACAACCCACAGTCATCAGGGATTGTGGAAAGGATGAATAGGACCTTAAAGGAAAGGCTGAGGAAAGAGACAGTGGACTTGCTTAAGGGGAGGGGCCATCCCACCCACCGATTGGGACACTCCCCCTCTTCTGGGCTCCAGATGAGGAGGGACCTGAGGGCGAAGACCCCGCCCCTAACCCAGGTGTAGAGGAGGGGGGACCCGAGGGCAAAAACCCCGCCCCTAACCCAGGTCTAGAGGAGGAGGGACCTGAGGTCGAAAACCCCGCCCCGGACCCAGATTTGGGACCTGAGAGTGAGGACCCCCAGCCAGCAGCAGTGGTAAGCCCACAGACCGCACCGGAGGGGGCAGCGGTTTGGGTTAAAGGCCCACCAGCCAAGAAAACCCCACCCGCCAGAGTCCTCAGAAGGTCCCCATGGACGCCCCAGCTAAGGAAACTATGGTCACCAGCTCCCCATTTTAAAGGGACAGCCTCCCGAGTTAGGGGGAAGTCCAAGGACAGAGGTTCCCAGCCGGCAGCCACAGGCTGCAAGGGACCGACAGTATAGGACAGCGCGGCCACGCCGAAGGGAGCGGTGTGCCGCAGTCCGAACAGAGATTAGCCTGGCCGCCCGGAGACGGGCGGCGGATGTACATAGTTTTATGTAAGTTTATATTGTTAAGTTTGGGTGTTAGTTTAAGTTTAAACACGGTGATGGGTAGTTTTAATACAGTAGTAGTATTTTTAAGAATGTTTGTATTTTAAGTCGAGGTCGCAAGATTCAACTATGCTTCACCCAAGCCAGAGAATCTCCTCGGGACCTGGCTATATACTCTTGTGTCTCTTTGCAGGAAAGGATTTGAGGATGAAGGGGGGCGTACTCCTACTCGCCCTGATAGGGATGAGCGTTGGAAAGCGAGGTGACGTGGAGGACTCCCACATCTATGGGTGCTCGGGAGAGAAAGCTCCAGTGGTAACTGCTGGGAGCAGCGAACAAGGCACGGAGGAGCCCGCCATCTATGTCCATGAGGGAAGATGGCCCGGGTGGTTGAGATCCAACTCCACCCGGTACTCCAGCCAGATCGGGTTCACCTACGGGGAGGCCTCCCTCCCCTGCCCCAGCGTACAGGTTGTGGCCTTTTTGCTTTTAATTCATTGATGGGATGTGGGCGTCGCTGGCTAGGCCTGCATTTAGTGCCCATCCCTAATTGCCCTTGAGAAGATGGTGGTGAGCCGCCTTCTTGAACCGCTGCAGTCCATATGGTGTTGGTACACCCACAATGCTGTTAGGAAGGGAGTTCCAGGATTTTGGCCCAGCGACAGTGAAGGAACGGCGATACAGGTCCAAGTCAGGATGGTGTGTGGCTTGGAGGGGAACTTGTAGGTGGTGATGTTCCCATGCGTCTGCTGCCCTTGTCCTTCTAAGTGGTAGAGGTCGCGGGTTTGGAAGGTGCTGTTGAAGGAGCTTTGGCGAGTTGCTGCAGTGCATCTTGTAGACGGTACACACTGCAGCCACAGTGCGCCGGTGGTGGAGGGAGTGAATGTTGAAGGTGGTGGATGGAGTGCCAATCAAGCGGGCTGCTTTATCCTGAATGGTGTCGAGCTTCTTGAGTGTTGTTGGAGCTGCACTCATCCAGGCAAGTGGAGAGTATTCCATCACACTCCTGACTTGTGCCTTGTAGATGGTGGAAAGGCTTTGGGGAGTCAGGAGGTGAGACACTCGCCGCAGAATTCCCAGCCTCTGGCCTGCTCTTGTAGCCACAGTATTTATATGGCTGGTCCAGTTCAGTTTCTGATCAATGGTAACCCCCAGGATGTTGATAGTGGGGGATTCAGCGATGGTAATGCCATTGAATGTCAAGGGGAGACGGTTAGAGTCTCGCTTGTTGGAGATGGTCATTGCCTGGCACTTGTGTGGTGCGAATGTTACTTGCCACTTGTCAGCCCAAGTCTGAATGTTGTCCAGGTCTTGCTGCATATGGACATGGACTGCGTCAGTATCTGACGAGTCTCGAATGGTGCTGAACAGTGTGCAATCATCAGCGAACATCCCCACTTCTGACCTTATGATGGAGGGAAGGTCATTGATGAAACAGCGGAAGATGGTTGGGCCTAGGACACTGCCCTGAGGAACTCTTGCAGTGATGTCATGTGATTGAGATGAATGACCTCCAACAACCACAGCCAACTTCCTTTGTGCTAGGTATGATTCCAACCAATGGAGAGTTTTCCCCTTGATTCCCATTGACTTCAGTTTTGCTAGGGCTCCTTGATGCCACACTCGATCAAATGCTGCCTTGATGTCAAGGGCAGTCACTCTCACCTCACCTCTTGAGTTCAACTCTTTTGTCCATGTTTGGACCAAGGCTGTAATGAGGTCAGGAGCTGAGTGGCCCTGGCGGAACCCAAACTGGGCGTCAGTTAGCAGGTTATTGCTGAGTAAGTGCCGCTTGATAGCGCTGTCGACGACACCTTCCATCACGGGTCAGGGTCACTGAGGGGAAATGCGTGTGCCTGACTTGTAAAGGGCAGATTCCCCTGGGAAGGTGGTGGTGGCCCAGGAAGCTGAGCACAGACATGGGGGACCATACAGCTGACTGGGAACGAATGGGAAATGACACCCACCGGATGGTCACCGGTGTGGTGTATGTGCCTTTAAGAGCAATTATGGTGTATGTGCCTTTAAGAGCCCCAGGTGTGCGTAATGCCGGTAATTGCCACTTGGGCTATATAAGCCTGTGTATTGTGTATATCCTTCAGAAACCCCACCCCCCAGACTTGCTTAGTAAATACCTATGAACCAACTCCTGTCTTCAGTGTCTTTATCTACACACGGACACTACAGTGGCGACGAGGATGGGATGGCCAGCACATGGCGAACCACTGTTGCCAGCATTCTCGCAAAGAAGAGAACAGCTGTCAGTGTGCCGAGAAACCTTGATGTGTGGATCCAGAGTGGTGATTCCACCCAAACTCCAGGATAAAGTGCTAAAGGAGCTTCACGAGGGGCATCTGGGTGGAGTGAAAATGAAGAACCTAGCTAGGGCGTTTGTATGGTGGCCAGGTATCGATGGAGACATTAAAGACATGACCAAGAGCTGCCTAGGATGCCAGAAGGTCCAAAATGCTCCACCACAGGCCCCTCTACATCCATGGGAGTGGCCCTAATCTCCCTGGCAAAGGGTGCACATCGACTTTGCTGGTCCATTTATGGACTCAATGTTCTTAATCACATCCAAGAAAATTTTGGCTCATTACAACCCATCACTACCAATCAGACTGGCGTGCGATGCATCCCCTTACGGCATAGGAGCGGTATTGTCCCATAGATTCCCTGATGGCTCGGAACGGCCGATAGCTTTTGCGTCACGCTCATTGAACTCAGCTGAGCGTAACTATGCCCAGATAGACAGGGAAGCACTCAGCCTGGTATGGGGAGTGAAGAAATTCAACCATTACCTACACAGACAAAAATTTACCTTGCTGACTGACCATCAACCCCTCATCTCCATATTCAACCCTAAAAAAGGTGTCCCCATTATGACGGCACAAAGGCTACAGAGGTGGTCCCTTTTTCTAGGGGCACACCAATACAACATTGAATACAAAGGGTCAAAACAGCATGGGAATGCTGACGGTTTATCACGCCTACCGTTGCCAACGATAGAAGAGGCACCTACAGTAGACCCAGTAGAGATATTCCACTCTACCATAGTGGAATGTCTACCGGTGACAAATTCTGCCATTGAAAGGGAGACAAGAAATGACCCTACTCTCTCACGGGTCTACGATTTAACAGTGAAGGGATGGCCAGCACATGGCGAACCACTGTTGCCAGCATTCTCGCAAAGAAGAGAACAGCTGTCAGTGTGCCGAGGAACCTTGATGTGTGGATCCAGAGTGGTGATTCCACCCAAACTCCAGGATAAAGTGCTAAAGGAGCTTCACGAGGGGCATCTGGGTGGAGTGAAAATGAAGAACCTAGCTAGGGCGTTTGTATGGTGGCCAGGTATCGATGGAGACATCGAAGACATGGCCAAGAGCTGCCTAGGATGCCAGAAGGTCCAAAATGCTCCGCCACAGGCCCCTCTACATCCATGGGAGTGGCCCTCATCTCCCTGGCAAAGGGTGCACATCGACTTTGCTGGTCCATTTATGGACTCAATGTTCTTAATCGCAGTTGATGCACACTCCAAGTGGCCGGAGGTAATAAAGATGTCCTCCACCACCACGGAAAAAACCATCACAGTATTAAGGACCATATTTGCCAGGAATGGGCTGCCGGAGCAGATATGTTCTGATAATGGACCGCAATTTGTGTCCGAAGAATTCAGAAAGTTCTTAAAGAACAATGGGGTAAAGCACTACACGTCCGCCCCATACCATCCCGCCACCAATGGATTGGCTGAAAGGTTTGTCCAGACCTTCAAGAAGGCCATCAAGGCCATGGGTAATGAAGACATAAAACTTCAGCACAAGGTGGATAACTTCTTATTTGCATATAGGAATGCAACGCATATGGTTACTAACCAAACTCCCGCCATGATGTTCTACAATAGAAACCTAAGATGCCGGCTGGATTTGGTCAAGCCCAACATCCGAAGCGACGTGGAGAACCGGCAGTTTCAGGGCATGAATGAAAGGCCAACTAGGGCCTTCCAGATAGGCCAACCGGTTTTGGCCCGGGACTACCGTACCGAGGAATGGCAGCCTGGAACTATCTGCACACGATTAGGACCACTGATGTATACCGTGGACATCGGAGACAGCATAATAAGGCGCCATGCTGACCAAATCATCAAGTCATCCGAAAAGGGACAACCTACACCACCACTCTATACATCTAACGATGAAGTAGAGATACCCATATCTACCTCCGATCCGGTGATACTGGAGCCCGATGAACCCGACACTGGCCTTCAAGCCGAATCAGCCTTGCCAGAAGAACCTACTACACCACCAGAAACAACTACACCCCCGAGGCGTTATCCGGACCGAGTCAGGAAGCCTCCTGAGAGACTAACTTATAATTAATTAATACAGCAATGTATATTATTTTGCATATAACATGTAATTAATAATTACTTAAAATATGATGTACTAGTTAGCTAGAAGGGGAGGAATTGTGGTGTATGTGCCTTTAAGAGCAATTATGGTGTATGTGCCTTTAAGAGCCCCAGGTGTGCGTAATGCCGGTAATTGCCACTTGGGCTATATAAGCCTGTGTATTGTGTATATCCTTTAGAAACCCCCCCCCCAGACTTGCTTAGTAAATACCTATGAACCAACTCCTGTCTTCAGTGTCTTTATCTACACACGGACACTACAACCGGGACCCAAGAAGGGACGAGCGTATGTTGGGATAAGTGGTGGGAGTCGGAACAGGGAATCTATATCTGTATGTGGGGGTCAAAGGGGCATCATGGCAGGATAAGGGGAAGGGGGTGGAATGGGATTCCCACCTACACATCTGCATTGTCCCACGTTACCCAGTCCCAGTTAAAGCCACTGAGCTAGTGGCGCACGCCCGGAAGCCCCTGCCCACGACTCAGGCAGCAAGGACACACAGAGAGGGGTGCCCTGCTAGTGCCTTCGGATCAGGTGCTATACCAGGGGGTACACTACGCGGTAGCCTCTGCGATTTTAAACCTCACCGAGGTACATTACCGGAGTGGTGTCCCAAAGAGACAGAGCAGCTATACCAGGCCCTGTTAAAGGACATGTTTAGAAAGTTTTACGAGTTCGATTTCGCTAATGTAGACAAAACCGAACTGCACACCACACACCGCGAGAACTTTGGTAATACGGGGAGACAAAGAAGGGGAGTATGGAATTATGTTTTTACTGCGTTTAACACAGGGTCCTCTGTCATCAATAGTCTGGATGACATAGAGCTGCAGACCCAGGTAAACGGTTTAAAAACACAGTTAAGGAAGATATTAATGGATGAGAACAAGGTAGTAGGCTCTGAGTTACATGAGGACCAGGCCATGATGGTCCATTTAAAGGAAATTATAGTGGAGCTAGAGAAGCACGCAAAGACTGTAAATGCCCTCATAAGAGAGGACAGAAATGCTTCTGACCAGGCTGCGCAGAACGAGGTGTGCGTGCTGTATGGGACATGGTTGCTGGGCGAGGGCCGCAGTAATCTGGAGGATTTAAAACAGGGTTTAGTCCCCTCCTGGATCAGCAACAAACACCTCGCAGCCCTCCATCCGTTTGAGAATGCATTAAGCCCGTGCTAACTCCGGCTAGCTTCGGAGGCCTACCCAGTCCCAGTGGATTGTGGGCGGTCCAACCACACTATCATGGGTATAGTCGTGAGAATGCCGGTCATGGGTAGGACAGCCTGACCCGCGCTGGTATACAGGGTAGAGAACATTGGAGTCATTCAAGGGGGTGCACACATTCGTTTCACAGCGGTCCCACCTTATGTCATAAAGTAGGAGCACACTATGACAGGTACTGACCTCTCGGGGTGCCGGAGCCAGGGAGCACACATAATCCTATGTCCCCAGCACTTGAATGCCTATTCAAAACCACAGTGCGGGTTTAAAGCTGTTGGCACAAAACCTATAAATTGTACCATGGAGGCAATGGCACAAGGCCATGTTCCCCCACAGGTAGCATATATAGGAGGTGGGACATATTGTGTCACCACCGGCGTGTCCCATTACCAGCATGGGCAGCATAGCTGGTGTCCGGTTAGTGACAGAAGCTTCTGTTTTAAACCTGAGGCAGAAGTTCAAGTGGCCCAGGAACGAATTGTCCCCATTCCTGAACCCTCCACTGTTCACCTCACTGTAAAAGAGAATTTCACCAACCTGCAAAAGTATGTAGCGCATTTTGGCTATGAAATCTCCCCTCTCCCAGAACATCTTACCAAAATACTCAAAGCAGTTATAGTCTCACAGAAACATTTCTACACGATAGAGCAGAAGATGGTAGAGATAGGGGCTAAGATATTGGACATCGTGATTCCACCCTGGTGGGACATTTTCAATAACATAGAGGTCCCTTCATGGATTAGACTGGATTCCCACATCCTTGTGGTTTGCCAGCTGGGGATAGTATTGTACCTAGTATGCACTCAGTGCAAGGGAAAGGATCAAATACTAGAATTCCGATACCAAAGGACCTGGAAGGAACATTATGTGATGGTGGAGGGAGATACACCTGTTTGAATTTTTTTGTATTTCTGAATAAAGATTGTTTTTTTTTGTGCTTTGTGTTTTAATAAAGATTTTCGACGTGTTGTTTTAATAAAGATGTATGTGTACCAAGTGGTGCAGGGGTGTTGGTCCCCTCCATGCTTGGATGTATGTAAATGACTGTAATTATTCTATGTATGCTTATGTACACTACATTTTTACAGAATGGGAAATGCATGTGTCGTGGGTATCTTAGATAGGTAATTGCAGCGGAAGATTGACTATGGAGTGTTGGAAATTTTGCTCACCTTATCAGGATGATACTTAAAGCGAGTTTAGTATCAACAGGGGGGGGTGTAGGGTTCTCAAAATTCCCACATTCCCCAAAGTTATGGATAAAGGGACCCTGGATGGACAAGTTATTAAACAGGGTACCCAAAATGGCTTCTGTAACCCCGTGACCAAAACTGACAGGATTTTAAAAGCAAGGCCCTGCAAACAGGCAGGCCCTGAAATGAAACCTAAAATGCATGAATCTGTGAAGAGACTTTGTGGAGCCAGACAGCGAAGCAAACACAGAATATGCATTCATTCGCCTTGAAACAGATCAGGTTAGAATGGGCCTAAATCGAGGCCATTAGGTTTCTGCATATTTAATCGGTAACAGCTCACAGTAGCCATCAAGGCAGGATGAGGACAATTAAGTTTCATAAATGACAAACAGCCAGGACATCGAAGCCATTAAGCACGGAGATAACTGCTCCAGAAGTCGTTAAAGTAAATGGTTGTAATAATTTTAAATGAGCCCGCCAAAAGTTAGACAAAGAACTGACCTGATTTGGTGCACAGATAAGGAATGAAAAATGGGTATAATTGTAGGCCCATCAATGGTGATCGCTTGATGCGCTATCAATAACTCAAAAGACTGAGATTAAGCGAGTAATTAACAGGCTTTTATTAACAAGAGAATGAAGGTGTGCCTCGAGTGGTCGACCAGTCCAGAATACAAAGGGGCTGTGGAGCAGTCACCTTTATACCTGGATTCGTGGGAGGAGTCAGCCGAGGCATGTACAGGCATGTACACAGTGGAATACAAACAGTGGTTTACCACATTCACCCCTTGTTTAAAATTGAGTCCGGCGGGGTGAAGTGTATTAAAAGTTAGTGTATTGGAGTCTCTCCGGAGGTCTTGTCTGCCGCTGTGATCGACGTGGCGACGGCAGGGGTAGTGAAGCTTCCGGCGTCGAGTCCCGCGTAGGCTGGGGCACTGGTGTGTAGTCCTCGTAGATGTCGAGCGGGTCGCGGGGCCCAGGCCTGCCGTCTGCTGGGGCTGGATATCGGATCGTGGGGGGGTGGTGGTAGTGGGTAGTGGGTTACTGCGGCCCCCGAGGGTGCGAGGTCTCTTATGGAGACTGTGTCCTCCCGCCCGTCCGGGTACGCAATGTAAGCATACTGGGGGTTGGCGTGGAGGAGGTCGACCCTCTCGACCAGGGGGTCCGTTTTATGGGTCCTCACGTGTCTTCTCAGTAGGACCGGCCCTGGGGACGTCAGCCATGGCGGTAGCGATGTCCCCGATGTGGACTTCCTTGGGAAGACAAACATTTTCTCATGAGGGGTGGCGTTAGTGGCAGTGCAGAGCAGTGACCGAATAGAGTGGAGCGCATCGGGGAGCACATCCTGCCAGCGGGAGGTCGGAAGGCCCCTAGACTTTGAGGCTAGCAGGGCGGCCTTCCAAACTGTCGCATTCTCTCTTTCCACCTGTCCGTTCCCCCGGGGGTTGTAACTGGTGGTCCTGCTTGTGGCAATACCCCTAGCTAGCAGGTACTGATGGAGTTCGTCGCTCATAAACGATGAGCCCCGGTCGCTATGGATATAGCTGGGGAAACCGAACAGGGTGAAGAGGTCGTTCAGACATTTAATGACCGTGGCACTGGTCATGTCCGGGCAGGGGATGGCGAACGGGAAACGGGAGTACTCATCAATAATATTGAGGAAGTACACATTGCGGTCGGAGGAGGGGAGAGGCCCTTTAAAATCAATGCTCAGGTGCTCGAAGGGGCGAGTGGCTTTTATCAGGTGAGCCCTGTCTGGTCTATAAAAGTGCGGTTTGCACTCAGCGCAGACTTGGCAGTTCCTGGTCATGGTCCTGACCTCCTCATTGGAGTAAGGCAGGTTGCAGGCCTTGATGAAGTGGAAGAACCTGGTGACCCCCGGGTGGCAGAGGTCATTGTGGAGGGCCCGCAGTCTATCGATCTGCGCGCTGGCGCAGGTGCCACGCGATAGAGCATCCGGGGGTTCATTGAGCTTCCCGGGCCGGTACAAGATCTCGTAATTGTAGGTGGAAAGTTCGATTCTCCACCTCAAGATCTTGCCGTTTTTGATTTTGCCCCTCTGCTTGTTGTTAAACATGAAAGCAACTGAACGCTGGTCAGTGAGCAGGGTAAATCATTTTCCGGCCAGGTAGTGCCTCCAATGACGCACAGCCTCCACAATAGCCTGGGCCTCCTTCTCAACAGCGGAGTGTCTGGTCTCCGGGCCCTGGAGGGTTCGTGAAAAGAAGGCCACGGGTCTCCCCGCCTGACTGAGGGTAGTGGCCAGGGCAAAGTCGGACGCGTCGCTTTCCACCTGGAAGGGGATGGATTCGTCCACTGCATGCATGGTGGCTTTGGCAATGTCTAAGCGGGTCTCTGCCGTCACGGGAAAAGAGGTGGACTTGATCAGCGGACGGGCCTTGTCCGCATAGTAGGGGACCCACTGGGCATAATAAGAGAAAAACCCTAGGCACCTCTTCAGGGCCTTGAGGCAGTGGGGCAGTGGGAGTTCCATAAGGGGACGCATCTGGTCAGGGTCGGGGCCGATGACTCCGTGTTCCACAACACAGCCAAGGATGGCGAGGCGGGTTGTGCGGAATATGCACTTCTCCTTGTTATACGTCAGGTTGAGGAGTTTGGCGGTGCAGAGGAATTTTTTGAGGTTTGCGTCATGGTCCTGCAAGTCATGGCCGCAGATGGTCACATTGTCCAGATATGGGAAAGTGGCCTGCAACGCCTTTTGATCGACCATCCGGTCCATCTCCCTTTGGAAGACGGAGACCCCGTTGGTGATGCCAAAGGGAACCCTAAGGAAGTGATAGAGGCGGCCGTTTGCCTCAAAGGCAGTATACTGGCGGTCCTCAGGGCGGATAGGGAGCTGGTGGTACGCTGATTTCAGGTCAATGGTCGAGA
This sequence comes from Somniosus microcephalus, assembly GCF_052327205.1. Lineage (NCBI taxonomy): Eukaryota > Metazoa > Chordata > Chondrichthyes > Squaliformes > Somniosidae > Somniosus > Somniosus microcephalus. The sequence goes on from NC_140988.1 coordinate 186,085,758, forward strand.
AGACACGGTACTGCGTGATCTGGTTGACCATATCAGCTATGCGGGGGAGTGCAGAATTCTGTAAAAGTATCCTCCGGACTCAAAGAAAAACAGTAAACAATGCATGCAGGGCGGAACTAGGCCAATATCCATTAATAATCACTATCCAAAAAAGAGCCACCAAATTTTGGAATCACCTACAAATGAGCAACCCCCAATGCTATCACTACGACGCCCTGAAATGCCAAGAGCTGACCATAAAGAAGAATACCCTCAGTCAACTAGTCCTGGGACTCAGTGAAGTAACTACTAACAATACTAACAATAACCAGCCCCAGGACAGTGACAGGGTAACACAAAGAATTCGACCCAACACAATCGTCGCTAAGCAAAAAGAAAAATATCTGACATATTGGGCAGAAACAACAAAAACCCAAAGCAAACTCAATTGCTACTTGGCCCTAAACAGACAATACAACATAGCTGATTACCTGACCATGGTAAAGGATAACAAACTGAGAAGAACCTTGACAAGGTACAGACTTAGCGAACATAGCCTAGCGATCGAAAAAGGCAGACACAGGCAGACCAGGCTGCCAAGAGAAGACAGGATATGCTCTCACTGCAGTCAGGGAGTAGTTGAGACAGAGATGCACTTCCTCACAGCCTGTGGAAAATATCAGGGCATCAGGGAGAATTTCTACCAAAAATTCTCACAAATATGCCCTGAATTCAGAAATCTGAATGACAACCAAAAACTCCCATTCCTACTGGGGGAGGAGAGAAGCTGTGTAACACTGGCGGCACACTATGTTACAGCTTGCCATGAACAGAGGGACAACCAGTAAACTAAGACAAGAGTATATATAAACAAGGCGAATGTATATTTATAAACTCAGGGATATACCTGTTTATACACTGTATGAATAGAACCGCGTTTATGTGTTCAACCATAAATGTATTTTGATGCTTTGGCAACATAAGATGTACCTTATCATGCCAATAAAGCGATTTGTATTGTATTGTATTGTATTGGGTAAGCGTCCAGCATGGTGTAGCGATTTATTGTCTGGCTGTAGTCGATGACCAGGCGCTGCTTCTCGCCGATCTTAACGACCACAACCTGGGCTCGCCAGGGGCTGGTGCTGCCCTCAATAATCCCCTCCTTCAGGAGCCGCTCCACTTCGGTTTTAATGAAAACCCTGTCCCCGGCACTGTATCGCCTGCTCTTTGTGGCGATGGGCTTACAGTCGGGGGTGAGGTTAGCAAACAGTGGGGGGGGGGGTGACTCTGAGTGTGGAGAGGTTGCACCTGGTGCGCGGCGGGCAATTTGGAAGCTGCTGGCTGCGGACTGTGAGTGGGGGGAGGGGTCCACCGTACGCCATCGTAACACTTTTAAGGTGGCACTGAAAATCTAACCCCAGTAGAACGGCAGCACAGAGGTCGGGCAGGACCAGAAGTTTAAAATTATCGTACACAGTCCCGTCTACTACAAGTGTCACCACGCAGTAGCCGCCAATGTCCGCCGACTGGGACTCGGAGGCCATAGAAATCCGTTGGTGCGCAGGCAGGACTGGGAGAGAGCAACGCCGCACCGTGTCGGGGTGGATGAAGCTCTCCGTGCTCCCAGAGTCAAAAAGGTAGATTGTTTCGTGACCATTTACCTTAATGTCCATTGTGGAACTGGCCAGCTGGTGCGGTCTCGCTTGGTCCAGTGTAACGGAGGCCAGCGTAGGGGTCGGTGTGTCGCTGCGGGTATCAGATGAGGCGGTGTTGGGGGCCTGCTGCATCCCGGCTGTCGTCCAAGATGGCGGCGTCCATGATCCCCATGTGGCTGGAGGCGTCCAAAATGGCTGCTGTTCTGGTGGTTCGCACATGGCTGGGGAGGCCCAAGATGGCGGCCCGCACGGCCCACCCGTGGCGCTGCTGGGGTTCGGGGTGGCTTTGGCCCTGCAGACGTTGGTGTAGTGTCCCTTCTTCCCGCAGCCCGAGCAGATCGCATTTTTCGCCGGGCAGCGCGCTCTGGGGTGTTTGGCCTGGCCACAGAAGTAGCATTTCTGGCCTTGGGGCACTGCTGTCTGGCCTTGGGACACTGCTGTGGTAGTTGGGCCATTGCTGGGATGTGGCTGGGGTGGCACGGCGCTATGAGACGGTCCTACCGTGTCCCAGGCTGTCGTTCCCCGTGGCGTCCACGGTGCAGAGGAGTAGGCATCCATGCCCCGGTAGGCTGCGTCCAATGATAGTGCGAGTTCAGAGGCCTTGTTGAGGTCGAGGTCACTCTGCTCCAACAGTCGCTGTCGGGTGTAATTGGACCTGTGGCCCGCTACAAAAGCGTCCCGGATAAGTTCCTCTGTGTACACGGCGGCCTTTACATCCTTACAACCACAGGCCCGGCCAAGCACAGACAGTGCCTGAAGGTATTCCTCGGTCGATTCCCCAGGTTGTTGTTTACGACTCCCCAGAAGGTGCCTGGCGTACACTTCGTTCACTGGGCGCGTGTACTGGTCCTTGAGGAGCTTGATAGCATCCACGTACGAGGTCGCGTCTTGGATGACCGAGTACACTCGGTGGTTCACTTTGGAGGTCAGGACATCCAGTTTGTCCTCGTCCGATTTGATTGCAGTGGAGGCGGTCAGGAATTTTTCGAAACACCTAAGCCAGTGAGTAAACTTGGTGGATGAGTCCGCCTCCCGATGATCTAAGTCCAGGCATGCTGGTGTGAGGATCTTCTCCATTATAAAAATCTTGTTAATAAAATTGATGCGCTATCAATAACTCAAAAGACTGAGATTAAGCGAGTAATTAACAGGCTTTTATTAACAAGAGAATGAAGGTGTGCCTCGAGTGGTCGACCGGTCCAGAATACAAAGGGGCTGTGGAGCAGTCACCTTTATACCTGGATTCGTGGGAGGAGTCAGCCGAGGCATGTACAGGCATGTACACAGTGGAATACAAACAGTGGTTTACCACATCGCTCTCTTATCTCTTGCTTGTGGCCTTGGCCTCCTGCCTCTGGTTCTCGTGCCCTGGCCTCGTGGTGGGCTCTCTTCTCGCTCCCCACGCCACTCAACACCAAGGACGCCCATTACACTGGGGCCAAATGCGGAAGGAGAACAGACCCGATTCGAAAGCACACAGGACACACAGACCACAAACGGGCGGACGAGACGAGACGAGACGACGAATACGGTAAACTGATAAGGGCAGAGAAGAGCAGCGGAAAGACGTGTTGGGGGACAAACGCCTAGTTATAAGTTGGCGTTTGAAGAATAAGTTGGCATTACACGCATGGACAGTAAAACCCCAGAATCATAGCCCAGTTTAAGAATAAGTTGGCATTCAAAGGATGGGTAGCAAAATCAATACAAACGGCCTAGTTATAAGCTGGCGTTTGTTACATGGACAATAATAGCCCAGTTTAAGAATAAGCTGATGTTCGAAGCTTGGATAGCAAAATCATTAAACGGTAAAAACCGCCAACTGACCCCCAACCGCAGCAATACCGTCGACGACCACCCGAGGAAGAAGAAGAAGACCCATTGCGACTCGACGATGACGTTAGCTGAGGAAAAGGAGGGTGCTTCGCACAAACAACTTCAGCGCCGCGCCCTGAGACCACGTGGCGATGGGATACCCCAAAGGACAGAAAGAGTGGACTTCAAAACCCCACCAGATAAAGCAACAAGTTTCGGATTGGTGAGCATGAATTCCTGGCCCCTCATAGCTTAATCTAGTTAGGTATAGGGGGTGGGATAAGGATAAGGGGATTTTTAATGTATTTGTTTCCCTCGATGTGCCGTGTGTTCCCCATTCCCATATAAGTATAATTGTTTATGCCTGTATTCATATCAGTAATTCTCAGTAACATTGTGTTTTATTCTGCTTTTAATAAAATTTTGGTTTCCTTGTACCAAACCACTTGTCTACTCGATTTTCTGTATCGCCGCCTGTACCTAAGTCCGGTGTCTAGAACCCAGGGGTGTGGGAGCGATTCAAACCACTCAGAGACAGTCAGAGGTGAAGCTGACTGGGCGCACACGAACCCCGGCAGGCACTCTGATCCCTGGTGGCCCAGCTGGGCCCCGGGTCACGCTGCACAAGGCCCCTCCCCTTTAAGAAGGGGAGGAAGGCCTGCAGAACCGTGGCGCGACCGCTGCGGCATGTAGAGCCGCGGTATTCACTCGCAGCGCCCAAGAGGGAGGTGGGGCGCTTCTAGTAGCATCCCGCTTCCTTCTTGGGGTGCTACTGATGAATTTCAGCTGCCGGGGTGTTAATTTTTTCGGGGCACTAAAAGTTAGCGCCTCAAAGGGGGCGCAACACAATTTTTCCCCCTAAATGTTTTAAGTCTCTTTTTCTTCTATCTGATTTGTTATTTTTTATATTTATTATTTACTAATTACATTGCTTAAAATCTTTCTTCCCAGTCACATTCCAGAGAAAAGAAATTCTACTCGATCATATTCCAGCAAAAAAGATACACCCACCATGATAGTACCTCACAATGTGCCCTAAAAATAAGAATTAATACATAACAAACACATAAAGAATTCAGAGATTTAACAATTGACTCCAATGCCAAACCCCCCACCCCCAGACAAACAGTACTGGGGTGGGTAGGGGCGTTGGTAGTTGTCAGAGGAGACAGCCAAGATTTTACAAAGAGAACTTGACAGGGTTTGCACCTGGACTAATCAATGGCAACTAAAATTCAACAAGGGCAAATGCAAGACAATGCATATTGGAAATAAAAATGGGTGGGATAAGACATGTCAAGTGGAAGACGAGAGACTTTGAAATCTTCTCAGTGTCTCAACAGTCTCCATAGCCTTTTGGGGGAGAGGGTTCCAGATTGCCACTACCCTTTGTGTGAAAAAGTGCTTCCTGACATCACTCTTGAATGGCCTAGCTCTAATTTTAAGATTGTGCCCTATTTTCTGGATTTCCCCACCAGAGGAAATAGCTTCTCTGTATCTAACTTACCCATTGTAAACACCTCAATTAGAGCATCCCTCAATCTTCTAAACTCAAGGTATACAAGCCATGTTTATGCAACTTGTCCTCACAATTTAACCCTTTAAGCACATAATTTGCACCATACCTCATCCAAGGCCTGTGCATCCTTCCTGAGGTGTGGTGCCAGCATGCAGTACTGAACAGTGTACTCCAGATGGGGTCTGACCAAGGGTCTATACCATTGAAGGAATAATTTCCTCCCCTTTGTAGTCTAGACCCCTTGAAATAAAGGGCAACATTACATTCACCTTTTTGATTACTTTTTGTACCTGTGCTCTAGTTTTTAGTGATTTATGTGCCTAGACACCCAAATCCCTTTTCTTGACCGCATCTCCTAGTCTCTCGCCACTAAGAAAATATTCCAATTTGTCGTTATTGGATCCAACCTGATAAGCTGGTGTTCTTCAGCCTTGAAAGGAAACATCTCAGAACAGGCCTCATAGAAATATAAAAGAGGTTTAATGTGATGAGGTAAATCCAAACAACACTTTCAGATATACCAGGGCAGTCGAAGAAAAAGGCATAGGTTCCGGGTTGTGAGGGGCAAACTTAGGATAGATATCAGGACTCGGGAACTATTCTTTGTACACAGGGTGATTAACAATTGGAACAGTTTGGAAGGGTGGCTTGAGGCCTTTCATTTCAGGAACAACTAGATGCTGTAAGGGGAAGATGGTAGGGTTGGTATTAGGAAGGATGAAATCAAAAGGTCTTCTTTATCCAAAGCTATCTTCCAATCAAGGGTAAGAAATGGGCAGAAAAAGAGAAAGTGAGATTAAAAGGAAAGGGAGAAAAATAAAGGAGCACAAATGGGAAAAACAGAAATGAACTGAAGAGAGATGGGATAATTTTCCAAGTGCCCTCCAGCAGCATGTCTTTTCCATCCATTGTTCTCAATGGATCAAAAACAGACAGGCAGTTTGCTTGTGATTTTCCAATATTCCCTACTGGCGAGTGAGGTTCTCTGTCTTCAGTGTGTACTTGAAACATTAACCTAGAGAGACTTCTTTTGTTGTCTACGCAATACTGGTCTCCTTAACTAGAAGGGCACCAGTGGCTATGAAGGGGCTTTGGTGGGATCCAGCCTGAAAAAAACTGAAAATGTGCAGCCTTGTCTAAAAGTTTGAGAATCAAACTGACATACCAAAGACACACACGGCATGCTCATACAAGGAAACCCATCTCTGATGAATGACTTAGTTTCTTTAATTCAGACAGAGATGGGGAGAAAGCAGAAAAAGTCAGAAAAATGGTGAGTAGGTGCTGGAGGCTTCAAGAATGTTTTCTTTTTTATAGTTTATTAGCACTCAAACTGTGGGACAGGTAAGACACAGACTAAGATGGAGAGAGAGCTGCAGAAATGCAGAGGCTAAGAGAAAAAGGAAAGAAATTGAACATGACTGACAAAGGCTAGAGCGCAGCTGATCCTTTACATCCAACTGAGTAAAATTTGCCCCATTATGTCCAGTTTTGGGGCCCTGTCTAAGGACACAGAAGAAATTTATGAAGATGAGGCTTTAGTTAAGAGGAGAGACTAGAGAAACTTTCATTAGAACAGAGAAGGTCATTGAGATTACCTGATTGAGGGGTTCAAAATTATGTAGGTTTTGATAACGGAAATGGAAGGTTTTGCTAAGGATAGGGAAAAGTTATTTCCACTGATTAGTGATTAAGATGATCACTTAAAGAATGACGGAAGAGGTTAGGAGATTTTTTTAAGCAGTGTTAGGGCATGGCATGCTTTATGAGAAACAACGACAGAGGCTGTGGTGTATGTGCCTTTAAGAGCAATTATGGTGTATGTGCCTTTAAGAGCCCCAGGTGTGCGTAATGCCGGTAATTGCCACTTGGGCTATATAAGCCTGTGTATTGTGTATATCCTTTAGAAAACCCCCCCCAGACTTGCTTGGTAAATACCTATGAACCAACTCCTGTATTCAGTGTCTTTATCTACACACGGACACTACAGTGGCGACGAAGTGGAAACGGACTTACCTGCAATTCGGCAGCACCTCAAGGACATCGATTCCTCCAGCATCCAGAAGACTCAAGGAAGTAAGAGAAACTGTGGTTTCACCAGCTGGCCAAGCTGGTGACAGGTACTGCGCTAATCCTTCCTGGGCGTCAGGCTGGAGCTCCAGCGGCGGGCTCTACAGCTGAGACAGGCAGCGAAATCGGAGGCAAGCAATAACGGACTGGGAGGGTGCACTCGAGAGACGGCCGGCGCGGCAAGCAGGTCAGCGTTTAGACCTCCGTTGGGAACGAGTCTCCAACAGTGAATAAACGGAAACCACAGTAAAACAGCGTTGTTATCGGTAGCAGCGGCGGGAAAGCGTGGGAAGCGCCATATCGTTGCTACAGAGAGAAAAAAAAAGCGCGGGAAGCGCCATATCTTTTCTGAAATGCCTAAATCTGGTAATATTGAGGCTTTTGATGGCGAAATAGAAGATTGGACCACATACGTGGAAAGAGTAGAGGTTTATTGCACTGCAAATGGAATAACAGATGAAAAAAAAGCTTCAGTACTTCTGAACTTAATGGGCGCGAAGACATACGGGCTGTTACGAAATTTAATCACTCCAGCCAAACCAAAGGACAAGACTTTTAAAGAAATTGTTGATACCCTGCAGGAGCAGTTAAACCCAACACCGCTGCTGATAGCGAAACGATTCAAGTTCTTCAAGAGAAATCAACACAAGAATGAAAGTAACGCTGATTACCTAAACGAATTAAGAAAGCTATCAAATTACTGCCAATTCGGAGCAGGACTATCGGATTATCTTCGAGACAAATTTGTTTGCGGTCTCTTAAGTGAAGGAACACAAAAAAAACTGCTTTCTGAAAAAGATTTAACATTGGACAAAGCTTTCAGTATGGCTGTATCATACGAAGCAGCAGCAAAAGGAGCTGCAGAGATACAAGAGACACAGGACTTCGGCACCCATAAAATGACACAGGAGTTCGGAAGATATTATCGCTGCGGCAGATCCACCCATAACCAGAGGGACTGCTGGTTCAAGGGCAAAGCATGCAGGCAATGTGGTAAGATTGGACACATTGCACGGGTATGCCAATCTGGACAAAATAAATCCACTGACAGAAAACAAAAAATCAATAAAGAAAAGTACAGGAAGGTACAAATGATGACGGACAATAGCTCCGAAGACCAGAATAGCGATAGCGACTCCGGAAACAAGAGACTAAGCTGTCTCAAATTACATAATGTACTTGCCAAAGAGGATTACCAAACCATTTGGGTTACCCTCACAATAGCAGGGTCCCCAGTTAAAATGGAGCTAGATACAGGATCAGCTCTAACCGTAATAAATCGACGAGATTACGAGAGGCTATTTTCGCATATACCTCTAAAAGACACATCCATTATCTTAAAAACATATACGGGGCAGAAAGTCTACCCCAAAGGAAAAATAAGGGTGCCTGTGGTATACAACGGCAAAGAAATACAAAAGTTGTATTTATACATTCTACAAGATGGTGGTCCACCGTTGTTGGGACGTGAATGGATAAGGAAGATACGTTTAGACTGGCACTCCATTCAGGCACTGACGGTGACCAGTAAGGAAAAAAACAATGATGACATCATACCTGAACGATTAAAAGACATCTTGGCCAACGCCAAAGAAGTGTTTCAAGAGAAACTAGGAACCTTGAAAGGCATCACCGCCTCAATAAAAGTGGAAGATACAGCAATTCCAAAAATTTTTAAGGCAAGACCGGTGCCATACGCAATACGTCCGGCAGTCGAGGCAGAGCTGAAGAATTTGGAAAAGGCAGGCGTATTATCCAAAATAGATTGGAGCGAATGGGCAACACCCATCGTTCCTGTCATGAAAAAAACATTGAAAAATAACTCTGAGGAACAGAAAAAAATTCGCATCTGTGGGGACTTTAAGGTGACTGTAAACCCGGTCCTTCACACGGTACAGTATCCTCTTCCGAGGATAGAAGATATTTTCGCCTCACTATCCGGTGGGAAACGTTTCACAAAAATTGACTTGGCACAAGCATATCTACAGATGGAGGTTGAGGAGACCTCTAAAAAGTATCTCACAATAAACACACACAAAGGCCTGTACCAGTACAATCGACTGGTTTTTGGAATAGCATCAGCTCCAGCTATCTGGCAAAGAGCTATGGAGCAAGTCCTGCAAGGGATTCCGGGGACTCAATGCTACCTAGACGACATCCTTATAACAGGAGAAAACGACAACGAGCACCTTGCCAATTTGGAGCAGGTGCTCACTAGGCTGAAAGAACGGGGCCTACGAGCAAATCGCCCCAAGTGCGAATTTTTCCAAAATCAGATATCATATTGTGGCCACATAATTAATAAGGAAGGGTTGCATAAGTCACCTGAAAAAATTGAAGCAGTTATAAAAGCCCCAGCACCTGAAAATGTTTCACAATTAAGGTCATTCCTGGGATTAATAAATTACTATCATAAATTTTTACCGAACTTATCAACTATTCTACACCCTCTTAATGATCTTCTACAGACAGGAGTGATTTGGAAATGGAACAAAGACTGTAAACGTGCCTTCCATAAATGTAAAGACTTAATCACATCCGAGAAAATTTTGGCTCATTACAACCCATCACTACCAATCAGACTGGCGTGCGATGCATCCCCTTACGGCATAGGAGCGGTATTGTCCCATAGATTCCCTGATGGCTCGGAACGGCCGATAGCTTTTGCGTCACGCTCATTGAACTCAGCTGAGTGTAACTATGCCCAGATAGACAGGGAAGCACTCAGCCTGGTATGGGGAGTGAAGAAATTCAACCATTACCTACACGGACAAAAATTTACCTTGCTGACTGACCATCAACCCCTCATCTCCATATTCAACCCTAAAAAAGGTGTCCCCATTATGACGGCACAAAGACTACAGAGGTGGTCCCTTTTTCTAGGGGCACACCAATACAACATTGAATACAAAGGGTCAAAACAGCATGGGAATGCTGACGGTTTATCACGCCTACCGTTGCCAATGATAGAAGAGGCACCTACAGTAGACCCAGTAGAGATATTCCACTCTACCATAGTGGAATGTCTACCGGTGACAAATTCTGCCATTGAAAGGGAGACAAGAAATGACCCTACTCTCTCACGGGTCTACGATTTAACAGTGAAGGGATGGCCAGCACATGGCGAACCACTGTTGCCAGCATTCTCGCAAAGAAGAGAACAGCTGTCAGTGTGCCGAGGAACCTTGATGTGTGGATCCAGAGTGGTGATTCCACCCAAACTCCAGGATAAAGTGCTAAAGGAGCTTCACGAGGGGCATCTGGGTGGAGTGAAAATGAAGAACCTAGCTAGGGCGTTTGTATGGTGGCCAGGTATCGATGGAGACATCGAAGACATGGCCAAGAGCTGCCTAGGATGCCAGAAGGTCCAAAATGCTCCGCCACAGGCCCCTCTACATCCATGGGAGTGGCCCTCATCTCCCTGGCAAAGGGTGCACATCGACTTTGCTGGTCCATTTATGGACTCAATGTTCTTAATCGCAGTTGATGCACACGCCAAGTGGCCGGAGGTAATAAAGATGTCCTCCACCACCACGGAAAAAACCATCACAGTATTAAGGACCATATTTGCCAGGAATGGGCTGCCGGAGCAGATATGTTCTGATAATGGACCGCAATTTGTGTCCGAAGAATTCAGAAAGTTCTTAAAGAACAATGGGGTAAAGCACTACACGTCCGCCCCATACCATCCCGCCACCAATGGATTGGCTGAAAGGTTTGTCCAGACCTTCAAGAAGGCCATCAAGGCCATGGGTAATGAAGACATAAAACTTCAGCACAAGGTGGATAACTTCTTATTTGCATATAGGAATGCAACGCATATGGTTACTAACCAAACTCCCGCCATGATGTTCTACAATAGAAACCTAAGATGCCGGCTGGATTTGGTCAAGCCCAACATCCGAAGCGACGTGGAGAACCGGCAGTTTCAGGGCATGAATGAAAGGCCAACTAGGGCCTTCCAGATAGGCCAACCGGTTTTGGCCCTGGACTACCGTACCGAGAAATGGCAGCCTGGAACTATCTGCACACGATTAGGACCACTGATGTATACCGTGGACATCGGAGACAGCATAATAAGGCGCCATGCTAACCAAATCATCAAGTCATCCGAAAAGGGACAACCTACACCACCACTCTATACATCTAACGATGAAGTAGAGATACCCATATCTACCTCCGATCCGGTGATACTGGAGCCCGATGAACCCGACACTGGCCTTCAAGCCGAATCAGCCTTGCCAGAAGAACCTACTACACCACCAGAAACAACTACACCCCCGAGGCGTTATCCGGACCGAGTCAGGAAGCCTCCTGAGAGACTAACTTATAATTAATTAATACAGCAATGTATATTATTTTGCATATAACATGTAATTAATAATTACTTAAAATATGATGTACTAGTTAGCTAGAAGGGGAGGAATTGTGGTGTATGTGCCTTTAAGAGCAATTATGGTGTATGTGCCTTTAAGAGCCCCAGGTGTGCGTAATGCCGGTAATTGCCACTTGGGCTATATAAGCCTGTGTATTGTGTATATCCTTTAGAAACCCCCCCCCCCACACTTGCTTAGTAAATACCTATGAACCAACGCCTGTCTTCAGTGTCTTTATCTACACATGGACACTACAGAGGCATTGACAGAATCCATAATAGCTTTAAAAAAAAGAGGTGAATAAATATTTTGGAAATTTTCTTTTTAAAGGGGTATGGGAAAAGGACAGAGCAATGGGATGAGTTAGATAGCTTTCAGATCCAATATATACATGAGGGCCAAATGACGTCACTCTGTGTTGTAACATTCTATGATTCAACTACATTTCTCAGACCTTCTTCCCACAAATTCATGTTGACTCTCTCTCACCACATGCCATGTCGGACTAGGTGTTTCATTATCCCCTTCTAACATTTTATCCACACCAGATGTTAGGCTCATTGACCTGTAATTTTTTGAGTCATTCCAATGCCTCTTTTTAAGAATTGGTGTTATGTTAGCTACTTTTCAATCCTTGGTTGTGACTCCTATTTCTAATGATTCCATAAAGACTGTAGAAAGGACGTGAACAATATCGCTAGCCACTTCTATGAAATCCATCCAGGCCTGGTACCTTGTCTTCCATTAACTTCTTCTATCAATGACTGCCTTATCTGAAATTCTATTTCTTTTGGTACTTGCTCTGCCCCTGGAAATTCACCTTCTATGCGGGGAAGACTGTGTGCTTCATGAACACAGGGATACTACATTTTCTATTCCTTGGTCATTTGATCTTTGGGATCTTTCAGTGGCCTCATTGCTTTTGTTTTAACCAGCTTGTTGCATATATATTTATGGATGTTTGGCATTTCATTCAATATTCCCCGATATTCTAATTAAATTTTCTATTTCACTTCTTCTAGTCTGTTTCTTAACCTCTTTTATCTCGTTTTTATATTTGTTGCGTTCCACTACGCTATTCGTAGATTTACACTTTATGAACAATATCTTTTTTCCTTATTAACCACACTACGTCCATTGTCACCAACATTAAGTCTTTTTCCTCTGTTTCCATTCTTCCCTACTGGTATGTATCTCTGTATATAGTAATTCTAAACGTAAGCCACCTATTTCCCATGCTTTTCCCTTTTGTCTCGTCTAATTTCCTGGGCTCAGCCCTCACCCCTAAATCTGCCTTCCTAAAGTTGAATTCTTCTTTGTTCTCAGTCTCTTTTCCACCGTAAGCCTAACCTAATCGTTACCACATTGTGGTCACAGTTGCAAGGTATTCTCTCACTCTGATCTGCTCTACCATCTTCTGGTTGTTAATTAATATCAGGTCCAACAGTGGCTCCCTCGTGTGAGTCACTTGACCAGTTTTTCTCTGTACTACTCCACGATTAGGTTCAGGATCATATTTTCACTTCTATTGCACCTTTTATAGATTTCCCAATCCATATGTGGTCAGCCATAATTTTCCCTTATTTATTCTGTCACAGGAGACCTGGTAATATTTTGCATTAATCTAGGAGTGTGAGTGGATAAACAAAACGGCGCACTTTTACTCCTGTGGAAAATTTGACCATTATAGGGGGGCTACACACGTGTATTTTTAGCCATCTTGCATTTATCAAAGGATAATTTTAAATGGCTCATCTCCACCCACCTGAGCATTTCCTTGGAGAGAAATTCAATATATGTCCGCAACTGTGTGACCATGTGTCAGATAAGTAGGTTAGTTACCAGGAAACACAATTTTCTTCACTTGAAGCTGAAATTGAGCTAAAGCATCATTACGATGATGATGGATGGTGAGGAAGAAGAGTTAGTGATTCTAAAGCACTCACATTTGAGTCTCCAAAGGCAAAAGCCAGACATGTTGTTTGGTTTTGTGCAAATTATGTGAATGATAATTCCTGGGTTAAAAAGTCACATCTCCAAGATCAGTTATCATGGTTCCCTTCCTCACCATCCACCATCATCATCATAATGATGCTTTAGCTCAGTTTCAGCTTCAGCATTCCGAAGGGACCGTACCCTCCGCGACACCCTGGTCCACTCTTCAATCACCCCCTTCCCTTCCCACGGCACTGTCCCATGCAAGCGCAGGAGATGCAACACCTGCCCTTTTATCTCCTCCCTTCCCACCATCAAGGGCCCCAAACACTCCTCCTAGGTGAAACAGCGATTTACTTGTACTTCTTTCAATTTAATATACTGTACTCGCTGCTCACAATGCAGTCTCCTCTACATTCGAGAGACCAAACTCAGATTGTGTGATCGCTTTGCGGAACACTTCCGTTCACTCTGCAAGCGTGACCCTGAGCCTCTGGTGCTTAAAACCTGTTACATCTCTAACTTTTCCCAGTTCTGCTGAAAGGTCATCGACCTGAAACGTTAATACTCTGTTTCTCTCTCCACAGATGCTGTCTGACCTGCTGAGTATTTCCAGCATTTTCTGTTTTTATTTAAGTTATCATGCACTTGTTTTCTGTGCAATGTCAACATCAAAATTGCTTCACATGGGAGACGTGCCCTTGAGAATCAGTCAACCAGGTAAATATGAAGAAGCATTTGAAGGTAACAAAGCAATTCACTCAATCGCAAGTTGCTTTTGACAGATGACAGATGAATATGATATGGCAAGTCTAAAGTAACTGAGTGCAGAGCTAAATGAATAGTTAAACACTAAGGCCTAGAAATTCGGTGGGCTGCGACACCAGTTAGCGCCCAAAGAGGGCACTTAGTGGGTTTAGCACCAATGGCCACACCTCCCGCAAAATTCAGAGGGGCACTAATGGCGGCGTAAGCCGGTAGCGCTGCGCTGCCACCGATGACATCATCGGTGTGCGCAGCGTCCCGCTACCGCTCCGATTGCAAAATTTGGTAGCGCCCCCCGCTGTAACGCCGGTCGCAATTTGCGACCGGTTCAGGGGGGCCTACCTGCAGCGGTAGAGGCGCAGAGGTGCGGGGCAGCCATTTTTTTTGCTGGCCGCCTGACAGCACCTCTTCGCGCCACCGTCCCCAGCCTCCTGAGCACCCCCCGCGCGTTGTGCCGGCTGTGTCCCAAGAGCCCGGCACTTCTCCTCGGTGCCGGGCTCTTTTGCCGGCACTCGCGATCTCCGATCGCGCTGCAGCAGGCCTCTCCACTTTAAGAAGGGGAGGAAGGCCTGCAGTACCGCAGCGCACCGTGCCGCAGCGTGTGGCGCTGCGGCACGTTGCGCTGCGATTTTCAGTTGCAGCGCCCCAAGAGGGATGGAGGGTGCCTCGAGCAGCGCCCCGCTTCCGTTTGGGGCGCTGAAACTGAATTTCCGGCTGGCGCTCGCGGCTCCTTCCGGGGCGGTACTTCCGGCGCCCAGGCGAGACTGGCGCCCCAAACGGTGCGCCACCGAATTTCTAGGCCTAAATACTTTATCTTCAGTCTCATAGCTTTGACCTTTGAGTTCACTGCCTTCCTGTCATCTCTCAACCGTTCCCACCATATAAACTCTGTGGCCAATATTCATGGCCACCCACTCAACCTCAACATTTTCCATGACCTCACTACTCCTCAATCACTGACGAGGCTATCTCCGACCATTTTCTGTACCTCTCACATAAGAACATAAGAAATAGGAGCAGGAATAGGCCATATGGCCCCTCTGCCATTCAATAAGATCATGGCTAAACTTCTATATCAACTCCACTTTCCTGCCCTCTCTCCATATATCCCTTGATTGCCTTCGTGCTAAAAAATCTATCGATCTCTGTCTTAAATATATTCATCGACTGAGCATCCACAACCCTCTGGGGCAGAGAATTCCAAAGATTCACAACCTTCTGAGTGAAGAAATTCCTGCTCAATTCAGTCCTAAATGGCCGACACCTTATCCTAAAATGATGCGCCCTAGTTCTAGACTCGCCAGCCAGGGGAAACAGCCTCTCAGCATCTACCCTATCAAGCCCTCTAAGAAATGTATACATTTCAATCAGATAAATGAACCCACATCCCTCTAGGCAAATGAGGGAAGTCACACAACACCAGGTTATAGTCCAACAGCTTTATTTGAAATCACAAGCTTTCGGAGCGTTGCTCCGTCAGGTGAAGTGAAGAGATGCATATAGTCACAGCATATATAGTCAGAGAACACTGCCAGATGATTACAGGTAATCTTTCTAACTGCCCTTTATCACACCTCGGCAGAGAGATAATCACAGCAATCAAAGGTGTGAATGGTGTCCAAACAGGTCAGTCAGGAAAACACTACATTAAAGAACAATGAGGTGGGGTCACAAGGGGTCAAATGTTGCAGATGCTGGGGTCTGTATGAAAAACAGAAAAAAAACCCAAAACTTTGCTGGAAATCACAGCAGGTCCGGCCGCATCACTGCAGAGAGAACAAGCCAACGACGACTCGAGTCTGGATGACTCTATGTCAGGTGGGGTTACATGTAGCGTGACATGAACCCAAGATCCCGGTTGAGGCCGTCCTCATGAGTGCGGAACTTGGCTATCAGTTTCTGCTCGACGATTTTGCGTTGTTGTGTGTCTCGAAGGCTGCCTTGGAGAATGCTTACCCGAAGATAGGAGGCTGAATGTCCTTGACTGCTAAAGTGTTCCCCGACTAGGAGGGAGCACTCCTGCCTGGTGATTATTGTGCGGTGTCCGTTCATCCGTTGTTGCAGTGTCTGCATGGTCTCGCCGATGTACCATGCTCCGGGGCATCCTTTCCTGCAACGTATGAGGTAGACAACGTTGGCCGAGTCACATGAGTATGTACCATGTACCTTGTGGGTGGTGTCCTCACGTGTGATGATGGTATCTGTGTTGATGATCTGGCATGTCTTGCAGAGGTTGCCGTGGCAGGGTTGTGTGGTGGCGTGGTCGCTGTTCTCCTGAAAGCTGGGTAATTTGCTGCGTACGATGGTCTGTTTGAGGTTAGGCAGCTGTTTGAAGGCGAGTAGTGGAGGCGTGGGGATGGCCTTAGCGAGGTGTTCATCGTCGTCGATGACATGTTGAAGGCTGCGGAGAACATGGCATAGTTTCTCCACTCCGGGGAAGTACTGGACGACGAAGGGTACTCTGTTGGTTGTGTCCCGTGTTTGTCTTCTGAGGAGGTCTATACGATTTTTCGCTGTGGCCCGTCGGAACTGCCAATCAACGAGTCGAGCATCATATCCCGTTCTTACGAGGGCATCTTTCAATGTCTGTAGGTGTCCATCGCGTTCCTCCTCGTCTGAGCAGATCCTGTGTATTCGCAGGGCTTGTCCATAGGGGATGGCTTCTTTAACATGGTAAGGGTGGAAGCTGGAGAAGTGGAGCATCGTGAGGTTGTCCGTGGGCTTGCGGTAGAGTGAAGTGCTGAGGTGTCCGTCTTTGATGGAGATTCGTGTGTCCAAGACTTGGTCCAAGACTTCTTACAGAAACTCAGCACCCACGGACCTATTGAACCAGGAACAATCCTCGCCACGATGGATGTCTCGGCACCCTACACCAGTATCCCCCACGATGACGGCATCGCTGCGACAGCCTCAGTACTCAACACCAACAACAGCCAATCTCCAGACGCCATCCTACAACTTATCCACTTCATCCTTGACCACAATATCTTCACCTTCGACAACCAGTTCTTTACCCAAACACATGGAACAGCCATGGGGACCAAATTCGCACCCCAATACGCTAACATCTTCATGCACAAGTTCGAGTAAGACTTCTTCGCTGCACAGGACCTCCAACCAACGCTATACACCAGATACATCGACGACATTTTCTTCCTATGGACCTATGGCGAAGAATCACTGAAAAGACTACACGATGATACCAACAAGTTCCATCCCACCATCAAACTTACCATGGACTACTCCTCAGAATCAGTTTCATTCTTGGACACACGAATCTCCATCAAAGACGGACACCTCAGCACTTCACTCTACCGCAAGCCCACGGACAACCTCAGGATGCTCCACTTCTCCAGCTTCCACCCTAACCACGTTAAAGAAGCCATCCCCTATGGACAAGCCCTGCGAATACACAGGATCTGCTCAGACGAGGAGGAACGCGATGGACACCTACAGACGCTGAAAGACGCCCTCGTAAGAACGGGATATGACGCTCGACTCGTCGATCGGCAGTTCCGACGGGCCACAGCGAAAAATCGCATAGACCTCCTCAGAAGACAAACACGGGACACAACCAACAGATTACCCTTCGTCGTCCAGTACTTCCCTGGAGCGGAGAAACTACGCCATGTTCTCCGCAGCCTTCAACATGTCATCGACGACGATGAACACCTCGCTAAGGCCATCCCCACGCCTCCACTACTCGCCTTCAAACAGCCGCCTAACCTCAAACAGACCATCGTACGCAGCAAATTACCCAGCTTTCAGGAGAACAGCGACCACGCCACCACACAACCCTGCCACGGCAACCTCTGCAAGACATGCCAGATCATCAACACAGATACCATCATCACACATGAGGACACCACCCACCAGGTACATGGTACATACTCATGTGACTTGGCCAACATTGTCTACCTCATACGTTGCAGGAAAGGATGCCCCGGAGCATGGTACATCGGCGAGACCATGCAAACACTGCAACAACGGATGAACGGACACCGCACAACAATCGCCAGGCAGGAGTGCTCCCTCCCAGTCGGGGAACACTTCAGCAGTCAAGGACATTCAGCCTCCAATCTTCGGGTAAGCATTCTCCAAGGCGGCCTTCGAGACACACGACAATGCAAAATCGTCAAGCAGAAACTGATAGCCAAGTTCCGCACTAATGAGGATGGCCTCAACCAGGATCTTAGGTTCATGTCACGCTACATGTAACCCCACCTGACGTAGAGTCATCCAGACTCGAGTCATCGTTGGCTTGTTCTCTCTGCACAGATGCGGCCGGACCTGCTGTGATTTCCAGCAAAGTTTTTTGGTTTTTTTCTGTTTTTCATACAGACCCCAGCATCTGCAACATTTGACCCCTTGTGACCCCACCTCATTGTTCTTTGATGTAATGTTTTCCTGACTGACCTGTTTGGACACCATTCACACCTTTGATTGCTGTGATAATCTCTCTGCCGAGGTGTGATAAAGGGCAGTTAGAAAGATTACCTGTAATCATCTGGCAGTGTTCTCTGACTATATATGCTGTGCCTATATGCATCTCTTCACTTCACCTGACGAAGGAGCAGCGCTCCGAAAGCTTGTGATTTCAAATAAAGCTGTTGGACTATAACCTGGTGTTGTGTGACTTCCCACATTTGTCCACCCCAGTCCAACACCGGCATCTCCACATCATAGGCAAATGAGGTTATGGGCAAAAATAGTAAGTGTCATGCATAGCTGAGCCACAACAATAGTTGCAACATTTTTTTAATGTTGATTTTCTGTTCCTCAAAGAAAGTTCAGTAACTTAGTGAATGCCTTCAATTTTTCAATCATTACAGTTTAGGTCACAACTAATCATTATATTTAACACAATAGAAAGCTATATCCAAATGTGCCGATAACACAAATATAGTGGCATAGTAAGTAGTCTGGACGGGAGCATAAAATTACAAAGAGACATTGCTAGATTAAGTGAGTGGATAAAACTGTGGCAAATGGATTTCAACACAATTAAGTGTGTGGTCATCCATTTGGTACCAAAAAAAGGATAGATCCAAGTATTTTTAAATGGTGAAAAGCAACATTCCCTATAAGCTGTGGGACTGGCATTTTCAATGTTAAACTGCACGAAACTGTGAATGGGCTGCACACACCCCAAAAAAAGAGGGAACATTGGTGAAAAGCTAGGAACAGTGGAGGTCCAAAGAGATTTAGGGGTCTATGATCACAGATCACTAAAATGTACTGGTCAGGTACAAAAACTAATCAAATAGGCTAATACAAGGGGAGGAAGCTTTGCTACAGCTGTACAAAGCCCTGGTTAGAACACTTCTGGAGTACTGTGTACAGTTCTGACCACCAGATATCTGGGCCTTGGAAGGAGAATGTTACCAGGGCTCCAAGGGTTAAATTATGAGGAGAGATTGCATAAAATAGAGTTGTATTCCCTGGAATACAGACAGTTAAGGGGATGATTTGATTGAGGTTTTTAGTATTTTGAAAGGAATTGATAGGGCAGATGGAGACATTTTCTGTTGGTGGGGGGAGTTTCGGACAAGGGGACCAAACCTTAAAATCAGAGCCAGGTCATTCAGGAGAGAAGTTAGGAAACACTTATTTACACAAAGAGTGGTAGAACTGTGGGACTCTCTCCCACATAAAGCAGTAGAAGCTAGCTCAATTAATAATTTTAAATCTGAGTTCGATAGATTTTTGTGAGCCACGGGTATTAAGGGATATGGAGCCAAGGTAGGTAGAGTTAGGATACTGATCAGCCATGATCTCACTGAATGACAGAACAGGCTCGAGGGGCTGAATGGCCTATTTCCTGTTCCTATGTTCCTAAATGTCGATCGATTACATCCTGAACATTTAATTGTACAAATGTTCCAATTGGATCTAGTGAGTGCATAGGTCCATTATTACACAAAATGTTTCCTGACAGCTAAATCACAGCCCCTCATTCTCACTGTTTCTTATTCTCCCTCACTAACCTTCATTCTCGCTGTTTCTCATTTTCGCTCACAGCCCCTTATTCTCAGTTTCTCATTCTCTCTGTTTCTCATTCTCCCTCACAGCTCCCCATTCTCACTGTTTCTCAGTCTCTCACTAACCTTCATTCTCACTGTTTCTCATTTTCCCTCACAGCCCCTCATTCTCAGTTTCTCATTCTCTCTCAATGCCCCCATTCTCACTGTTTCTCATTCTCTCACAGCCCCACATTCTCAGTTTCTCATTCTCTTTCAATGCCCCTCATTCTCAGTTTCTCATTCCCTATCACAGCCCTTCATTCGCACAGCCCCTCATTCTGTTTCTCATTCTCCCTCACACCCCTTCATTCAGTTTCGCATTCTCCATCAATGCCCCTCATTCTTACTGTTTCTCATTCTCCCTCACAGCCCCTCATTCTCCTTCACAGCCCCTCATTCTTACTGTTTCTCATTCTCCCTCACAGCCCCTCATTCTCCTTCACAGACCCTCATTCTCACTGTTTCTTATTCTCCTTCACAGCCCCTCATTCTCACTGTTTCTCATGCTCCTTCACAGCCCGTCATTCTCACTGTTTCTCATGCTCTTTCACAGCCCCTCATTCTTACTGTTTCTCATTCTCCCTCACAGCCCCTCATTCTCCTTCACAGCCCCTCACTCTCACTCTTTTTCAATGCTCCCTCACTCTCACTCTTTCTCAATGCTCCCTCACTCACTCTTTCTCAATGCTCCCTCACTCTCACTCTTTCTCAATGCTCCCTCACTCTCACTCTTTCTCAATGCTCCCTCACTCTCACTCTTTCTCAATGCTCCCTCACTCACTCTTTCTCAATGCTCCCGCACACTGTTTCTCTTGCTCCCTCACTCTCACTTTCTCAATGCTCCCTCACTCTCACTCTTTCTCAATGCTCCCTCACACTGTTTCTCCTGCTCCCTCACTCTCACTGTTTCTCATGCTCCCTCACTCTGTTTCTCATGCTCCCTCACTCTCACGGTTTCTCATGCTCCCTCACTCTCTCTGTTTCTCATGCTCCCTCACTCTCTCTGTTTCTCATGCTCCCTCACTCTCTCTGTTTCTCATGCTCCCTCACTCTCACTGTTTCTCATGCTCCCTCACTCTCACGGTTTCTCTTGCTCCCTCACTCTCACTGTTTCTCATGCTCCCTCACTCTCACTGTTTCTCATGGTCCCTCACTCTCACTGTTTCTCATGCTCCCTCACTCTCTCTGTTTCTCATGCTCCCTCACTCTCTCTGTTTCTCATGCTCCCTCACTCTCACTGTTTCTCATGCTCCCTCACTCTCACGGTTTCTCATGCTCCCTCACTCTCACTGTTTCTCATGCTCCCTCACTCTCACTGTTTCTCATGGTCCCTCACTCTCACTGTTTCTCTTGCTCCCTCACTCTCACTGTTTCTCATGCTCCCTCACTCTCACTGTTTCTCATGGTCCCTCACTCTCACTGTTTCTCTTGCTCCCTCACTCTCACTGTTTCTCACGCTCCCTCACTCTCACGGTTTCTCCTGCTCCCTCACTCTCACTGTTTCTCATGCTCCCTCACTCTCACTGTTTCTCATGCTCCCTCACTCTCACTGTTTCTCATGGTCCCTCACTCTCACTGTTTCTCTTGCTCCCTCACTCTCACTGTTTCTCATGCTCCCTCACTCTCACTGTTTCTCATGGTCCCTCACTCTCACTGTTTCTCTTGCTCCCTCACTCTCACTGTTTCTCACGCTCCCTTACTCTCACGGTTTCTCCTGCTCCCTCACTCTCACTGTTTCTCATGCTCCCTCACTCTCACTGTTTCTCATGCTCCCTCACTCTCACTGTTTCTCATGTTCCCTCACTCTCACTGTTTCTCATGTTCCCTCACTCTCACTGTTTCTCTTGCTCCCTCACTCTCACGGTTTCTCTTGCTCCCTCACTCTCACTGTTTCTCATGCTCCCTCACTCTCACTGTTTCTCATACTCCCTCACTCTCACTGTTTCTCTTGCTCCCTCACTCTCACTGTTTCTCATACCCCCTCACTCTCAGTTTCTCATGCTCCCTCACTCTCACTGTTTCTCATACCCCCTCACTCTCAGTTTCTCATGCTCCCTCACTCTCACTGTTTCTCATGCTCCCTCACTCTCACTGTTTCTCATACTCCTTCACTCTCACTGTTTCTCATGCTCCCTCACTCTCACTGTTTCTCATGCTCCCTCACTCTCACTGTTTCTCATGCTCCCTCACTCTCACTGTTTCTCATACTCCTTCACTCTCACTGTTTCTCATGCTCCCTCACTCTCACTGTTTCTCATGCTCCCTCACTCTCACTGTTTCTCATACTCCCTCACTCTCACTGTTTCTCTTGCTCCCTCACTCTCACTGTTTCTCATGCTCCCTCGCTCTCACTGTTTCTCATGCTCCCTCGCTCTCACTGTTTCTCATGCTCCCTCGCTCTCACTGTTTCTCATGCTCCCTCGCTCTCACTGTTTCTCATGCTCCCTCACTCTCACTGTTTCTCATGCTCCCTCACTCTCAGTTTCTCATACCCCCTCACTCTCACTGTTTCTCATGCTCCCTCACTCTCACTGTTTCTCATGCTCCTCACTCTCACTGTTTCTCATACTCCTTCACTCTCACTGTTTCTCATGCTCCCTCACTCTCACTGTTTCTCATACTCCTTCACTCTCACTGTTTCTCTTGCTCCCTCACTCTCACGGTTTCTCTTGCTCCCTCACTCTCACGGTTTCTCTTGCTCCCTCACTCTCACTGTTTCTCATGCTCCCTCACTCTCACTGTTTCTCATACTCCCTCACTCCCACTGTTTCTCTTGCTCCCTCACTCTCACTGTTTCTCATGCTCCCTCACTCTCACTGTTTCTCATGCTCCCTCACTCTCACTGTTTCTCATACTCCCTCACTCTCACTGTTTCTCATGCTCCTTCACTCTCCTGTTCTCACTGTCAGTGAAGTCTCGCGAGGCGGCCGCACCTGCATGCAGCGCCCCCTCTGGTGAGGCGAAGCGGGGTTGGGGGGCCGCGGGCCGAGTCTCGCGAGGGCTGGAGTTTTGGCGAGAGTTTGTGGAAGATGGCGCCTGTTGTGACAGGGTAAGTGTCGGATTGTCCGGGTGGCGCCGCCCGCCGCCCCGCTCTTGTCCGCCGGCCCCCCCCCCGCCGGCTGGGAAAGGAGGCGAGGCGAGCGCGGTGGGTCGGGCCTAGTGGTGCTGGTGGTGGTGGCGGGCGGGGAGTGTTGCTGGTTGCCGTCCTATTGTTTGCTGCTTGTGTTTTGTGGCTCCGGCTCCCCGAGTCTCTGCCGAGCTGTTTGGGCCGCCGCCGCCGCCGGTCCTCGCGTTGTTGCGCTTGGCTCAGTGCGGCCGGTGAGCGCCGCTCAGTCCCCGAGCCCACCGCCCGACCGCGCCCCCCGGCCCCCGGTCAGTAGGTTTGGGCTGTTTGTTTCTTTTTGGATGAACTGGTCCCCGGGAGGGAGCAGCAGGGCCCCGCGCCCCCTCAGCCGGGCAGGCAGCTCCCACCGTCTCCCGGGCCCCGCACGGAGCAGGAGGCGGGAGGGGAACTTTGTTTGGGACTTTAAATGCTGAGTTTTCGCCGTGCCGAACATTCCTCGACCGACACCCTTTCCCCCTCTATGTCTCATTCACTCTTTCTTACTTTCTCATTCTCCTCTTACTCATTCACACTCTTACTTTCTCACTCATCTTTCACTCTTAGTCTTTCGCTCGCTTTTTCCTACATTACAACAGTGACTACACCTCAAAAAGTACTTTGGCTGTAAAGCGCCTTGGGACATAAGCGCTATATAAATGCAAGTCTTTTTTCATTCTCTCACTCACACTTATTCTCTTTCTCTCTCTCTCTTTCTCTTACTATCTTTTTCGTTTTCTCCCCTTCTCTGAGTCTCTTGTTTTTTTCAGATTTGTTTTTTATGTTTCTTACTTGGTTAAAGTGATCCCCTTTCTGGTGATTTTGGGGACATTTTTGTGTTCTCTTTTCTCCCTTCCTCCTATCCCTAATATCCCACTTTTAGTTGTTACGGGATTTTGCGAGATGAAATTTTGGGGGTGGTTTATCATAACTTTTTTTTCCACTGAATGGTCGGCACTGAGCCCCGTCACTACTTTACTGTACATTGCACAGCAAATGGGCCCCTTGGTGAAAAGACGCAGCTGGTTACGGATTACCCTAGCCGAGCGAGTCAAACTACAAGCCTGTAGCGCAAACAAGCGTGCTTGTCCGCATCAGGGTGTTTACAGGGAATTGTTCCTGAAACTATTGCGTCCTTCTGGGATTTATTTCTTTTATTTCCACTTAACGTCCTCCCTCCGTGAACTAAAATTGCTGTTGCGTAATTTTGTTTTGCCTTTTCCATTCACGGCAATTAATATATTAGATGGTTCAAATTATCCTAAAGGCAATTGACATATTGTAGTTACTGAAACTCAATTTGATGCTGTCAGTACTGTTAAAAGTTGTACTGAAAACCGGATCAGACCTGGGTGAACATTTTTTTTTAGGTAAACACTATAAATACAGTGACTTATCGTAACTTGTGTGTGTGATAGACAGTACAAGGCAAAATGTTGTCACTTTTTGTATAATTTTACAAGTTAATTCTTGGGTATGGGTGTTGCTGGAAAGGCCAGCATTTATTGCCCATCCCCAATTGTCTCGAAGGTGGCAACTGAGTGGCTTACTGGGCCACTTCAGAGGGCAGTTGGTGTGAGGCTCTAGCCACATATAGGCTAGACTGGGTAAGGTCGGCAGGTTTCCTTCCCTAAAGGACAGTTGGGGTTTTTCTGTCGATCTGTTAGTTTCATGGTCACTTTTACTGATACCAGCTTTTGAATTCCAGATTTTTAGAACTGAATTCAAATGATCAAATTGCCATGTTGGGATTTGAACTCTCGTTCTCTGGAATATTAGTCCAGTAGCATAACCACTACTAAAATATGCAAAATCAATAATATTTAAGCTGAGTCAGCCTTGCACACATCAGAATGATAAACAATAATCAGGTGTTCTGAATTTACTCTAAATGTTGCTGTATTGTCTAGATTCAAATATTAGTATACACAAATTTTGCTGCTGAATTTTTTTCCTACATTTGAGTCTTGATTAAAATTGACTGGTATGTTATATTATGAGGACATTCTTTTCTGCAGCAAAGCTTGTCTTAAAGACAATCTGTCCATAGTGATTCAAACTTGAATCTCCATTAAGAGATAGTGGATCCATGAAAAAAATTGATTTCAATATTGAAAGTTTGTTGTAGACTGCTCAAGCTCCAATTAATTTATTTTGCTACTTCCAATGTCTAAAGTGGCAGTCTTATTCTATGCATCCTGTTTGTTTGGGGTAACCTATATGTGACCACCTTATTGATGGCTAGATCTGGACAAGTAAATATGGGTGAATAGAAATGGTTCAATGAATTTCTGGATATCTAAACTGTTTATATGTGCTGTCATAGTATGAAAAATTAATAAGCCTATGTTAAGTGACGTGTTGATGCAGTGGCCTAGTAAGCCACTCGGTTACCTTCTCAAGACAGTTGGGGATGGGCAATAAGACTGGGGTGGAAGGCCTTATTCGCAAATATTACAGGTGTCTCTGATTTGACTCCCACTCATGAATTGACGGTCATGCGTTACAATGTTCTATTGTGCATTTAGTATGGCGGGATAACATTGGCTAGAAGTTATTTTTGAGCATTTAAGTTAGAGTTTATATAGTTCCAAGGCTTCAGAATCTGTTCTGCTATTGGTCGCCTTTGTCGTGGTGCTGGTACATGAGTAACATTCCACTGACAATGATTGCAGGTGTCAGTTAGAGCTGGGCCAGCAAAGGAGGTGGGTTTCTATAATGGATGAATTCAAAAGCTTTGTGATTTGGTGGATTAATTTTTAAATTTATGGATGTGTACCGCCAGAAACTTGTTGGGTAAGGAAGAAAAAAGAATGAGATAAGGATGTTTCAAATGTCCTGGTAATATGTTGTTGTGGCAATGCAGTGCATGGGATGGATGTTTTTTTTTTACTACTATGAAGTAACAGAGGAAAGGACTCTGAAAATGATATGGAGGGAGAATTGTGTTTGCCATGTGATTTTCTCTTGTACTTTAAATTGTAATGTAAGTAATTTCTAATCGTGATCTAGGCTGACACTGTAGTCAGCACTGAAGGGGTGCTGCACTGTCAGAGGCAGTCTTTTGGATGAGATGTTAAAACGAGGGCCCGCCTTCCCCCTCAGGTGGATGTAAAAGATCCCATGAAGAACAATAGGCAAGTTCATCTTGTATCTTGGAAAAATGTTTATCCCTCAACCAACATCACTAAAACAGATTACCTGGTCATTTTTCTTATTGCTGTTTGTGGGACCGTGCTGTGTGCAAATTGGCTGCTGTATATCCCTACATTACAATAGTGATGACACTCGACTATGAAGCGCTTTGAGACCTCCTGAGGTTGTGAAAGGTGCTATAAAAATGCAAGTTATTTTCTTTCATAAATATTGGTATCTGATCACTGTAGATTCCCTGTAACTAGGGTATGTGCTCAGTTAACTGTAGCACAGAAAATTATGTAGTCATTTTTGATTGGCTCAGTAGAGTGCTCAAGTAATTGCTTTGGGTAACACATTGAAATTTAGCCTCAATTGCAAAGTTTGGGCATTCTTATGTTTGCCAGGACAAATTTAATTAGTTGACTGAATAATTGTATTTTTATTTTAAACTTGTACTTCATTTGATTTAATTGAATTCAATCTAATAATTATCTTTGTTCGACATCTTTGTAGTATTACTCATTAAAGCGCACACTTAAAATTGAAGTACAAAACTGGGGGAGGCGGGTAGCATTTTGATACTGAATTTTCATCTGGTATGAACACTGTTGATGCACTGTAACTTGGATGTCATCTTAAGGAGAAAACTGAAATTTCCAATAAATATAATAAATGGATTAAATTCACAGCATTTTGTTTTGGAATTGAGTCTGCCTTTTTGCAACTTTTTAGAGTTTTGGAAAAGTAAGGTGAGCACGGTGAGTTAGTGCAAAGTAGGTTTGATTTGTTGAAACTTTGCATCCAAGGAACTAAAATTTTAACTTAAGTTTCAAACAAAAAACTCATATACCCTGTGCTATTTCCTGGTGGAGAGGTTTATAACCACCATTCTGTAATAGGTGCTAGAATTTGAGTACAGCGTAGGGTGGCTTGACTTCTATCCCCTTTCCTCTCTAGTCTTTTGGAAAATACCTGGCATCTACAATATGTCCGCCAAAGACAAAATCTTGAACTTGCTGTGTGTAAAATGACGATTATAAAAGTGCATCCCACTCTGTACGAAAGAATTTTAAAATCAATCCACTATGTTTTGTAATTTGAGAAAAACTTTACATTATTGGAAAAAGGGAAGTACCTGATGAAGTTTGTGGTAAATCCATTTTCCAAACGCTTCTCCCAAAGAAAACAAAGTAACAAGGAAATGTTTTTTCTCTCTTGAAGTCTGCTTTAAATTTACCATCGACTATAAACCACCAGCTATAGTGCTGATGTTTCTTCTTGCACTGGGATTTTATACTTTGAGTGTCAATCAGAAAGGTTTTATAATAACAACAGAAAATGCTGGTTTTATAGTTTGGGTAGTAATCAAAAGGGCAAATAGAATGGTGGCCTTTATCTTGAGAGGAAATGATACCTCAGTTGTACCGAGCCTTGGTCAGACCCCAACTGGAGTACTGCGTTCGGTTTTGAGCACCTCACCTTAGGAAGGATATATTGGCTATGGAGTGAAAATTCGCTAGAATGATACCGGGGCTTAAGGGTTAAAATTGAGGGCAGGCTGCATAAAGTTGTTTTGTATTCCCTTGAGTTTAGAAGGTTGAGAGGGTGATCTAATCAAGGTGTTTAAGATGATTTGCGGGTTGAATTGGGTAGATATACAGAAACTCTTTCATCTGGTTGGGGGAATTTAGTAAAGTGGGGCATAATCTTAAAAATTAGAACTAGACCATTTAGTTGTGAAATCATGAAGCACTTTCACATAAAGGGGAGTGGAAATCTGGAACTCTTCCCCAGAAGGCTGAGGATGCTGGGTCAATTGAAACATGCAAGACTGAGATCACTAGATTTTTGTTAGGTTATTAGGGTATAAAAGGGATATGGAGTGAAGGTGGGTAAATGGAGTTGAGGTACAGATCAGCCATGATCTAATATAATGGTGGAGCAGGCTCGAGGGGCTGAATGGCCTACCCTGTTTCAATTAGTATGGAGGCCCCAATACTGTTGAAACTCAGAAAATTGTACAATTAGTTCATAATCTTATTTGTATTTGGCTACAATTCATTGGATTTTTTTGTAAAGCATGTTCAGCTTTGTGAAGCAGGTGCTTGCATGTCCAGAATTGTGTTTGTGGCTGTGTCATCGTAGAATGTGAAGAGAAAAAGATTGGTGAAGTCAAGCGTAGGTCCCTTGCAGTCAGAATCAGGGGAATTTATAATGGGGAACAAAGAAATGGCAAACCAATTAAATACATACTTTGGTTCTGTCTTCACAAAGGGGGACACAAATAACCTCCCAGAGATGTTGGGGAACATAGGGTCTAATGAGAGGGAGGAACTGAAAGAAATCAGTATTTGTAGGGAAATAGTGTTTGGGAAATTGATGGGAATTGAAGGCCGATAAATCCCCAGGGCCTGATAATCTACATCCTCGGGTACTTAAGGAAGTGGCCCTAGAAATAGTAGATGCATTGCTGGTCATCTTCCAAAATTCGATAGACTCTGGAACAGTTCCCATGAATTGGAGGGTAGCTAATGTTACCCCACTATTCAAAAAAGGTGGTAGAGAGAAATTGGGGAATTATAGACGGGTAAGCCTGATATCGGTAGTGGGGAAAATGCTAGAGCCCATAATAAAAGGTGTAATAGCAGAGCACTTGGAAAACAGTGACAGGATCGGACAAAGTCAACATGGATTTACAAAAGGTAAATCGTGCTTGACTAATCTACTGGAATTTTTTGAGGATGTAACTGGTAGAATAGATAAGGGAGAACCAGTGGATGTGGTGTATTTGGACTTTCAGAAGGCTTTCGATAAGGTCCCGCATAAGAGATTAGCGTGTAAAGTTAAGGCACATGGGATTGGGGGCAAGGTAGTGACTTGGATAGAGAACTGGTTGGCAGACAGGAAGCAAAGAGTTGGAATCAACTGGTCTTTTTCCGAGTGGCAGGCAGTGACTAGTGGGGTACCACAGGGATCGGTCCTAGGACCTCAGCTATTCACTATATATATAAATGATCTAGATGAGGGAACTAGATGTAATATCTCCAAGTTTGCAGACGACACAAAGCTGGGTGGACGTGTGTGCTGTGAGGAGGATCCTGAGAAACTCCAGGATGATTTGGACAGGTTGGGTGATTGGGCAGAAGCATAGCAGATGCAGTATAATGTGGATAAATGCGAGGTTATCCACTTTGGTGGCAGAAACAGGAAGGCAGATTATTATCTGAATGGCAATAGATTGGGAGAAGGGGAAGTGTAACGAGACCTGGGTGTCCTTGTGCACCAGTCGCTGAAGATAAGCATGCAGGCGCAGCAGGCGGTTAAGAAGACAAATGGTATGTTGACCTTCGTAGCGAGAGGGTTCGAGTACTTGCTGCAGTTGTACAGAGCCTTGGTGAGACCACATCTTGAGTATTGTGTGCAGTTTTGGTCACCTTATCTGAGGAAGGCTGTTCTTGCCATGGAGGGAGTGCAGCGAAGATTCACCAGGCTGATACCTGGGATGGCAGGAATGACGTATGAGGAGAGATTGGGTCGATTGGGCTTATACTCGCTGGAGTTTAGAAGAATGAGAGGGGTTCTCATTGAAACTTATAAAATTCTAACAGGACTAGACAGACTGGATGCAGGAAGGCTGTTCCCGATGGCGGGGGAGTCCAGAACCAGGGGCCACAGTCTAAGGATAAGGGGTAAGCCATTTAGGACAGAGATGAGGAGGAATTTCTTCACCCAGAGAGTGGTGAACCTGTGGAATTCTCTACCACAGAAGGCAGTGGAGGCCAATTCATTAAATATATTTAAGAAGGAGTTAGATATATTTCTTGAGGCTAAAGGGATCAAGGGATATGTGGAGAAAGCAGGGACCGGGTACTGAATTTGGATGATCAGCCATGATCTCATTGAATGGCGGAGCAGGTTCAAGGGGCTGAATGGCCTACTCCTGCTCCTATCTTCTATGTTTCTATGTGAATATTGCATTTTAGCTACCCAGCAGGGACCAGGCATTTGGGACTCTTGTGGTCGGAATGGCTTGGAGGTGGTTTCTTTACCTCTAAACCATCGGGCACCTTTCCTATGTATTTCAACACTTGCCACCTGTTATGTTCTCCATTATAAATGGATGCAAGTTGTTCTATTCCTTTGCAATGTACAGTAAAGTCTGTATTTCCTGTGGTGAAATAACACATTAGTTTCCAGAAGCCTCTCATCACTGTGCCATGAGATTCATTTCTGCAACTGGCTTCTTCAACCCTCAAACTTCTTGCCAAAAATAAATGAAACTGCCTTCCTCGCCATGGTTCCACTGATGCATATATAAATAATAAAGAATAACACAGGCTATGTGCTTTGGGGAGTGGTACATCTTCAGTTCTGATGACACTGATAAACCACAACAGCAAAGCTTGTCTCACTCTTTTAATGTGCCGCTTCAGTGCAAAACTCCAGTCTTGTATACCTGTTACACAGGAAGGAATTGTGATTTTGCTGTCTTTATTCTGTCACTTGCTTTAATACCTTAACTCATCATTGGATAGTTAAAAGCAGTTTTAAGGGTCCAGAATTTAATCCACAGGCATAACTTTAACACATGCAAATATTGAGATATTTGTTTAATCTAGGCCAGGGCCCCTCGAGCTCAGCAAGTCATTTGCTCGAAGGGAAGGGCTCGTCAGATGTCAGTGGAAACCCTCACTCAGGGCTACTCTTTCATTTAAATTTTAAATAGCCTGGTTGATGTAGATTTGGGAGGTGGGCAAGGCGATGCAACGTCTCAACCACATTATGTGCTATTGGAGTGGAGAGAGGTCTATCTTGTAATCAACCTAATTAGTACCCCTTATTCTAATAATTAAAAATTTGCAGTTAACATTGTTTTATTAATCTTAAACACATTATCTTAATCAGCGACCTGACTTGGGAATTGACTTGGCAGAGTTTCAGATCCTGAACCTGTAAAGAACTGAATTTAATATCAACAGAGATGACTTAATTCTGAGCACTCTAGTAATTGTCATTTGAACTGTGCATGTAACTTGCTTCCCACACTGCATCATACTCTATAGCTTCTTGAACTTCCTGCAATGTCATCAGCACTCACAATTGGTAGGAGAAAGAAAGTCTATCAGGGTTTAAACAAAAAGTACTCCCATAGAATCAGTCTTAACAGCTTAAACTTGGATAGCTCTTTCAAAGAGCCAGCATAGGCACGATGGGCATTTGGAATGGCCTTCTCGGTGCTGTAAGACACTCTGATTCTATGGGAGTACTTTTTGTTCAAAGTACTCTCCCAATCTCTGTGTTTATATTATTCCTCGGTATTTTAAAATGTCAAGTTTCATAACAAAATCAAAATCAACCTCTTCTAGGTTTTGCTTCTCCAGCAGTGACAGCACTGATGGCGAGGAGTCACCTGTATACTAAAGCAGTGTTAACCAATAATTAGCCACGAGCTGCATATGGTTTACTGGGGATCCAGATTTTGTTTTGTTTTTTTGATTAGTAAATAAAGTGAGTAATAGACAACATCAATGGGCATATGATCTCAAGACTCGTGCATTTGTTGGTAAGATGAAAAGCAGAGTTTGAGAGTGTTTTCTGATCGTTGTGTGTGCTTGTTTATCTGCTGAAATAGTGTGTAATGGGTGAAAATGCCAGACTTCAGCACCATGGAAACACCAACATTGTACTGAGAGGGGAGCTGTCATTGTGGTCAGCATAACCAATCGGAATAACCATTCCAAGCCAGCGGAAGAGAGGAAACCCAACCAATAACGAGCCGCTCCAACAGGACGCTATGGTAAAGGGCAAGCAACACCCAACCGTGTCCTGGATAGAGAGCAGGGATGGCTCTGGCGCGTCTCATTGTATGAGTCAACATTCTCAGCAATCACTCTGAAGTCAAAATTCCGCTTGCAGCTGCTGAACAAAATCCTAGAAGCTGCACTAAAATATGCTGTCTGCTAAATTCAAGGATGAATTCAAAGATATTGCAAAGTTTTACACTGGTGATCGATGTTAAGTAAATAAAACACACAAGAAATGCATTTACCATTATTGTGTAAGGCATTTTCTACTAAAATTAATGTATGTGACACATGGTGTCGCTGTAGCCATGCCTATGGCTGCTTAGCAATTTCTATTTATCAGCACAACCTGGGACAGACCAACTAGTTAAATTGGAGTTGATGACCCCAACAAAATGTGCTGCAGTAACACATGCTGCAGTAGGTGAAATTGACAAAATAGTAATGTAGGAAGGAGTGAAGGATTGTTAAATGATTCAAGAAGCGACTACAGATCAGTAATGGGTAAAATAATGTCATCAGTTATCAGCACTAAATTTGAACACCTGAATGAAGATAATCTAGTAAACAACAGCCAACATGGATTCAGAAGGGGAAGATCCTTTTTTTAAGGAAGTGACAGTGGACTGTGGAAAGTCCTATTATATGGTGGATCTTGATTTCCAAAATTTGGCAAAATTCTGCAGGAAGGACTATTCAAACTTGAAGCAGTGAAGATTCAGGATAAGACTTGGGGATGGAAAGAAATTGGCTGAAGATTAGGAAGCAGCACACGTGTTAGTTATGTGGGGAGGTGGGGGGTGAGAAACTGAGGGGCGTGCCCCACCATCCCCATTGCAATCCTCCTGTTTCTAACTCAGGTTAATGAATTCAAAAGCTCATTGTGCAAACTGGTCAATTCATTGACATTAACAAACTAAGAGCAGCAGTTGAACCTGAGGAGGCAGCTTGGGAGCTACAAAATAAATGAGAAAATATGTAAATTAACAGGAATGGCAGATGAAATGAGTGTAGAGCACTGCAGACGAAATGTGTGATGAAAAGGCTCCATGAATGGCAATTAAAATAGCTAATAAAGTTGAAAGAGAAATATAGATTTTAGTAGACTTCACACTCAACATGATCAACTATTGCAGAGCAGGAAAGCAAATTAAAATACTGAATTATATAGACAAAGCAGTAGAGTGAGTTGGAAGAAGCCATGCTATACTGTATAATGGATGAGACCACACCTTGAGTGCTGTGTCCCCTGAGGCAGAAGGGGTACATATGAGCCCTGGAGATGATTTAAGACTCCAGGCAATGGAGGTGTTCTGAGATAGGACTGAGCTGGGAGGGAGAAACTCGAGTTTTGAAAGTGTTAAAGGGGGTTAATTAAGGGGTGACCTAGAGGTGTACATCCATTTATAACATTAAAAATCTTGTATTTGCACATACTGCTTGTTGAACATTTTCTACTATAAATTCCTTTGTCAATATTTATAATGGAAAATGAGATAGTGGGAAGGTGAAGGGGTAGGTGACACATTGGGAGTGAAGGGAAGCAGGTGTGATTAGGAGAAGGGTTGGCAAAGGAGCAGTTGACAGCTACATTGTCATACAAAGCCCATCCCATATAGTCTGTAGCCATTGGTGGTTCCTTTCCCAGCCATACTACCCACCCAAAAGAAAGAGAATGAGAGTAGCAAAAGAGGACAAAGAAAGAAGCAAAAAGGGTTAAGGAGAGAGAAGAGAAGAAAATGAGAGGCAGAAGAGGAGAGATGGAGAGAAACAGCAACATGAAAACATCTGAGACCGGTACAAGAGTGACCATAAATAATAAAAACAGAGAATGCTGGAAATACTCAGCAGGTCAGGCAGCATCGGTGGAGAGAGAAACTGAGTTAATAGTTCAGGTCGTTTACCTAACCTGTCCCATTAAGGTCACTACTCAATTTGCATTTGCAACAAAGTGTGACATCTGAATGTTGACATGGAGCTTTTAATATTGCTAGTGGAGCTTCCATCTCACTAAGTCGGTGGGTATATTGTTTTAAAATATGCGAGTGTTATGTTATGAAATGGAAAATGTATTATTGTATAAACAGAAGACGTAATGTATTCCCTCACTGAGGATAATTGCTGAAATGGTTGTTACTTGTGGGGAAAGAAAAGGAAAATTAGACAGCCTTGTAAATTGAATTAATATATTCATGTATAACTGTCTTTATACATTCAATGTTAATAGATTATTTGATTTCCATAGATTAAGACTATTGCCTGGTATAAAGGTTACAGGGTAATATCTGTTTTATATTGAGTAAAACAGAAGCTTAGGCATTGAGCTTTGTGGGTGAGTTTAGATTCTTCAAGTCTTGATTGTGGGAATGACTTCCAGCAGTAGTGTTGTATGGTGAGGTAAGTGACATCAGAGTAGGAGTTGGTCTCGGGTGGTATAGACGATGGTATGATTATGCATGCTGGGGCTCGATCGTGGGATTTGTGGTCAGATAGGAAACCATGAAAGAATTAGTTTAATTTTACAAAAATGAAAATAGAGAAATAAGGGAAGAAAATTAAAAGTGTAGTCACCAAGTATGTGTTGGGGAAGTGGGTATCCTTTCTGTGGACAATGAAACGAAACTGCCAGACTTTTCAAAGACTGAAGCCTCTGGAGAAAATTCTTCATGAAGATACAGTCGTCTTTTAATTCAAATTAAGCAAGTTCAAATGATCTGAATTTGATTTTTTTTATGCACTAGATTCCCGCTTTGTATTATTTATATTGCATAATTCAAATCATTGAATAACTTGAGTTTTTTAGTGCAAAAAATTCAAATTATCAGTAGATTGTAGTCAAAGGAAGACAAAATAATAAGTATATTAGTGTGAAACGTGTTTCTATTTTGTGAGAAATTTTGAGTTGTAGGTTTTTGAATTTGAAAGAAAAATTGCAACTGAAAGTTTTTTGAAGGAAGTGATTTAGTTTGGCAAAAAGTGATACCAGAGGGATAGGAAGCCTGCATTATTGTTCCATTTTGAGTATTGCAACTAGTGTGCATGTTGCACACTAGATATCACTTATTTATGCCAAACAATATCTTTAGGGAGAGAAAGAAACAGTCATTGTCCTGGAGGCTGAAACTTACAAGTAGCTTGCCTGCTAATTGACTTCAGTAGTTTACAAGGTGCTATATATATCTGGATTTGCCAATTTAGAGCAGTGGTATTGAAGGCATAGTGCAAATTAGTAGCTAACTATCACAACCGTGCTCCAATTTCAATATTATCCATAACACCACTGGAGTTATGCTAATATTATTTGATGTTTTATACAATCATTTTAAAAGTACATATAAAAATAGAAACCTAGTTATTTGCTGTTTTTTTTCTCACCATGAGATATCCTGGAGGTCACCCATAGTTAGTTTGGGTTTTGACAGACGTGCACAAAAGAGTAGAATACGAGTAGAAGATCGTAGCAGCTGCCATCGATATCAAGGCAGCATTCAACTGCAGGGAAGAGGCTGGATATTCTGTGACAAATGGCTTGCCTCCTGACCCCTCCAAGCCTCACCATCTACAAGGTAAAAGTCAGGAGTGTGATGGAATACTCATCACTCACCTGGGTGGGTACAGCTGCAACAACACTCAGGAAACTCGATACCTTCTTGGACAGAGCAGTTTGCTTGATCATTGCTAGAGGCATCCCAAGAACAATTTTTTTTTTCTTATGTGAAACTTAAATCGTGGTCATGAGGCCAATACTGTAAAGGTGATTTTTTTTTTAAAAAAACCTCCTGTATAGAAAGTTTTGACTTGATAAATGTTGGGATTAATGAACTTGTAGACTTCCCAGAGGTAATATAACAGATTATAATCTGAATCTGTCATTTTTATTCTTGTAACATGCTTTCTGTAGGGGTATTTGCTAATGTTAAGTTGAAGGCCAAATTCAAGGGCCATTTGGAAATGCTACAATGCAATAAAATGGGCTGTTGCTCTGCACCTGCACCACATTGATCTCTGGACTTCAATCATGCCACTGTGAGCAGTTGCCAAGTTGAAGTCAGACACTTCTCCAGTGAAAGAGGAAATGACTATAGGACCAATAGTTCTATGAAAGTTATCTTTTAATAAGGCCTTTTCTTTTAGTTTATGGAAGCTGAGATAACTCTGCATTCAACAGCCTTCATTTGCTGAAAACCAAGAGGGCACAGCACTCTGTCTCACTTCAGTCCACCGCTCTCAGCTAAAAGACTGTGGACAGAGGCCCATAGACAAGTGGAGTAGCAGATTTGCTGAGTACCACTCACTAAGGCAAAATGGGTACCACTTATTTACCACAATGTAACATTTTTAAATCATTACTTTACGTGTTTACACTTTCTGCTAGTCCAGACGAGGGATCGATTGTTTCTAACGTTCTGGTTCCAGGCTTAGAAATTTCTTATGAAGTGTAATTTTATAAAATCTGTCAGAAAATAAATGTATTTTTTCTCAAGCTGTACTGGATGTTCATTCAAGTGAATAGTGAATGAAACAATAGATAAGTGCAGGTAACTAAGAATTTTGCTGAATATTTTTGCACAGTTTTTTGGATCGATTATACTTTGTAACATGTTTTATTTGAAATGCAATTTCAAAGTTGGTATTTGGGCTTGGGATTGTTTGAGATAAATGCTTGATTTGAAAGAACTTCAACTTTACCATTCTTGAGGTCAGTGTGTGGATGTGTCAAGTTAGATCTGCTTAACGTTGCTTCTCATCTTTTTAAACATGTGGTGAAGGTGTGCTTCTGTTTGGCTTTGGTTTACCCTTTTTGATCAAGGTTCTACCAGCACACCTTAATGTCAGTGCTTTCTTTGTAAACTTTCAGGATGTATACTGTTTTTTAACTCCTTTCTAGAAATTAAATGGTTTCTGATGGCAAAAATTACAAACATACAGCTATCCCTCCTCGTCCTTCTCAACCTGTCTGCAGCTTTTGACATGGTTGACCACTCCATCCTCTTCCAACGCTTCTCCACTGCTGTAAGAACATAAGTAATAGGAGCAGGAGTAGGCCATTCGGCCCCTCGAGTCTGCCCTGCCATTCAGTAAGATCATGGCTGATCTGATCTTGGCCTCAACGCCACTTTCCCGCCCGCTCCCCATAACCCTCGACTCCCCTGTAGCTCAAATATCTGTCTATTTCCGCCTTGAATACATTCATTGACTCCGCCTCCACACCTCGTCCAGCTGGGTGGGACTGCACTCGCCTGGTTCCATTCTTATCTATCTAATCCTAGCCAGAGAATCACCTGCAGTGGCTTCTCTTCCTGCTCCCACACCGTTACCTCTGGTGTCCCCCCACAGATCGATCCTTGGCCCCCTCCTATTTCTCATGTACACGCTGCCCCTCGACGACATCATCCGAAAACACAGCATAAGTTTTCATGTGTACACTGACGGCACCCTGCTCTACCTCACCTCCACCTCTCTCGACCCCGCCACTGTCTCTCAATTGTCAGACTGCTTGTCCGACATCCAGCACTGGATGGGCAGAAATTTCCTCCAACTAAATATTGGGAAGACTGAAGCCATTGTCTTTGGTCCCTGCCACAAACTCCGTTGCCTAGCCACCAACTCCATCCCTCTCCCTGGCAACTGTGAGGCTGAACCAGATGATTTGCAACCTTGGTGTCATATTTGACCCCGAGATGAGCTTGCGACCACACATTCACGCCATCACTAAGACTGCCTGTTTCCACCTCGAACGTCACCTGACTCTGCCCCTGGCTCAGCTCATCGGCTGCTGAGACCCTCATCCATGCCTTTGTTACCTATAGACTTGGCTATTCCAGTGCACTCCTGACCAGCCTCCCATGTTCTACACTTTAAACTTGAGGTCATCCAAAACTCTGCTGCCTGTGTCCTAACTCGCACCAAGTCCTGTTCACCCATCACCCCTGTGCCCACTGACCTACATGGTTCCCAGTTAGGCAATGCCTCAATTTTAAAATTCTCATCCTTGTTTTCACATTCTTCCATGGCCTCACCCCTCCAGCCCCACAACCCTCGAAGATATTTGCGCTTCTCTAATTCTGGCCTCTTGAGCATCCCGATTTTAATCGCTCCACCATTGGTGGCTGTGCCTTCAGCTGCCAAGGCCCCAAGCTCTGGAAATTCCCTCCCTAAACCTCTCCGCATTGCTACCTCTCCTCCTTAAAACCTACCTCTTTGACCAAGCTTTTGGTCATCTGCCCTAATATCCTCTTATGTGGCTCGGTGTCAAGTTTTGTTTTATACTACTCCTGTGAAACGCCTTGGGAGGTTTTACTATGTTCAAGGCACTATATAAATACAAGTTGTTCATTTGCAAGGGAGGGGTGGATCTTGTGAAATTTAGTTTGACTTCATTGTGCTATCTTTGACCTATTTGAATTGATACCTATGGTATCTGAGCAGGTACTTTTGGAAGAAAAACTCATAATTAAAGTGCGAATAGTGAGCTCATTTCATTCTATTTGCTACTTTCTATATGATTGTATTGGAGTGCTCTTGTATATGTTTTATGGTTAAAACTTTTTTTTGGTAGTGACCATATGACTATAGTTGGGCATGTCTGTTTTGTAGACAGTTCTTAAAATACAATCTAAACAGCTATGCAGAATAATTTGCAGTTTTTTAGAGCGGGGATTAGGATTGACATCTGATTTTTAGCTTCCACAGCTGGCTGTTTATAAAAAATAAAAATGGAACGTTCGATCATAGATTTACGTGTACTGTTTTTCCAATGTACTGGAGTTTGGAATTGTAGCAATCTTACTAAACTGAATTTGGCTTTCAATAGTCTCACTTGTAACCTGTCTGAAATGAAAAAGATCTGAGACTCTGCTGCAATTTAATGCAGAAAGTGGTGTCATAGTTTCAAGTTGTACTGTTTACAGAAGGCACAGTATTGCTGGGACTGTATTCTTTAATTTACAATATAGGAATGACGTACAGTAATTTTTGTAAAAGATTTTAATTGAATATGAACAGTTCTCTTCAAGAAATGCCTAGAGACCCCTAAGCAATTTCAAGCTTGTGTCATCAAATTTGGTCTGCAGAGTTCTTATTTGTACTTGCATACAAGACTAGACATTTTGGTCAATGGGGGTGAAAGTAGGAGATATTGCACACAATACCATTATAATGAATGATGTATAGCTAGTGGAACATACTCTGGATTGCTGCACCTGACTGGCCCCAGATTCTCCAGGAAAAAAAGGACTTGGATTCATATAGTGCTTTCATGACTTCAATGTCCCAAAATGCTTTACAGCCAATAAAGTACTTTTGAAGTGTATTCCCTGTACTGTCGAAACACAGCAGTCAATTTGCATACTGCAAGCTCCCACAAACAGAAATGGAATAAATGACCACATAATTTTTTTTAATGATGTTAGGCGGGACAAATGTTGGCCAGGACACTGGGAGAACTCCCCCGCTTTTCGAAATAGTGCCATGGGATTTTGTGCGTTCACCTGAGAAGGCAGGCACGGCTGGAGTTTACCTTCTCATCCTCTGACAGGGCAGCAGTCCAGCTGAGATTATGTTTTAGGAGTGGGACTTGAACCCATTACCTTCTGACTCAGGCAAGAGTGCTACCATTGAACCAAGGCTTCTATACTGTCCAATGTTTATGTATACCTTGAAATCCAGTACAGCCAGTTTTAAATTTTAAAAAAAACCTTGGTGTTCAAACATAATTAGCATCTACTGCCCCTGGTTTCTCTCTTTCCACTGCTGTATGTGAGTTTCTAAGACCAACAGTATGCCGTTTCTGGCCAGTGTTCTGTGCAGGCCTAAAACTAAATTTGTATGTACTGACTTCCTGAAAGATGTTTTGTATTGTGGTTCAGTGTGTTGGTGATCTTATGTGGTGAGACCCAGTTTAACCTTCCAGTAATTCATGTGGTTAGATCATCATCTCATCAGAGTTGATGGGGGAGTGAGGGATAGGAAGAGAATGAAGGCACCTTCTCTGCATGGAGAGGAAATTGGCAAGTCATCACTGGACACACACGCCTCTTAGTGGGTAGTTATGCTTCAGATATGCATAATAGTTTTTGCATCAGTGTGGTGTGACGACAGAACAAAATTAGTCCAACAGGGAAGTGAAGATGTTGAATTGCCATACCACATTTTGCTAAGCTGCAGCTGGTTTGAAGCAACTTCTCATGCTTAGTTGGACCTATAGGGAACTTTCTAAGCTTAATTCTTAAGCATTTTGTTCAGAATTGTCCATCCCATTGACTTCTTCACTACTATAAACATTTAACTGTGATTTGACATTGGTGAGCAGAATTATGTGCATATCTGTAAGCAGGCATGCACAAGGCTCCACTTCTCTGAGCAGAGAGCAATGTGGAGCACTAACTTTGCATTGCTCTATGCAAGAACTGTTATTAAATGTGTATCTGCAATATATTGGCCGTAAAAGAGCAGAGGACACAATAGTAAGGAAGGATATTAGCTCGGATGATGTGGAATCTGTATGGGTAGAGCTGAGAAATAGCAAGGGGCAGAAAATGTTAGTGGGAGTTGTATACAGACCCCGAAACAGTAATGCTGAGGTTGGGGATGGCATTAAATGGGAAATTAGAGATGTGTGCAATAAGGGCACAGCAGTTATGGGTGACTTTAATCTACATATAGATTGGGCTAACCAAATTCGTAACAATACTGTGGAGGAGGAACTCCTAGAGTGTATACGGGATGGTTTCCTGGACCAATATGTCGAGGAACCAACTGGAGATCAGGCCATCTTAGACTGGGTATTATGTAATGAGAAAGGATAAATTAGCAACCTTGTTGTGCGAGGCCCCTTGGGGAGG
Source organism: Somniosus microcephalus (assembly GCF_052327205.1). Taxonomy (NCBI): domain Eukaryota; kingdom Metazoa; phylum Chordata; class Chondrichthyes; order Squaliformes; family Somniosidae; genus Somniosus; species Somniosus microcephalus. The sequence goes on from NC_140988.1 coordinate 186,126,783, forward strand.
AGCGAACATAATATGATAGAATTCTTCATTAAGATGGCGAGTAAAGTAGTTGACTCAGAGACTAGGGTCCTGAATTTAAATAAAGGAAACTACGATGAGATGAGGCGAGAGTTGGCTAGGATGGATTGAGGAACGTTACTTAAAGGGTTGACGATGGATAGGCAATGGCAAACATTTAAAGATCGCATGGATGAACTACAGAATTTGTTCATCCCTGTTTGGCATAAAAATAAAACAAAAAAGGTGACTCAACCGTGGCTAACAAGGGAAATTAGGGATAGCATAAGATCCAAGGAGAGGACATATAATTTGGCCAGAAAAAGCAGCAAACCTGAGGATTGGGAGCAGTTTAGGATTCAGCAAAGGAGGACAAAGGGATTAATTAAGAGGGGGAAAATAGATGGAGAGTAAGCGTGCAGGGAACATAAAAACTGACTGTAAAAGCTTTTATAGATATGTGAAGGGAAAAGAATTGGTGAAGTCAAGCGTATGTCCCTTGCAGTCAGAATCAGGGGAATTTATAATGGGGAACAAAGAAGTGGCAGACCAATTAAATACATACTTTGGTTCTGCCTTCACAAAGGAGGACAAAAATAACCTTCCAGAGATGTTGGGGAACATAGGGTCTAATGAGAGGGAGGAATTGAATGAAATCAGTATTTGTAGGGAAATTGATGGCATTGAAGACTGATAAATCCCCAGGGCCTGATAATCTACATCCTAAGGTACTTAAGGAAGTGGCCCTAGAAATAGTAGATGCATTGCTAGTCATCTTCCAAAATTCAATAGACTCTGGAACAGTTCCCATGGATTGGAGGGGCTAATAAACCCCACTATTTAAAAAAGGTGGTAGAGAGAAAACGGGGAATTATAGACCGGTAAGCCTCACATCGGTAGTGGGGAAAATGCTAGAGTCCATTATAAAAGATGTAATAGCAGAGCACTTGGAAAACCGTGACAGGATCGGACAAAGTCAACATGGATTTACAAAAGGTAAATTATGCTTGACTAATCCACTGGAATTTTTTGAGGATGTAATGGTAGAATAGATAAAGGAGAACCAGTGGATGTGGTGTATTTGGACTTTCAGAAGGCTTTCGATAAGGTCCCGCATAAGAGATTGGCGTGTAAAGTTAAAGCACATGGGATTGGGGCTAAGGTACTGTCTTGGATAGAGAATTCGTTGGCAGACAGGAAGCAAAGAGTTGGAATAAACGGGTCTTTTTCCGAGTGGCAGGCAGTGACTAGTGGGGTACCGCAGGGATCGGTGCTAGGACCCCAGCTATTCACAATATATATTAATGATCTGGACGAGGGAACTAGATGTAATATCTCCAAGTTTGCAGACGACGCAAAGCTGGGTGGGCGTGTGTGCTGTGAGGAGGATGCCGAGAAATTCCAGTATGATTGGGACAGGTTGGGTGATTGAGCAGATGCATGGCATATGCAGTATAATGTGAAAAATGCAAAGTTATCCACTTTGGTGGCAAAAGCAGGAAGACAGATTGGGAAAAGGGGAAGTGCAACAAGACCTGGGTGTCCTTGTGCACCAGTCGCTGAAGGTAAGCATGCAGGTACAGCAGGCGGTTAAGAAGGCAAATGGTATGTCGGCCTTCATAGCGAGAGGATTCGAGTACAGGAGCAAAGATGTCTTGCTGCAGTTGTACAGGGCCTTGGTGAGACCACACCTTGAGTATTGTGTGCAGTTTTGGTCGCCTTATCTGAGGAAGGATGTTCTTGCCATGGAGGGAGTGCAGCGAAGATTCACCAGACTGATACCTGGGATGGCAGGAATGACACATGAAGAGAGATTGGGTTGATTGGGCTTATATTCGCTGGAGTTTAGAAGAATGAGAGGGGATCTCATTGAAACTTATAAAATTCTAACAAGACTAGACAGACTAGATGCAGGAAGGATGTTCCCGATGGCCGGGGAGTCCAGAACCAGGGGTCACAGTCTAAGGATAAGGGGTAAGCCATTTAGGACTGAGATGAGGAGGAATTTCTTCACCCAGAGAGTGGTGAACCTGTGGAATTCTCTACCACAGAAGGCAGTTGATGCCAACTTATTGGGCCAGAAATTCCAGGCCAGAAGCGTGAGTGCGCTTGGGGTACTCACGCTTCTGGCCGTTGGAAATGCCGGCGTTCAGCAGGAACAGCGCATGTGGGGAACGCCGGCATTTCCAGACCTCGAGCGCGTGCGACTGCACAGGCAGCGCTTGCGCAGTGAACCTCGTGGATTTCATTCATGAAATCCGTGAGGGTAAGTCCTCAGAACTTACACTGAAAAAAAGCAAGTGTAAAGTGGTTCATTGGCTGCGGAGGAAGATATATTTTATCGTGGAGCTTTTGAAATGCAATATTTTTGTTTGGGAAAGGGAGGGAAGTTATTTTAAGAAATTTTAAGTAAGTTTTAAAGTTAAAATTTTTTTTTTTAAAGGGTTTTCAGAACGGTAGGTAGAAGGAGCAATTGTGGCTGTGTGAATGGAATGTGAGAATGAGTTATGTATGTATGTCCACATATATTCTTTTACGTATATGTATGTATGTTTTATATTCCTTTACTATGAATGTATGTTTTTAATTATGATTTTCCAATAAGTTACTTTCTCTGAAAGTCATAATTAAATAATACATTCATACACATAAGTAAAGGAATATATACATAACACGCAAAGGAATATATACAGACATACATACTTTCAGAAGCTCCACGATGAGAAATATCTTCCTCTGTAGCAACTGTACCCATGCTTTTTTCATGTGTAAGTTGTAATGACTGGACCTCACTGAAAGCATTAATGAAAGCGGCGAATTATACTGCGCACGCGCTGCATGTGCAGTCGCACGCGTTCTGCCTCTGAACCCCTTCGTTCAGAGGACAGGAAATGCCGGCTTTCCCCACATGCACTGTGCATGCTGAAAACCGGCATTTCATCCGGCCAGATGCGTAAGTACCCCGACCGTACTGGCGCATTTGGAAGGGAATTATTGGGCCAACATTTTACATGTCAATAAAATAAAAAATTTAACACTTGCACCACTTGCCCCCTCGCACCTGCGACTGAGGATCCAAGGAGGTGCATTGCGCAAGAGGTCATCATCGGACGTATCCTCACACTGTTCCCTTTGGGGAACTGTATGAAGTGGTGGAAGGATTTATGGCCGTGATTAACGCTCATTCCGTGACCGTAACCATCTTTGAACCAGCCATTAGGGTGGTTAGTCCTATGGCGGGAGGGTTTTACGGGCTCCCACAACCCATCTGAGGGGGGGGGGGGCGGCCACCAACACCCACGGACGCAAGTATCCCGCTGGATGTCCACCCAGAATTTAAAGTTGGAGCTCCGACTCCACTTGCTGGGACTGTCTGGAGTGGGGTTCAAAACCCTACTCCTTCTGGCCCAGCGGCGGGGATGCTTACTGCTACGCAAAAGGCCCACTCCGCACAAAAGGTGACACCCATACGTTTCCTGTGCCTTTTCCCTCCCCGTGACTGGAGCCCTATGCTGCCATTTCACGTTGCTAATCGGATTGGGCCTTTGTCATAGCGGTTGGATCCCTGCCGCTGGGCCAGATCAGGGTAGGGTTTCGAACCCCGCTCCAGACAGTCCCGGCAAGTGGAGTCGGAGCTCCGGCTCTAAATTCTGGGTTGACATCCAGTGGGATATTTGCGTCCGTGGGTGTGGGTGGCCCCCCCTCCTTGTATAGCTTGTGGGAGCCCGTAAAACCCTCCCGCCATAGGACTAACCGCCCTAATGGCTGGTTCAAAGATGGTTACGGTCACGGAATGAGCGTTAATCACGGCCATAAATCCTTCCACCACTTCATACAGTTCCCCAAAGGGAACAGTGTGAAGACACGTATGACGACGACATTGCTAAATAAATAAATGGAATAAAAAAAAATCTTTTAGGGCTTTTAAAAGTCTTTAAATTGCTTTAATTCTCTTTAAAACTACTTCAGATTACTCAAAATAATGTAAACATTTTAAAAAGTTTATAAAAGTTACCAAAATCTTAAAAAAACTTCCAAAAACCTATTTAAACTGCTGCTTTGCATGTAAAAAAGCAAAGCAGCTTGACAGAAACATTGGGGGCGTGTCCAGTGAAACTGAGACCTCAAGGGGCGTGTCTCACTTACACTGCACGCTCCTGGGTCCGCGCTGGCTGCGCTCCTGGGCGGCGTGACGTCATACGCTGCCCGGGATTCTTGCTTCAGTTTCTGGAAGTGCAGGCGTCCCTGGAGCTGATCGGCAGGAGCGCGGGGTAAGTGCAAATACGGGGCTTGCACGCGCTGCAAGCCCCGTTCTGGAATTTCTGGCCCATTAAATATATTCAAGAAGGAGTTAGATATATTTCTTGAGGCTAAAGGGATCAAGGGATATGGGGAGAAGTCAGGGACAGGGTACTGAATTTGGATGATCAGCCATGATCTCATTGAATGGCGGAGCAGGCTCGAGGGGCCGAATGGCCTACTCCTGCTCCTAGCTTCTATGTTTCTAGGACAGAAGTGGGGAATGTGATTGTAATCTCTCAATACAAGGTAGAATGCTATTCAAATGCATGTGGAGAACTTGGATTATGTGTGTAGGTACTTGGCATTGTGGAGTAAACATTTTGTACATTTCAAGTGATCAGATAAACATAGCATAGTTAAAAAGGAAATTTGAAGGACAGTGGAAGAGTTTATCTTGTGCCTCAGCTTCAAGGCTGACTTTTTTTTCCACCCGTGGCAATTCTGCTATCGACAACAATGTAAACAAGATAACATTGTTCCCTCCAGAAGTGGTACACTAACCAAAGTAAATGGTTTCCATGTAGGCCTCTGGAGGCAGTGCTGCCTTGACAGGGACATCAGCAGAATCAGCTCAGCCTGTCCGTATAGACAAGTACTGTAAAAGGTTTTGCACTCACTGGCCTGTATTGACCATCCCTTGACATTGGGAAAGGCAGGTAGCCAACTACATAAGTCAGAAATAGCATTCTTGGGACAACTGTGCATGCAATCTTATGACCTGGTAGTTGCAGAAAGCAGGTGCTTTGTAAATGCACCCAGAGCAGGTTATATTGCTATATGGTTTCATATGTTCCGTAAAATCAGGAAAGGTCAGTGAACAAAGAAGTGAAGTTGCGATCATGACTTTTGAGCAACTGCACGTGGACAGAATCTTTCATATGTGCAGTTGTTCCAGTGTTGCCACACGTCTCTAAATCTGCCCCAAGGTATAAAAGGCATCCCTCCTTCGAATTGTTTCAACCTAATTTTTGCCCTTCCTGCAGCATTGAGATAGCCCTGGTCATGTCATGAGCAACATCTTTTCTGAATGCAACTGCAGTATGCTATTCCTCCCCAATCATCTTGACTTCTGTGTGTTCAACAGTCAATCACTCAATCCTTTGCGTGCTCTCGTGTGGGACTGCCTAGCTTTATTTTTTTGTTTGTTTTTTCAGTACTTCTTGCATCTTATTGCTTAGCATTTATACATTTTCTGCCCGGTTGTCATCGTACACTTTGGGTCTTGGGAGAATACTGCAACTCCCATCACCGTGAGTGTTTGGGGCCCTTGACGGTGGAATGGGAGGAGGTGAAAGGACGGGTGCTGTATCTCCTGTGCTTACATGGGAAGGTACCAGGAAAGGAGAGCAGGTGTTTGGAGTGATAAAGTGGAATCACGTGTCACAGAGGGAACGGTCCCTACATAATGCTGAAAGGGGACGGAGGGGGAAGATGTGTTTGGTGGGATTGCGTTATAAGTGGCGGAAATGGTGGAGGTTGGTCCATCAAATATGGAAGCTGGTGGGGTGGATGGTGAGGACAAAGGGGATCCTTCTCATGGTTCTGGAAGGGATGTGGGTACACATACACATACTCTGGGTCTCGGCTGTATGTTTCTCTAATTTCTCAATATTGTTTCCTTTGGTTTTGCACTATGTCACTTCTGTCATTTAATCATCTCTAGTCCTTCATCTAATCACAGACCATTTTTTTTCATCCCTCCCTGTCCCCTTTCCTTGGCTCTGTTCCTACTTATAAGCTGTTCATCTTTAACATCGTTGGGTTCTAATGAAGGATCATAGACCTGAAACTTTAACCCTACCTGCCTCGCTCCACAGATGCTGCCTGACCTGCATCCAGCATTCTGTTTATTTCAGATTTCCAGCATCATGCTTATTGAAATAATGTATTTGACCAGTTGATGCACAGTAAACGAATCCATAGCAACAAACTTGCTATGCTTAAAAGATTTTATAAGCTCAAAAGTGTAAGAATGGCTTGTCCAAAGTTCATCTTTCAAAGTTACATGAAGCCTCGAGCACTGATGCCCAGAGTGCACCATGACAACAGGGCAGAAAAATTATAAATGCAAAGCAAGATGCAAGCAGTAGTGTGTGTGAGAGGGGTGGGGTGGGGGGAGAGAACAAAACAAAAAAAAGTTTACATTTTTGTGTTGATTACAGTTTAAATCATGAAACGAAAATTCTGAACTTGAAGTTTGGGGTGAGGATTGTTTTTTGTCTTGTGGTGTTAAGACTGATTGCACCAGGCTGGAACGGATTGTTTGAGACTCTTTAATACTGAGTTTGGACATTGTGGCTGGAGTTTGTTTGGTTGGCTAGGCAGTGCTTAAGGTCCTGGTCATTAGAAACTGAATGATGGGGAAACCTCCCTGTGCAATGCTGCACCTACAATGACCGCTTCAGCAAGGACTGCAAATCCACTGTGTGTGGTAGAATAAATGTCATATTGTATGTAATGTAAATAACTAAGATATTTTGATGAGCAAGAATAATAGTTATGTCTTAAGCAATCTTTGTAAAGTGGTAGGTAAATACACCGATGCCACTATCTATTCTTGATAATCCAGTAATTTTTGCACTAAAATGTTAAATTATTCAATAATTTGAATTAACTAATTTTTGAATTGAGTAGAATGTATCTGTAAAGCCTTTTATTTTTCAGTATCAGTAATGTGTGGATATTATTTAGGTTGATTTTTGTGGTCAGTGGCGAAGCGAAGGCGTTCACCTCTGTCCCCCGAAGTACGCTTTGCACAAGGATCTCGTGATCACTGTGTCGAGAACTTCAGGTTTTCCGACCTTCAATTCAAATCATGTAGTGTAGTGGGGATCCCCTTGTACGAACTGCTGTGACATCAACAAGCTGTCTAAGCAGCCAATCAAAATGCAGAAGACAGCAAACAAGGAAGTGACTAAGTTCTTAAAATTCTAACTTTTTACAAATGTTAGAGAGAGCAAAACAAAGATTGGATCTCTCACATGGGGAAAACCAAACCTGAAATAAAGATGGGCAAACAAATTTTTTATTTTTTATTTCTTCATTTAAATTTTTATTAAAGCACAAATTTCACACTGCACAAAATTAGAATTAGTTTTCCAGACTCTTAACATTTGTTTAGCAGTAAGAACGCTGTCAAAACCCGAGTTACACCTAATCCCTTTGGGTCTAACTTTTAGTGGGGAATTTAACAATGTACTTGCTGCGGAAAAGCTAAAGGTTTCGGCAGTTTCCCTGATTTAAGATTTCACTGATTGCCGGCTCGGGTGGGGTGGGGTGGGGGGTGCGCAGCGCAGCCAGTGTCGGAGGTGTCAATAACAGACCGCAACTTAAGGATTTCCGCATGCGCCAAATCCCGAAGCTGTGGTCAGTTTCAAAGGCGGAATGACAGTGAACGCTGCCAGTTCACCGGCAGCAGTCGGTGTCATTCCGACTGCAAATTCCAGGCCATTATTTTTACCTTGTGTCCATTCTGATATTGCTTTAAGTTTACTGCATTACAGTAATGGGTGAACTGCTGTCCTGTTTAGATTGCTGCAGGACCGCAGTAAACAGCAGAAATGTATTCCGTATCCTGAACAATCTGTGAGCAATATCAAGGGAGATGTTCTCATTATTTGAATGCTGAAATACGTGGTTTGGCCTAAATTTTATGGTTGCATCAGAATTGTGTAAACTTCAGCTAGATGATTTGTTAATCTTGGTACCACTTTGTAATCTTTGTATTGATTCTTCAAACAAAGATTGGGAAATGTTCAATGTCTATTTTACAAATAAATTATTAGATTTATAAAATCTCTTGCTGAAATGCAGCAGAGGATTGATCAATTTAGTTGGCTAGACATGAATCACAAGAAAAACTGAATCAAGAATTGCTCTAAAGGAATCTGCTTGTAGGCCACAATCCCTAATTGTTTTGCCCTTTGAATAAGTGGGTAGGAGGTGGGGGGGCGGGGGGAGGAAGATAAGGAGCATAGTCATTTCATCAGTTTTGTCCATCATTTGTTAGCAAGGCAAGCAGACCTGCATCAGTATGTTTGTTGACATCACTCTAAGCCACTGGGAAGTGTCTGTGTTGCATAGATGACCTTTTTTCTGCTCTGTTCTCCTCTCCACCCTCCGAGGACAATGTCTTGATACTTTATTCCCCCGCACTAAATTTTGTTAATGTTGCAGTTATTCTCAAATATGCCAAATTTATTTTGTATCTAATCCTCTTGTACAATCCTAGAAGGTTGGTTCTAACAGTGCCTAGTTACTAATATTTTAGGGGGAATTTGAATTTTCATATACTTGTGATTGGAAATTAAAATAATTAAATATTCATTTTCTTAAATCTAATTGTCTACATACTCTGATCATTTTGGCCTTGGCTTACTGAATTGAGGTTTAGCCCCAGTTATTGTTACGCTGCCCTTTGGGTGTGTCTCTCCATTCCTCCCTTTCTTTTGGGAGTGGGTAATAACATGGCAGGTGCTTTAGTATAGTTTAAGTTGGAAATAATGTCAGGCTAGATGAATTTCTGGCAGTATTTGAGTTGTTATGTCACACTACTAGCCCTTGCATTTCCATCTTTAACCACCTCCAAAATTACAGTTTTCTGCTTGAAGTTACATCTCTATGTTTTGGCATGAATCCCTATAATTATGATATGCATGCATCATATAGTAGTCTTTATACTGAAATTTCAAATCAGAAAATTAGCTATTAAAACTGCACATGTTGGATCATGTATGTTGGGGTTTGGGAATGCAGTAGTCTTATGAGACTGCGGAATTTTGTAACGATCATGGGAAACCCACTTGCTTGTTTTTGAAAGTCTTTCAATCTAATGTCTCACGCGGCACACTTAAGCTGGAAGCCATGGAAGTACACGGAAAAAACTTGGATTTTATCTGGGATCTGCACTCCAACTTCAAGATCTGTGTACGGATCAATGAGCGGCTAACTGAGTATTGCTCTGGAAAGAGTTGAGGCAAGGCTATTCACTGCTGCCTATCCTATATAGTGTTGTGTACAATGAGCTGGTGGATAGCCTTGGGGTGTCTGCAGCAGACATTTTGCAGATGATCGTGTTGCTGGCAGGTTTGTCAAGGGAACGAATGTGCTCCACTCACTATCTTAAACAATTAGATAACTAGTGGGATATGGTGTTGGATTCCCCCAATTTTGATATGGCTTTGCATGGCCCTCTAAAAGAAAGACTTGCATTTATGTATCGCCTTTCACAACCTTAATACATCCAAAGTGCTTTACAGCCAATTAAGTACTTTTGAAATGTAGTCACTGTTGTCATGTAGCAAACGTGGCAGCCAATTTTGTGCACAGCAAGGTCTCAAAAACTGCAATGGAATAAATGACCAGATAATTTTTTTTAGTGATGTTGGTTGTGGGATAAATATTGGCCAGGGCTCTGGGGGATCTCACCTGCTGCTCTTCGAATAGTGCTGAGAGATCATTTACGTCCACTTTTTAAGATATTGACCAGAAAATACAAGGGGTATCTGTCCCAATTATTGATTTGGTGGTCCTGGTTGATGCCAATTTCAAGCTTAGACACAGTTCTCTTGGATTGTGCTGAGAAGGGGCAAAGGACATTGGCGTTTCTCAGTTTTTTTGAGTAACGATAACATTTTAATGGAGGTTATGTTTGTGGCAAATAGACATGCCCATACAGGTTCAAAATCCTTGGCATGCAACAGAAGGGCTTTCTCCAGTCGATGTGCAAAATCCAGGAACAAAATGCCAGGTAGATTTGTGCTAAAAAGAAACCGCAGGGAGGGGTGCTCTGACCTAGACTCTGAATATTCTGAAAGGGGAAACAGCCTCGTGGTGGGCACACCTCTGCTAAAGCCCCTCAAGGGAACTTTGGTTAATCAGTTGATGATTTGATCTGGTACATTGCATTGAACTTGAACTTCAAGGTGGCTTGCACAACAGGCGTTGCCCTCTGTAGGTCATTGTACCATGCTGAAGGCAGATGCCTATCATATAGCTAATGAGGAAACTTGGAATAACAACTTCTTTAAAGCTTTACCTGGAGGCTGGATATGAGAACATATCGTATATCCAGGACTCTGCATCCCATGATTGGAGAGACAAGCAGCTGCTGCTGAAGCTCCGCACTTTCAAATGGCGAAGATGGTGTGGTCAGGGGGTTGACGTCACTGTTGAACATCTTAAGTTGAGTTGTGCTGCTCAAGTACTCTCTTGCCAGTTGTCTGCCAACTGGCTAGTGACTTGTCCTCCTGAAGTAGTTAAGTGGGGTAACTTTGAGATTGAAGTGGCTTCAAGATGAAAAGCCTGGCAGTGGAAGCTCAGAACTAAATTGACCCTTCTGTGGTAATTTAATACCTGAACCAGAACCTTCAATAGTCCAGTATTTCAGTACTCCATGGCACTGTTAATGATGGACCATTCAGCCTGACCCACTAATGGAACCTGAATGGGTGGACCTGTCACTGGGGGCTAAGATCCTCCTCACTTAGCTCCAGATAACTCTCCAAGCCAATACTCCAGTGGGTAGGATGTTCCTATCTGGACAGGCAGTGGGAAGCAGCTCAGTAAGCTGTTTGGTTCTAGCAGTACCTCTATCCACACTTTGGGGGTCCCTTATGCCTTGACTTTGCCAACCTTGTGCATAATTTTTCTGGACTTGGCTGAGTGGGATGTGTCTCTACAAGGCGAGAGTGCCCTTCATATTGGGCAAAAAAACTCAACTCTACATGTGGGTGTAATTTTCTCAGTAGTTTGATACAGAGACATTTAAACGTGGTGATGGATTTCTGCATGTCAGGCACCTGGCTGGCCAAATAAAAATAAAAATCAGTACTTGTGAAGTAAGGACCTATTTGACAAAATGTGTATTGAAGTAGTATTGGTTCCTCAGTTCACTGAAAATATTTTAGACCTAGGCTGAACATTTGAGTCCTTTAGTTCTACTTTGTGGTGGAATAGAGACAGAGTTTAAAGGACAAGGCAGTAGCTAAGTGCTTTAATTTATTTGCGAAGCCCCTATTTCTCAGTGAATCTACATGTTGTACGGTATCTTGTATTTTATTAGCAATACAAAAACAGGCATGATATTGCTTTTATAATTCAAATTATAGTTCAAATGACATTATTTGGATTTTTGGGCAACAATGATCCAGCAGTCACTTTTAATAGAATTGTAGAAATTCTGTTTCCATGTTGGAATGGCAGGGCAAGGACCAAATAAAGCACAAGGTGCGATATTACATTTTTAATAGTTTAACAGTAAACTATGTTGGTAAGATGATGACAGTTTAACAATGTACCAATGATATTTCTGCTACATTCAGTTAAATGCCCTGTGAAGTGTAGGGAAGAATTTAACTTTAACAATATTTTTAATGTTCTCTGGTTTTATTCCTTTCCATCCACAGATGAAATTTAACTTAAGCTTAAACTTTTATTATTAAAGGATTGAAATATTTCAGTCTTGAGCAAAATGCCTTTTTTGTCTGAGGAAATGGCTTTAGTTCTGTTCTTCAAACAATGAGGTTGCATTGTGATCTGCATCAACCTTTGCGTTCTCTTCAGCACCGGGGTGAGATTTCTACACCATAGCAGCCTGTGCCAAGACCACTGCTTCACTCCTTCAACATGTTGCTTGTTTACACCTCTTACTTACTACATAGGCTGTTGTAACCCTCATCTACACCGCCATCATTTCAGCATTAATTTCTCAAATGGTCACCTCGCTGGCCTATTTCCCCCCCCCCCCCCCCCCCCAATCCCCACACTGTTCACAAACTTCAGCTTATCCAAATTTCTGAAGACCAAGTCACCTCCTGCATAAAGTACCCTGTCCTCACCCAACTCCCCTGATTCCTGATAATGTGATGAGCGCAAATAAATATAAATTGTAAATCAAAATGTGGTACTTAAATAAGTTAAGTATTTAGTTGAATAGTGGGTGAACATCGTCAATTTTGTGCTAGAGATTAAAGATCCTTGTATTGAATTCATTTTAGTTTAACAGCTGTAAAAGGGAAGTCATCTATTCCATCTGGACTTGATTAAAATTCAAGTCCTGTATAGGGTCGGAATTTCCTTGATCCAACTTGCGCCAAAATTTACGCTGGTTTCTACGCCAATCGTGCTGATGGCAACTTGTGCTGAAATTTCCTGAGAATCTCATTAGCATAAACCAGAACATGTAAACTAGCATAAAACCAGAACATGTAAACTAGCATAAAACCAGTGCAATCAGTCAACAATTGGTGCTTGAGAAAAGTGACAATATGCTATTTCCTGCATTAAGTCCCTCTAATTTTCGTAACATCAGTAAGGTAATGTTTGAAGCCTTCATTTACGCACATTAAAGGCAGCATGTTTAAGAAAATGTAATTGCGGAAACTTTTCTCTTAATGTAACACATTCCCATGTATAGAAAATACAGTGCAGGCCTCAGTAATGAGAATTTTTTAAAATCGCATATAACAAGCTATGAAACACAAGAAATAGTAACTTTGTATCCTGGTGCTGTTAAAAATCTGGGTGTAAATTTATGCCGCCTTCAGAACTGGCATAAATGCAAGAAACTAGTGTTCTCTAGTCTTTCACGTGGAGGCGGAGCTATGTTAATCAGCTAAGTGGGGTTTCAATGGCTGTAACTCAAAACAGTGCAAATGATTGAGGAAGTTTGCATGTAGCAATATTTCGATGTAAATCAGCTCCATGAGAATTTCCGCGGGGCGGGGGGGCTGTAATTAGGCTTCAACTTTCCTCGAAATTCTGGGTCAATGTTACATTGTGACTGACTTGGCTCATTATCATCATTTGAACAATTTCCTTTGTAATGTGTTTTAAAAATTATTTAAAGACCTCTGTCACTGCTTGCAGTTGATTGTGATTGGTACTGTAATTTGACTCTGGACTCGTGTCCTAGTCTCCATTGTGTATGTTATGCTGCCATGGTTTTAATTTTGTTGTGACTTGTAGTCCTACAATGTTGTATGGCATACAACAATAATTGACCGGACCATTACTAAATTTGCTTTTGTACATAGAAATATTTTGCCATCTGGATCACTGAGCCAAATTTCATCTTGGCTTGAGCATCAAGGGTATATTGTGCTAACTGTCTACAGGAAAATTACACGAGTTTGAGATTCTGCAGGATGCGCTAGTAGATGAGGCTTGCATCAGGCCATGCAGTTCTTGAAGGAGGGAAATGTCTGAGTTTTGCTACTTAATTTTATTTTACATTGAATTCATACAAAACTGTAAACTTAACCGTATGAAATCATCCACTTTGGACAAGAAAAATAGATCAGAGTATTTTCTAAATTTCTTAAGGCTAAAGGGACCAAAGGGACCAAGGGATATGGAGAGAAGGCAGGGACAGGGTACTGAATTTGGATGATCAGCCATGATCTCATTGAATGGCGGAGCAGGCTCGAGGGACTGAATGGCCGACTCCTGCTCCCATCTTCTATGTTTCTATGCGAGAAGCTAGGAACTGGAGGTGCAGAGAGATTTAGTGGGTCCATGTATAGAAGTCACTAAAAACTCATGGACAGATACAAAAATAATTAGGCTAATGGAATGTTGGCCTTTATCACAAAAGGGCTGGAATAAAAATGGATGGCAATCATGCTATAGTTGTATAAAACTCTGGTTAGACTGCATCCAGAGTACTCAAGATATAATAGCAAAATACTGCAGATGCTGGAAATCTGAAAGAACAACAGAAAATGCTGGAAATACTCAGCAGGCCAGGCAGCATCCGTGCAGAGAGAAAGAGAGTTAACGTTTCAGGTCTGGGACCCTTCATCAGAACTGGAAAAAGCTGGAGATGTAACAGATATTAAGCAGGTGCAGAGACAGGGGATGGAGGAGGGGGGAGGAATTGAAGGGGCAATCTGTGCTTTTGTAAGAGGCATAAAAGATAAAATGTTGCAAATGGGAATGGCAAAATCATACAGCATGAAAAATGGGGGCAGGGGTTATAGTTTGAAATTGTTGCACTCAATGTTGAGGGCTGTAAAGTGCCTAATCGAAAGATGAGGTGCTGTTCCTCGAGCCTATGTTGAGCTGCATTGAAACAATGTAATAGGCCGAGGACCGAGAGATCAGAGTGGGCATGAAGCGATGAATTAAAGTGACAGGCGACCAGAAGCTCAGGGTCACCCTTATGGACTGAACGGAGGTGTTCCACGAAGTGGTCGCCCAATCTGTGTTTGGTCTCCCCAATGTAGAGGAGACCGCATCGTGAGCAGCGAATACAGTATACTAAATTGCAAGAAGTACAAGTAAATCACTGTTTCACCTGGAAGGGGTGTTTGGGTCCCTGGACAGTGGGAAGGGAGGAGGTAAAAGGGCATGTGTTGCATCTCCTATGCTTGCACGGGAAGGTGCCGGGCGAAGGTGAAGGGCTGTTAGGGGTGATTGAGGAGTGGACCAGGGTGTCGCGGAGGGAGCGGTCCTTTCGGAATGCTCAAAGGGGAGGTGAGGGGGACGATGTGTTTGGTGGTGGGATCACGTTGGAGGTGGCGGAAATGGCAGAGGATGATCCGCTGAATGTGGAGGCTGGTGGGGTGAAAGGTGAGGACAAGGGGAACCCTATCATGGTTCTGGGAGGGAGGGGAAGGGGTGAGAGCAGAAGTGCGGGAAATGGAATGGACACGGTCAAGGGCCGTGTCAACCATAGTAGAGGGGAATCCTCGGTTGAGGGAAAAGGAAGATGTGGGAAGCACTGGTATGGAAGGTGGCATCGTCAGAACAGACACGGCGGAGACGGAGAAACTGGGAAAATGGAATAGAGTCCTCACAGGAAGCGGGGTAGGAGGAAGTGTAGTCCAGGTACCTGTGGGAATCAGTGGGCTTGTAGTGGATGTTTGTCGAAAGCCGATCACCAGAAATGGAGGCGGAGAAGTCAAGGAAGAGAAGAGTCGGAGATGGACCATATGAAGGTGAGGGAAGGGTGGAAATTGGAAGTAAAGTGAATGAACTTATCTAGTTCTGGGCGAGAGCAGGAAACGGCACTGATACAGTCATCGATGTACCAGAAAAAGAGGTGAGGGAGGGGACCTGAATAGGACTGAAACAAAGCATGTTCCACATATCCCACGAAAAGGCAGGCACAGCTAGGGCCCATGTGGGTTCCCATAGCAACACCTTTAATTTGGAGGAAGTGAGTGGAGTCAGAGGAGAAGTTGTTCAATGTGAGAACAAGTTCAGCCAGGCATTGGGTGACAGCCGGTGTCACGTCGGCAGTTCGCAATGAAATTATCTAGAGAGGGTAAGAGGCCAGAGGGAGGGGGCCAGGTAGAACGAGAATTTTGAAAGCAGGAGAAAGGGTCAGCTGTGTGGGGGGGGAGGGGGGTGGAAGACTCCTGGCCAAAGAAGTGGGCACGGAGACGAAGGCGATGAATTTCGAGCTCGGCACGATGCTGAGCTCTTTTTCCGTCGACTTCGTCTCAATTTCTCTGCTCCCCTCTCTTATTCCAACCTACCTCCCTCTGAACTTGCAGCACTCTGTTCTTCCGATCCAACCCTAACATATCATTAAACCTGCTGATAAGGGTGGTGCTGTTGTTGTTTGGCGAACCGACCTCTACCGTGCGGAAGCTGAACGCCAGCTCTCCGACTCCGATTCCTCCTACCTCCGCCTGGACCATGACCCCACTCTCAAACATCAAGCCATTGTTTCCAAGATGCTCACTGACCTCATCTCCTCTGGAGATCTTCCCTCCATGACCGCAAACCTCATAGCCCCTTAACTCCGCACAGTCCGCTTCTACCTCCTTCCCAAGATCCACAAACAGGACTGCCCTGGTAGACCCATCGTTTCAGCCTGTTCTTGCCCCATGGAACTTATCTCTTCCTATCTCGACTCTATTTTCCTCCACTTGTCCAGTCTCTTCCCACCTACATTCGCGACTCTTCCGACGCCCTCCGTCACTTTAACAGTTTCCAGTTTCCTGGCCCCAACCATCTCCTTTTCATTATGGACGTCCAATCCCTCTACACCTCCAGCCCCCACCAGGACGGCCTGAGGGCGCTCCACTTCTTCCTTGAACAGAGGCCCAACCAGTCCCCATCCACCACCACCCTCCTCCGCCTGGCTGAACTTGTTCTCACATTGAACAACTTCACCTCTGACTCCACTCACTTCCTCCAAATTAAAGGTGTTGCTATGGGAACCCACATGGGCCCAAGCTATGCCTGCCTTTTCATGGGATATGTGGAACATTCTTTGTTCCAGTCCTACTCGGGTCCCCTCCCTCACCTCTTTTTCCGGTACATCGATGAATGTATTGGTGCCGTTTCCTGCTCTCGCCCAGAACTAGATAAGTTCATTCACTTTACTTCCAATTTCCACCCTTCCCTCACCTTCATATAGTCCATCTCCGACTCTTCCCTTCCTTGACTTCTCCGTCTCCATTTCTGGCGATCGGCTTTCGACAAACAAACATTCACTCCAAGCCCACAGCTACCTGGACTACACTTCCTCCCATCCCGCTTCCTGTAAGGACTCTATTCCATTTTCCCAGTTTCTCTGTCTCCGCCGCGTCTGTTCTGACGATGCCACCTTCCATACCAGTGCTTCTGACGTCTTCCTTTTTCCTCAACCGAGGATTCCCCTCTACTATGGTTGACATGGCCCTTGACCGTGTCCGTTCCATTTCTCACGCTTCTCCTCTCACCCCTTCCCCTCCCTCCCAGAACCATGATTGGGTTCCCCTTGTCCTCACCTTTCACCCCACCAGCCTCCACATTCAATGGATCATCCTCTGCCATTTCTGCCACCTCCAATGTGATCCCACCACCAAACGCATCTTCCCCTCACCTCCCCTTTCAGCATTCCGAAGGGACCGCTCCCTCCACGACACCCTGGTCCACTCCTCAATCACTCCCCAACAGCCCTTCCCCATCGCCTGACACCTTCCCGTGCAAGCGCAGGAGATGCAACACATGCCCTTTTACCTCCTCCCTTCCCACTGTCCAGGGCCCCAAACACCCCTTCCAGGTGAAACAGCGATTTACTTGTACTTCTTGCAATTTAATATACTGTATTCGCTGCTCACGATGCGGTCTCCTCTACATTGGGGAGACCAAATGCAGATTGGGCGACCACTTTGCGGAACACCTCCGTTCAGTCCGTAAGGGTGACCCTGAGCTTCCGGTCGCCTGTCACTTTAATTCCCTGCTTCACTCCCACTCTGATCTCTCTGTCCTCGGCATATTACATTGTTTCAATGAAGCTCAATGTAAGCTCGAGGAACAGCACCTCATCTTTCGATTAGGCACTTTACAGCCTTCCGGACTCAATATCGAGTTCAACAATTTCAAATTATAACCCCTGCTCCCATTTTTCAAGCTGTGATTTTGCCATTCCTATTTGCAACATTTTATCTTTCCTGCCTCTTACAAAAGCACAGATTGTCCCTTCAATTTCTCCCCCCCCCCCCCCCCCCCCCCCCCCAATGCCCTGTCGCTGCACCTGCTTAATATCTGTTACATCTCCAGCTTTTTCCAGTTCTGATGAAGGGTCCCAGACCTGAAACGTTAACTCTCTTTCTCTCTCCACGGATGCTGCCTGGCCTGATGAGTTTTTCCAGTGTTTTCTGTTGTTATTTACTCAAAAGATATATTGGCCTTGTGAGGGGGTGCAGCCCAGACGGAGCTAAAAGGGTTGAATTATGAGGACGGGTTGCATAGACCAGGCTTTTATTCCCTTGCGTATAGAAGATTAAGGGGTGATACAATTGAGGTGTTTACGATGATTAAAGGATTTGATATGGTAGATGTAGATAAACTATTTCCTCTGGAGGGGGAATCCTGAGCAAGGGGACATAAGCTTAAAATTAGAGCTAGGCTGTTCGGGGGTGATATCAGGAAGTACTTTTCACACACGGTTGTGGAAATCTGGAATTCTCTGCCTCAAAAAGCTGGTAAGGCTAGATCAATTGAAAATTTAAAAACTGCGATTGATTTTTGTTGGGTAAAGGTATTGAGGGCTATGGAACCAAGGTGGGTAAATGGAGTTGTGGTACAGATCAGCCTTGATCTAATTGAATGGTGGACAGGCTCGAGGGGCTGAATGGCCAACTCCTGTACTTGTGTTCCCAAACATTTTTATTTTTGGTGTGTACGCTGAATAAACTGTTAAAGCTGGAATTACCGCACCTAGAATGTAAATTGTCTTGATGTGCTTGGATTCCAAAATAGTATGCCTAATAGTTACATGCAGTACATTTCAAATTCAAGTTGGTGACTTCTTTAATGATTATACTAAAGAAAATTAGAAGCAGTGGAGGTGCAAAGAGACTTGGGGCTCCAGGTACATAGATCATTAAAATATCATAGACAGGTACAAAAAATAATCAAAAAGGCTAATGGAATGCTGGCCTTTATATCTAGAGGACTAGAATACAAGGGGTAGAAGTTATGCTGCAGCTATACAAAGCCCTGGTTAGACAACACCTGGAGCACTGTGAGCAGTTCTGGGCACCACACCTTAGGAAGGATATACTGGCCTTGGAGGGGGTGCAGCGCAGGTTTACCAGAATGATATCTGGACTCCAAGGGTTAAATTACGAGGAGAGATTACACAAATTAGGGTTTTATTCCCTGGAATTTAGATGGTTAAGGGGTGATTTGATCAAAGTTTTCAAGATATTAAAGGGAACCGATAGGGTAGATCGAGAGAAACTATTAGCGCTGGTTGGGGATTCTAGGACGAGGGGGCAAAGTCTAAAAATTAGAGCAGTGAAATTAGGAAACACTTCTACACACACAGGGTGGTAGAAGTTTGGAACTCTTCTGCAAACAGCAGTTGATGCGCGATCAATTGTTAATTTTAAGTCTGAGATTGATAGGTTTTGTTAACCAAAAGGTATTAAGGGATATGGAGCAAAGGTGGGTATATGGAGTTAGGTCAGCCATGATCTCATTGAATGGCAGAACAGGCTCAAGGGGCTAAATGGTCGTCTACTGTTCCTATATTAACAGTATTGCCTCAATTATGCAATTTTGTGATAATGCAAAGTTTTCATACTGGAATCCCTGGACTGTAGGGGTCTGCAAGGGTCATCTGATTTCTGTATTTTACTGCTTCTGTTGACTTACTGGCACTATTTGTGTGCCAGTAAACATTTTCTGCAATAATAGCATTGTTTTCCTTTGTCCTTCAACAACAACTTGTATTTATATAACACTTGTAACGTAGTAAAACGTCCCAAGGCGCTTCACAGGAGTGTTGTAGCACAAAAATTTGACACCGAGCCACATAAGGAGAAATTAGGGGGGAGGCCATCGATGGATTTGAATACAAGGATGTATGTAGGTCAGCGAGCACAGGGGTGATAGGTGAATGGGACTTGGTGCGAGTTAGGACACGGGCAGCCGAGTTTTGGATGACCTCAAGTTTACGTAGGGTAGAACGTGGGAGGCCAGCCAGGAGTGCGTTGGAATAGTCAAGTCTAGGGGTAACAAAGGCATGGATGAGGGTTTCAGCAGCAGATGAATGGAGGTAGGGGTGGAGACAGGCAATGTTACTGTGGTGGAAATAGGCAGTCTTAGTTATGCCGTGGATATGTGGTTGGAAGCTCATTTCCGGGTCAAGTGTAATTCCGCACTGGCCTCTTCAGGAGTAAGCACAGGGGAATCCCAGAAGTACGACACTTACAGGGGAGCTCCACACAAAAATCTGAAAATCATTGTTAATACCTAAATTATAGAATCCTAAATTTTTAATAGGTAAAAAAGTGCTAATTTATAGATATGAGAACAGAGATGAAAATAGCTAAAATGCAGCTGACAAGATCAGTACTGAGAAGAGTAGAAAACAGGCAGGAGAGACACAAAAAGGGAGTTGCAAGAGGGATAGGCATGGTGCCGGGAGGCAACATGTTCAAGGACATGTTGGAGGTTTGAGATTGGTTGGCAGTAGGAAAGAGTGAAGGACCAAGGGTGGGTTCTCTATAATCTAGAGGCAGATGATCAGTAAATAGCATGTTTCTTGAACAGTTAAACTACAAGGGAGGAAGACCATTCCTTCCTGAAATATCCTGCAGTCTCCCTTCTTTTGTCTGTTTCACCCCCCACCCCCACCCCCCCCCCACCAACCTGCCCCCATCATAGCATTCAGTTGTTTCTTGCATTATTCCCGATGTTAATCTCTGCTACACTACTCCGAAGCCCATTTGATATGTTGATCACTAAGCTTGCTATGGCTGGAACTCCTCCAGTGTGCTGCTATTAATGTTTGCCACTTCCATAAGCTGGAATCTCCAACATTGGAATTTAATATAGTTTTACCATGCTTTTAATTTCTTGTTTTGCCTTTATTTGCTATTTCGATATGTTGTTGAATTGTATAATGTTGGTATTTACTGATTATCTGCTTCCAGATTGTAGAGAACCCACCCTTGACCCTTTGTTCTTGCCAATTTCTAATCCATCTCCAACCTTCTTGAACTCAAAGGTCATTTAACTGTGCCACCCAGGACTGTGTATCCCTCTTGTAACTCCCTTTTGACTCTCTTTGGTCAGTTTTCTCCTGAGCACAAAATTATCCTACCAAAAGTCAGAAATGACCTCCTCTGTGACCATGCTGCATTATCCCTGCGTGACCTCTCCGCAGTTTGTGACATGGTCGATTATGTAACTCACTCCCCATGCTTTCTCTCTTGTCTAACTCCATGGGCCTGCCCTTGTATGGTTCCACTCCTACCTATTCAAACGTAGCCAAAGCATCTCCAGCAATGGCTTCCCTTTCTACGCTCGTACCATAATTTCTGGAATCCTTCCAGAATCTGTTCTTGGCTCCCTCCTTTTCTTAATCTATGTGCCACCCCAATCATTGCCTTCAGCCACTTAGTTTCTAGAATTTTGCCTCCTAAACATCTCCCTCTCTACCTGTCTGTCTTTAAAAACCTCCGCAAAACCTATTTCTTCAGCCAAGCTTTTGGTCACCCTCTTAATCTCTCCTTCCCATTTTGGCTGTTTGGATTCATTATTAGTGCAGTGCCGTGGGACATTTTTTTACATTAAAGATGCTATGTAAGTGCAAGTTCTTGTTGGCATTGTATCTGTAATTTTAAAACCTCTGCAATTGGTTTGCTTGTGTAGAGATAATCCAACTTTTGTTTTAAATAAGCTGCTTTACTTTGGTAAATATACAGTTTTTCAATAGCCAATGGAGGAAGAGTACAAGTTGCAATTGAATTGGACATGTAGTCAAGTCATCCAATCCTTCCCCACCCATGTCCATATTACAATAAACAATCCTTTAATGCCCATCTTGTACTTTTTTTGAAATTATGTGCAGCATGAGTGCAATCACATGGGGCCGGATATTCCGACCCCCCAGGGGTGCGTATGAGGTGTGTACATAGGGGCCTCGCAAGTGCCGGTTTCAGGCATGTGAAGCGTATGTGCTAAAACCCGGCACTTCCGTTCTGTCAAGAATTCTCTTGACAGATATTCCGCCTGCCCGGGAAGGGCCTCCGCGGGCAGAGTTCCGCTTTCTGCACAACTTACGCCCGCTGAAAACCTTTAAAAATCTTACGCCTGGTAAAAGCACGTGTAAGGCCTGCTTTTTACCAGCATAAGAGTTTTAAAAAAATTTAAAAAATATTTTCTCACTCTTTTATAATTAAAAAATACTTTTAAAAAAGGTAAGTTTATTTTTAGCCCCGTAAAAAAAACTTCAATTTTTTCCCCCAAAAATGTAATTTTTGTTTAAAATATTTAATTTAATGTAATTTTAATGAATTTTAAATGCGTGATTTAAAAAAATATTATTTAATGTTTAACTTTTTTAAGTGATCCTCATTCATACTTTTGACAGACCTATGTGTAGACACCTGTCAAAAGTGTGCAGGGGGATTTCTTTCTTTGGTTCCCCATGGCCCACGTGATCCCAGGGGCGCTTGCCTGGGATATCTGGACCTCTGCGCATTTCGTAGTGGAGAGGCCTACGGAGCCAGCAGGTAAGTGCATAGATTTTTTCCGATCGGAGGCATCTGCCCGTAGGAAACCTCCGATCAGAAACTCCAGCCCATGGTCTTTGTACCCTTTTCACAGCGGCAGGTGAAAGACTACAATCAGAAACTGGCCAAGAATGAGTTCTGAATCGGTAAAATAGTCTTAGCAGATTCTCTAAGTATTGATGGCCGATTTTGGACTAATAATAGTTCCAAAATAGAACCTCCAATGTCAGTTGGTAATGTAGGCTGTCAATTTTTCTTAGTTTGTGGGATCCCAATTTGGGAAGATATGTTTACAAAAATTCTGCATCATTTATGTAACATTGACTTGTGTAAAATTTGCATTCATCTTGATGCAAATGTACATAACATTCCCTTAATGAACTGCAGCAGATAGTTTGAAAATCAAACATGATCTGTAGGAAAGAAATATATATCACAACATTTTCTTTATCCTTCCTTTTCCATTTTAACTTCAAGTACTGCTTTACAGCAGCCAATTTATCCTTGTATTAATTCAGGACATACAATACTGAATCTGGTAGGTTCTTAGTTAATTAAAATTATAAAAAAATGCTGCCTTTTGAATACTTTTTTGAAGAATTAATAAATTTGTATTTACATAGCACCTTTCATGGCCTCAGGATGCTCCAAGTACTTCACAGCCAATAAATGCTTTTGAAGTGTAGTCACTTGTGATGTAGGGAAACGTGGCAGCTAATCTGGACACAGCATGGTCCCAGAAACAGCAACAAGATAATGTGTTTTTGATGATGTTGGTTGTGGGATAGATTTTGGGCAGAACATCCTGAGAGGGCAGATGCGGCATTAGTTTTAACGGCACATCTGAAAGACGGCACATCTAACAGTGCATCACTCCCTCAGGACTGCACTGAAATATCAGACCAGATTATGTGTTCAAATCTCTGGAGTAGGGTTGGAACCTA
Source organism: Somniosus microcephalus (assembly GCF_052327205.1). Lineage (NCBI taxonomy): Eukaryota > Metazoa > Chordata > Chondrichthyes > Squaliformes > Somniosidae > Somniosus > Somniosus microcephalus. Next base: position 186,149,995 of record NC_140988.1, read on the forward strand.
CAATCACCTGACTCGAGGCGAGAGTGCTGCAACTAAGCCAGGGCTGAGCTAAAATGGGCCAAATTACCATCCTCTTCTGTGCCTATCTTGAGGTCATGGTATTCAACTATTGAAAAGGATTTTTGCTTCCATTACCCTACTAGAAAGTCCATTCCATGTTTTTTCATTCCTTGTCTGAAGAAGACTTTCCTGACCTCGGAGAGGAGTAAGCCATAGGAATAGTAGGCTATTCAGCCCCTTGAGCCTATTTGGTCATTCAATTAGATCATGGCTGATCTGTACTTGAACTCCATTTACCCCTCTGCGATCCATATCCATGATCCTTTCTGAGATGTGATACCCACAACGCAGTACTCCAGATGGGGTCTGACCAAGGCTCTGCACAACTGCAGCATAGCATCAGTCCTTAATTTGTCTCTTAGAAATTTGAACCTGTGTCTCCTTAACCTACTTTTTGCCTAGAATTACTTTGCAGTTGCAGGCTGCCTCTCTACTAAAGTAGGTGAGGATAGGTTAATAAAATAAAATTAATACCAATAAAATTACAGATGCATTGGCAAATGTTGACACGTGTTAACTACATTTTGCTAGAGTTTATGTACCGTATACAGCTTGTTAGTACAGTATTGTTTATAAGGAGTGATGTTTATGGTGCTCAGAAATCTCTGCAGCTATGGGCTGTACCAGACTTGTGACCAAGGAAAGTTGGGGCATGAAATTAAGAGGGAAGTTCTGGAAAATTAGGTGTTTAAAATTTGGGTTTGGTTCATGTTCGAGTCCTGATGACAAAAAATACGATTCATATTTGTATTGCCGTGGGAGGTGGGTGAAGGCGCAGGGAAGGGTTCGAGGAGGAAGGTATTGTACCATTTTTTAAATTAGGATGTACAATTGTTTAATGCCCATCTTGTACTTTTTTATTGTTTGCTTTGCAGGAAGTTTGGGGAGCGACCTCAACCCAAACGCCTTACCAGGTAAGATTCCATCACATATGGTGCTTCCTACTTCACTGGTTTTGGTTTAGAGATGGAGAAAATTATCTCTGGCCTCTGTGCAATTATGCTATCTTTTTGCATCAGAACGTGGAGCACGTGTTACCATTTAAAACACCTAGGAAATAGCTACAAGAATAATTTTGAGATGTTTATTTGTAGAGGTCTGGTACTGGGGACCAAAATTACGTTCAATCAACTTAATGTGCCAATTACGTACATTTTCTGTGATGGTGATTGTCGTAAAGAGTCTGTAGAAATAGATTATAATAATTAATGAAAGCTAACTGCTACAATTGATATTTGGTATATATGCTGAAACATGAGTACATTCACTTCTTGCAGTCTTTACACATTTTGTATGGGTATGAAGTTATTTTATATATAGTACTGTACTTTTATTTATAAAGTAAAAAGTCATTTATGTGGCATATCTGAGAGAATGAGTTTTTCAAAAATGTTGCCTATCAAAATTAATTTTTTAATTGTATTCAGTACACTTATTCAGGTAGCAAACTGTCAGACTAACGGCACTAGTTTGTTTTGTGACCTCTGAAATTGTCATGTGAAGCAATTATCTGTTTTGTAGTTTCTCGGGCATTTAAAGTCTTTATTTAGAATAAAGCTGTTTTTGTTTAAAAACTAATGTATGTCACATTTGCAACCAATATACAAAGTGGCAAATGAATCTCGTACACATCACACCTCCTGGATTTGCAGATCACAAAAACCTGTGTGAAGATTTAGCTCGTGCATTGAATTTTATGGTACGTACTGTATCTTACTTTTTGATGTTTTTATTTAGGGAAGCAATGCGAAATTACCTTAAGGAGCGTGGTGATCAAACTGTCCTAATTCTACACGCTAAGGTTGCACAAAAATCTTACGGAAACGAGAAAAGGTGAGTTGCTTATAAACTCGAACAGTGCTACATTTTGAGTCATGTGGTGAAGTTGTGCGAGTCTTCCATCTAGAAAGAAAAGGAAGAACTTGCATTTATATCCTGCTTTATCACGTCCTCAGGATGTTCTAAAGCGCTTGAAAAGCAATCCAATAGTTGCCAACTGCGGTCACTTTTTTTAATGTAGGTAAACAGCCAATTAACACACAAATCCCCACAAACAGCAGATGAATGAATTCTACGAGAATCTTTTTATAGTACAGTAAACTCTTTGGTATCCGGCACCGATGGTGCTGGTTGATTAAACATTCCGGATAACAGAGAGGTAGGCAATTGTTAACACAAAAAAAATAAAAACCAGTGACTAACTCGGCCACCGCGGGAAACTCTGACTCGGAAAAACGAAAAATGGATGGATTTGGCAAGATTACCGGTTATCTATTTTGTCGGTTATTAAAGAATTCCGGTTGATTAGGTGCCATTTAAACAAGAGTTTACTGTAGTTGGCCTGTGCAGTAGGAGAGTACCTTGTTTTTTCAAGTAATGCCACAGGATCTTTTACATCCACCTGAGCAGACGCACACAATGTCTAGGTATAGCATCACCAGAAATGCAGCACTTACTCAGAACTGCAGTAAGTGTCAGACTAGATTAAGTGTTCTGTTGTGGGACTTGAACCCACAATCCTCTGACTCAGAGGTGAGTGTTAACTAAACCAAGCTACCCACTTGTATATGGAATATATCTATACATCTTGATTTGTGTCTGATGAGATTTAAAAACGTATATTCTATTACGTCTGTGTGCACTTCCTGTCAACTTTTTCCGTTGTAAATTTGTGTCTTACTTAATTGCTTTAGGGAAGCAATGCGAATTTACCTTGAAGTGTGGTGATCAAACCGTACTAATTCTACATGCAAAGGTTGCACAAATATCTTACGGAAACGCTGCCTATGTAAAGTTGTCACTAATTATACTGTCCCTTCCCAGCGGACAAGTTTACATAGGTAGTTTCCATTATAAAGGTGAACATAATTTACAATGGGAACCTGAAGACTACACTTGGTCTTAACTTCACGAGCAATACAGGTTGAGCGTCCCGAATCCGGCAACCTCGGGACCGAGGCCGAGCCGGTTTTCGGGTTTTTCCGGACTTCGGAACATGTTTCTGATGTCCGAAGTCTGGAAACACCCGAGCCCAGGTTGCGATATTTCTGGACTTCGGACATCAGAAACACGTGCCGAGTCCGGAAATGCCTGGGCCCAGGTTGCGCTATTTCTGGTTTTTGGTAAGCCTCCCTCAGGGTGTCCGGATTCCGGAACATTTTACGGATTCCGGACCCCTGCCACCAATCGCCCCGGATTCTGGAACATCACGGATTCCGGAACTCCGGATTTGGGACGCTCAACCTGTACCATGGGTGATCAGCTATTGTATACAATTGAAGTCTTGCATATGGTGTGCACCTTCTGTCCACATTAACCTTACATTGTGTTAGGATTTTTAGATCACGCTTTTAAAAAAATTACCATTTCATCTCAGTAACTGAAATTTCTAAAGTCCAAAATAAAATATAAATCAAAAAGTTACAGATTTCACAATAGCATAATTAAATTTACCCCTTGAATTGTCTTGTGTTTTTAATGCCTTCCTTATAGTTTTTATTTGAAGACCTCAACCTACCTCAAAAGGCTAGAAATAAAAACAGAAAATGCTGGAAATACTCAGCAGGTCAGACATCATCTGTGGAGAGAGAAACAGAGTTAATGTTTCAGGCTGATGACCCTTCGTCAGAACTGGCTACAGAAAGGCTAGATTTTGACTGGGTATTTTTCTCTGGAAAAGGTTGAAGTTTCCAACCACACTTGTGCATTGAGAGCTTGTGCAGTTTGGCAGAATTTTCCAATATGTATGCATAGGTTTTTGAGTTGAAGTAAAGGTTCTGTTCCCTTACTCTGTGATCATTGTGAGTTTCTTTACTTTTTTTCCAGAAGATTTTGAATCAAACTTGACATGGTATGCACAAAGCTATATTTCAAGTAAGGCCAAAACTTATGGCAATTTGGGAAGCGTAGATGTAGAAGTTTCTTGGCAATACAGGCTAAGGAGCTGGGAGATGCAAATCTACAGAACTACAACGCCACTTATATTGCAATGGAAGCTCTTGCCCCCTTAGGTGGTGTGGATATCAGGGAATCCTGTTTTCCCCACATTAATATCAGTATTGAACAGTCCTAGAACGGGCTGTGGGCCAGAACGGTAAATGGGCAAATCTTCGTACAGGATGTGAAGCGAAAGTGACCACTAACCGGCCTGAAGCAGGCGGGAAGCAGCAATTAACTTTGCAGTGTGCGCTAATGACTGCCAGAGATCGAAGTGAGTAGAGATCAGCACTGGCCCAGAATATCGAAAAATCAAATTAAGGGTTCACCAGAGACTCTGTTGGGAGAACGGCAAAAACGAGCTGTGAAAATCGTAGCAGTCAGTTTGTGCACTGATAGATCGTTGCAGTGGTGAATACACCAATATGCAGTTGGCAAGTACTTCAGCACAAGTGCAAATGTAATGGAGCAGCATTGCAGAGCAAAATTAGGTGCGAAATCAATCAGATCATAACATTCCATTGGGGAAGTACATTGGGGTTGTTGCCTAATGTTAGTTGAGCCCCACTGTACTTAATGAGCCATGTAACATTATGCTCATAGCACCACCTACAGGTGCACTACTGTTAGAATTTTGAGACCACTCTGTTTTTATACATGTACAGTATGTAGAGATTGAACTGCAGATACCACCTATAAGAAAATAAGAACATAAGAATTAGGAGCAGGAGTATAAGCCCAATCTCTCCTCCTAGGACAACCCTCTCACCCCAGGATTCAATCTAGTGAACCTTTGTTGCACCGCCTCTAAGAACATAATAATTCGCAGCAGGAGCAGGCCATACAGCCCATCGAGAAAGCTCCGCCACTCAGTAAGATCATGGCTGATCTTCGATCTCAACTCCACTTTCTCGCCTGATCCCCATATCCCTTGAACCCCCATGAGTCCAAAAATCTATCCATCTCGGCCTTGAATATACTCAACGTCTCAGCATCCACAGCTCTTTGGGGAAGAGAATTCCAAAGATTTGTAACCCTCTGAGTGAAGAATTTCCGCCTCATCTCAGACTTAAATGGCCGACCCCTTATCCTGAGACAATGCCACTTAATTCTAGACTCTCTAGGCAGGGGAATCAACTTCTCGGCAGCTACCCTGTCAATTCCCCTCAGAATCGATCGCGCCTCATTCTTCTAAACTCCAGAGAGTATAGGCTCAAAATCTCCTCATAGGACAGCCCTCTCATCCCAGGGATCAATCTAGTGAACCTTGGTTGAACCGCCTCTAAGGCACATATTTCCTTTCTCCGATAAGATCATCAAAATTGTGCAGTGCTCCAGGTGTGGTCTCACCAAGGCCCTGTACAATTGTAAGACTTTCTTACTCTTGTACTCCAACCCCCTTGCAATAAAAGCCAACATGTAATTTGCCTTCCTAATTGCTTGCTGTACATGCATGCTAACTTTGTGTTTCCTGTACGAGGACACCTAAATCTTTCTGAACACCAGCATTTAATAGTTGCTCACCATTTGAAAAATATTGTGTTTCTATTCAAAGTGAATAACTTCACATTATACTCCATCTGCCATCTTATTGCCTACTCACTTAACCTGTCTATATCCCTTTACAAGCGCTTTGTGTCCTTCTCTCAGTTTACTTTCCCACCTAGCTTTGTATCGTCAGCAAACTTGGATACGTTGCACTCGGTCCCTTCATCTAAGTCATTAATATAGATTATAAATAGCTGAGGCCCAAGCACTGATCCTTGCGACATCCCGCTAGTTACAGCCTGCCAACCTGAAAATGACCAGTTTATCCCTAATCTCTCTCTCCTGTCCATTAACCAATCCTCTCTGCGAATATATTACCCCCAACCCCGTGAGCCCTTATCTTGCATAGCAACCTTTTATATGGCACCTTATTGAATCCCTTTTGGAAATTGAAATATACTACATCCACTGGTTCCCCTTTATCTACCCTGCTAGTTACATCTAAAAAAAAAGACTAAATTTGTGAAGCACAATTTCCCTTTCATAAAACCATGTTGATTCTGCCTAATCATATTATGATTTCATAGAAACATAGAAACATAGAGATAGGAACAGGAGTAGGCCATTCGGCCCTTCGAGCCTGCTCCGCCATTCAATGAGATCATGGCTGATCTTCGTCTGAGATCATAGCTGATCTTACCAGTTCAGTACCCCGTCCCCGCCTTTTCTCCGTAACCCTTAATCCCCTTAGCCTTCAGAAATATATCCAATTCTCTCTTGAAAATATTTATTGAATTAGCCTTCACAGCCCTCTGTGGCAGGGAATTCCACAGGCTCACCACTCTTTGAGTGAAGAAATTCTTCCTCATCTCTGTTTTAAATGATTTGCCCGCTATTTTTAGACTGTGGCCCCTGGTTCTGTGCTCCCCTGCCATTGGAAACATTCTCTCTGAATTCAGCCTGTCCAGGCCTGCCATAATTTTATATGTTTCGATGAGATCCCCTCTCAATCTTCTAAACTCCAGTGAGTACAAGCCCAAACTATTCAATCTCTCCTCGTAGGTCATTCCCGCCATTCCAGGTATCAGCCTGGTGAATCGCCGCTGCACTCTTTCCATGGCAAGAACATCCTTCCGCAGATGGGGCGACCAAAACTGTACACAATACTCCAGATGCGGTCTCACCAGCACCTTGTACAGCTGTAGTAAGGTATCCCTATTCCTATACTCGAACCCCCTTGATATGAAGGCCAACATACCATTTGCCTTCTTAATCGCCTGTTGCACCTGCATGCTCTCCTTCAGTGACTGGTGCACAAGAACACCCAGGTCCCTCTGCACTTCCCCATCTCCCAATCTATTGCCATTTAGATAATAATCCACCCTCCTGTTTTTACCCCCAAAGTGGATAACCTCGCATTTATCCACATTATAGTGCATCTGCCACGTATCCGCCCATTCCCCCAACCTGTCCAAATCGCACTGTAGCCTCCTGACATCCTCATCAGAGCCCACCCCTCCTCCTAGTTTAGTGTCGTCAGCGAATTTGGAAATATTGCATCCAATTCCCTGATCCAGATCATTTATATATATTGTGAACAGCTGGGGTCCCAGGACAGATCCTTGCGGCACCCCGCTGGTCACTGCCTGCCACTCCGAAAACGAGCCGTTTATTCCAACTCTCTGTTTTCTATCCGCCAGCCAGTTCTCTATCCACGTTAATACTTTGCCCCCAATCCCATGAGCCTTAATTTTGCATGATAATCTTTTGTGTGGAACCTTATCGAAGGCTTTCTGGAAGTCAAGGTACACCACATCCACTGGCTCTCCCCCATCTATTTTACCAGTTACTTCCTCAAAAAATTCCAGCAGATTAGTCAAACACGATTTACCCTTTGTAAATCCATGTTGACTCTGTCCGATCCTTTCCCCATTTGTCAAGTGCTCCGCTATTTTATCCTTAATAATGGACTCTAGCATTTTGCCCACAACCGATGTAAGGCTTACTGGTCTATAATTCCCTGCTTTCTCTCTACCCCCCTTTTTAAATATTGGGGTAACATTAGCTACCCTCCAATCCACGGGTACTGTTTCCGAGTCAATGGAGTTCCGGAAGATGATCCTTAGAGCATCTGCTATCTCCAGGGCCACCTCCTTAAGTACCCTAGGATGTAGTTTATCAGGCCCCGGGGATTTGTCGGCCTTCAGTCCCCTCAACTTACCCAACACCATATCCCTAGAGATACTAATTTCTGTCAGCTCCTCCCTCTCATTAGTCCCTATGTTTGTCGATATTCCTGGGAGGTTATTTGTGTCCTCCTTTGTGAATACAGAACCAAAGTATGAGTTTAATTGGTCTGCCATTTCCTTATTCTCCATTATATATTCTCCCGAATCGGACTGCAAGGGACCGACTTGGGATTTTACCAGTCTTTTCCTCCTGATATACCGATAAAAGCTTTTGCAGTCTGTCTTTATGTTTGCTGCAAGTTTACTTTCGTATTCTATTTTCCCCTTCCTGATTAATCCCTTTGTCCTCTTTTGCTGTATCCTGTACTGCCCCCAATCTTCCGGTCTGGTGCTTTTTTTTGCCAGTTGATATGCCCTTTTTTTTGATTTTATGCTGTCCCTAATTTCCCTCGTTATCCACGGTTGAGTCACCTTTTTAGGTTTATTTTTATGCCAAACCGGTATAAACATGTTCTGGAATTCTTCCATTCTATCTTTGAATGCTTGCCATTGTCTATCCACTGTCAATCCCCCCAGAAACACCACCCAATCAATCTTACCCAATTCCCGTCTCATACCCTCGTAATTCCCTTTATTTAAGTTCTGGACCTTAGTCTCTGATTCAATTTCCTCACTCTCCATCTCGACTGAGAGCTCGATCATATTATGATCGCTCTGACCCAAGGGGCCTCGTACAAGAAGATTGCTGATAAGTCCCTTCTCATTGCACAATACCCAGTCTAAAATGGCCTGATCTCGAGTCGGCTCCTCGACATATTGGTCCAGATAACCGTCCCGAAAACATTCCAGGAATTCCTCCTCCTCAGAATTTTTACTAATTTGGGTAGTCCAATCAATATGTAAATTAAAGTCACCCATGATGACAGCTGTGCTCTTATCGCACGCTTCTCTAATTTCCCTTTTTATGCCTTCCCTCACCTCCATATTACTATTTGGAGGCCTATATATCACACCCACTAACGTTTTCCTCCCCTTGCTATTTCTCATTTCTACCCATACAGATTCCGTTTCATCCGAGTTAATATCCTTCCTTTCCATTGCATTAATCCCCTCCTTTACCAGCAATGCTACCCCACCTCCCCTACCTTTTTGCCGATCCTTCCTAAATATTGTATATCCCTGGATGTTAAGTTCCCAGCCTTGCCCACCCTGCAGCCACGTTTCTGTAATCCCAATCAAATCATACTTGTTTACCTCTATTTCCACAACTAATTCATCCACCTTGTTCCTAATGCTTCTAGCATTAAGATACAAAGCCTTCAGGCTTGCTTTTTTCACACTCTCATTATGAATTAGTTTGGCCCTTTGTGTTTCTCTCCTTTGCTTATTGCTTCTCACCTTTCTACCATCTATTTCTAACTTCATATGACTTCCCTCTTTTCCACTACCTAGGTTCCCATCCCCCTGCCAAATTAGTTTAAATCCTCCCGAACCGCCCTAGAAAATATTACCCCGAGGACATCGGCTCCCTCACAGTTCAGGTGTAGACCGTCCCCTTGGTACAGGTCACTCCTCCCCAAGAACTGGTTCCAATGCCTCAAGAATTTAAATCCCTCTCCCTTGCACCACTGCTCAAGCCACGTATTTAGCTTATCTATCTTACTCTCTCTAAACTTATTAGCTCGTGGCACTGGTAGCAATCCAGAGATTACTACCTTTGAGGTCCTACTTTTCAATTTAGCTCCTAACTCCCTAAATTCAGCTTGTAGGACCTCCTCCCTCTTTTTACCTACATCGTTGGTACCTACATGTACCACGACAACTGGCTGATCCCCCTCCCCCTTCAGAATGCTCTGCACCCTATTTCCTAAGTGCCCTGACACCACTTCCTTCATAATGGATTCCTGATGACTGGTGTCAGGCTAACTGGCCTGCAGTTCCCTGTTTACTCTCTCTCCCTCCTTTCTTGAATAGCAGGGTTACATTTGCTACCTTCCAATCTACTGGGACCATTCTAGAATCTAGGGAATTTTGGCAGATTACAACCAATGTATCCACTATCTCTGCAGCCACCTCTTTTAGCCACCTCTTTTAGAACCCCAGGATGTAGGCCATCAGGTCCTGGGGATTTGTCAGCATTTAGTTCCGTTAGTTTCTCAAGTACTTTTTCTCTACTGATCTTAATTACTTTAAGTTCCTCACTCTCATTAGTCCCTTGGTTCCCCACTATTTTTGCTATGTTTTTTGTCTTCTACTTTGAAGACATATTTGTACCGTAGAACTCTCTGTCCCATCCTGTCACACTCTGCTTATCTTTACCCAAATTGCCACACTGCACCATTGCCTTGACTTTTCTCTTTTTGATTTCTAAATTTCCCCTCATCTGACACCTCTTTCCCCCCCCCCCCCCGCCTTTTTTATTTTAAAGCCCTCTCTATAGCCATAATTATTTGGTTCGCCAGGACACTGGTCCCAGCCTGGTTTAAGTGGAGACCATCCCAACGGAACAGCGCCCCTTTTCCCCAGTATTGGTGTCAGTGCCCCATGAATTGAAACCCCTTCCTCCCACACCACTCTTTGAGCCACGCATTTAACTCTCTAATCTGCTTGTTCCTATGCCAATTTGTGCGTGGCTCAGGCAAAAACCCAGAGATTATTACCTTTTGAGGTTCTGTATTTTAATTTGGATCCTAGCTCTTCAAACTCTCAGCAGGCCCTCATTCCTAGTTCTAGCCAATTGTTGGTTCCTACGTGGACCACAACAACTGGATCTTCCCCCTGCCACTCCAACTTCTTCTCTAGCCGCGAGGAGATATCCTTAACCCTGGCACCATGTAGACAACACAGCCTTCGGAATTCCCGGTCGTAGCTACAGAGAACAATATCTATCTCACAGACTATACTGTCCCCTACCACTATAACATTCCTTTTCATGCCTCCCCCCCCCCCCCCCCCCACCACTTGAATTGCCTCCTGTACCACAGTGCAGTGGTCAGTTTGCTCATCCACCCTGCAAACCTTGCCATCATCCCCACAGGCAGCAAGAACCTCATACCTGTTGGATAAGCCCAAAGGCCTATGCTCCTCCAACACTGCACCTGGAGTCCCCTTACCTGCCTGAGTTGCAGTCACACCCTCCTGTCCCTGACCACTAACCAGACCTGTACCACTACCTAACCTAAGGGGTGTGACTGCCTCCAGGATCAAAGTGTCCAGGTAACTCTCACCTTTCCTGATGTCCCACAATGTCTGCACCTCTGACTCCAGCTCAACAACTGAGCTGAAGTTCCTCGAGATGCAGACACTTACTGCAGACGTGGTTGTCCGGGATCACGATGCTCGCCACAAACTCCCACATGCTGCATTTGCGGCACACCACATGCACTGCCATCCCTATATAACCTTGTTTTATTTATTTAATTAATTAATTAATGTTCATGTATTTAATTAACTTGGCTCATAGTTTAGTTTTTTTTAACTAATTACGAGATCTCGTTTAAGTTATCTCCTCCTGTAATCTTTCACACTTTTCACCACAGCTTGCCATATTCCTCAATTTGCTGTGATCAGAAAATTTCCCTCAGTTCCTAAGTTCAGCTGTATAATATAATTTTAGCCCAACACCGACCCTGAAGGTACACCACTCAGCTGATCGTTCCAGTCTGAGAGACTTTTCTCTACACTTTTCTTTCTGCCTTCCAAGCATATCTAGCTTGGCCATATTTTGCTAAATTCCATGTACCATTTTCTTTACCTTAAGTCTGCAGTCTACTGATAATTGATTTTTTTTTACATTAAAAAAGATGAAGTATCCATTGAAATGAGCAATGTAAGTAACACAGCAAAGCTAGATTATAATCCTTAAAATTTTCTAAATTTGTGTTGCGTGCATGGAACTACCTGATCAAATGCTTTTTGAAAATCATGTAAACTACATCCCCTGCATTTCCCTTTTTTATAAAGTTCTTCCCAAGAGTTTTGCCCAAGTATGTCCAGCCCACAGAAAGCAGGGCAAATCCAATCCGGCCAATTACCACCCTGTCGGTCTATTCTCAACCATCAGCAAAGTGCTGGAAAGTGTCGTCAATAGTGCTATCAAGCAGCACGTACTGACCAATAACTTGCTCACCGATGCTCAGTTTGGGTTCTGCCAGGACCGCTCGGCTCCAGACCTCATTACAGCCTTGGTCCAAACATGGCCAAAAGAGCTGAATTCCAGAGGTGAGGTGAGAGTGACTGCCCTTGACATCAAGGCAGCATTTGACCGAGTGTGGCATCAAGGAGCCCTAGTAAAATTGAAGTCAATGGGAATCAGGGGGAAAACTCTCCACTGGCTGGAGTCATACCTAGCACAAAGAAAGATGGTTGTGGTTGTTGGGAGGTCAATAATCTCTGCCCCAGGACATCACTGCAGGAGTTAAACACGATTAAAATCGCTAAGGAGGTGTTACTTGGTAAGATAATGGGACTAAAGGCGGATAAATCCCCTGGACCTGATGGCTTACATCCTAGGGTCTTGAGAGAAGTAGTGGTAGGGATTGTGGATGCATTAGTGGTAATTTTCCAAAACTCCCTGGATTCAGGAAAGGTCCCAGCAGATTGGAAAACTGCGAATGTAACGCCCTTATTTAAAAAGGGAAGTAGACAAAAGGCTGGAAACTATAGACCAGTTAGCCTAACATCTGTGGTTGGTAAAATGTTGGAGTCCATTATTAAGGAAGCAGTAACAGGACATTTGGATAAGCATAATTTAATCGGACAGAGTCAGCCTGGTTTATGAAGGGGAAGTCATGTTTGACAAATTTGCTCGAATTCTTTGAGGACGTAACAAACAGGGTGGATAAAGGGGAACCAGTGGATGTGGTGTATTTGGACTTCCAAAAGGCATTTGACAAGGTGCCACACAAGATTACTGCACAAGATTAAAAAATCACGGGATTGGGGGTAATATACTGGCATGGGTGGAAGATTGGCTATCTAACAGAAAACAGAGTTGGAATAAATGGTTCATTCTCGGGTTGGCAATCAGTGACTAGTGGTGTTCTGCAGGGGTCAGTGCTGGGACCCCAACTCTACAATCTATATTAACGATTTGGAGGAAGGGACCGAGTGCAACGTATCCAAATTTGCCGACGATACAAAGATGGGAGGGAAAGCAGTGAGTGAGGAGGACATAAAAAACCTGCAAAAGGACATAGACAGGCTAAGTGAGTGGGCAGAAATTTGGCAGATGGAATATAATGTTGGAATGTGTGAGGTTATGCACTTTGGCAGAAAAAATGGGTAGAAACTGCAAAGTGCTACAGTACAAAGGGATCTGGGGGTCCTGGTGCATGAAACACAGAAGATTAGTATGCAGGTACAGCAGGTGATCAGGAAGGCCAATGGAATCTTGGCTTTTATTGCAAGGGGGATGGAGTATAAAAGCAGGGAAGTCTTGCTTCAGTTATACAGGGTACCGGTGAGGCCACACCTGGAATACTGCATACAGTTTTGGTTTCCATATTTAAGAAAAGATATACTTGCTCTCGAGGCAGTTCAGAGAAGGTTTACTCGGTTGATTCCGGAGATGAGGGGGTTGACGTATGAGGAAAGGTTGAGTAGGTTGGGCCTCTACTCATTGGAATTCAGAAGAATGAGAGGCGACCTTATCGAAACATATAAGATTGTGAGGGGGCTTGATCGGGTGGATACGGTGAGGATGATTCCACTGATGAGTGAGACTAGAACTAGGGGGCATAATCTTAGAATAAGGGGCTGCCCTTTCAAAACTGAGATGAGGAGAAACCTCTTCACTCAGAGGGTAGTAAATCTATGGAATTTGCTACCTCAGAGATGTGGAAGCTGCGACATTAAATAAATTTAAAACGGAGATGGACAGTTTCCTAGCTGATAAGGGAATTAGGGGTTACGGGGAGCGGGCAGGGAAGTGGACGTGAGTCTAGGTTCGGATCAGCCATGATCCTATTGAATGGCGGAGCAGGCCCGAGGGGCCGTATGGCCTACTCCTGCTCCTACTTATGTTCTTATGAGTTCCTCAGGAATATATTGAAGGAGGAGATGGACAGATTTTTTTTTTTAACAAAAAGGGAGTGATGGATTATGGGGAGCGGGCAGGGAAATGGAGCTGAGCCCAAGATTAGATCAGCCATGATCTCGTTAAATGGCGGAGTAGGCTCGAGGGGCCAAATGGCCTACTCCTGCTCCCATTTCTTAATTTCTTATGTTTTTATGCACTGCGACTCGCCTTGAGTTTACCTTCCTGAGGCTGGAAAGCCCATTTCTGTTTTAACTACTTGCCTTGGGTATCCCAGGCTGCATTTGTAGTTTCTATCCTTAAAAGTTGGGTTCCTAGTAACGTGTGAAAGCATCTGTGGAATCGTGCTGATACCTGATGTGCCATCAGAAATCTGTTCCATTTCTTGTCATGGAACTTTATATGTTCCTCTTCAATGTATTCACTGGAAGCAGAATCCGCTTTTAACTCTATCTACAATGTAGCCCTAATAACCCTTTGAAGGGTCGTGACTCAGTAATGGGAAACGAGGCCTCCTGTACATTCTGAGGATGCAAGTTGCTTGCTTTGTTCTGAAATTAATCAATTGAGGGAAAGATACTTAGAAGGAAGCGTGAATAGATTTGAGTTTTGCATCTATTATAAAATTGAAAACAGGAAATGTTGGAAATACACAGCAGCTTCATCAGCACCTGTGAAGAAAAAGAAACCGGTTGTTTTACATGTAATTGTTCATTTAAAAACTGAAAGATAAGCCAATTATGAAGCTGTCCAGTTAAAACCAACCAAGTGCGTTTGCACTTTGTGTTTACCTGTGAAACTTGGACTTGATTATCCTATTCTGAATGGTGGGAAGAGGTTTTATATGGTGTCATGGGATATTGGTTGATTGACAGCTCCATCCAGGTGAACAGTATTTGGCTGTTTTCTAGCCGTTCTTTTGAGCATACAAGATCAAGATTAGAAACTCCATGTTGGCAAATTAAACCTCGTGTATAATTACCAACTTCTGGTCTATGTTTAATATGACTAAGGCAGTTAACAAAATGTCTTTCAAAATTTTTGTATTTGAGCTATGTTAGAAATTCTGTAATCAAGTGAAATCCTTTGTATTGGCTTTTTTACTGTTCAATCTTCACTTTTAGTAAATCTGATTCTAATGCAAATCATAGTCTAATGGTTTATTATACTAACTGAAAACTAGGGAGGATGTGAGAGGGCTTGTGTTCATTCAGTGACTTAAAGGTGGTTATGTCAAAGCACTCAAGCTGTTGCAAAGTATTACAGGGAGGATAGTGACAGGAACCTGTGCAGGTATATGCAGAGTTCAGTGCATACTTTGATGGGTACTAGAACGGCAAGCTGTTGGTACTGAAGCTCTGCACTTCAACTACTCAATATGGTATGTGTGTCCATGTTTGGGGCATATTGCGCCCATTTTAGGCTTTCGAGGAGGCTCTTAAATGAAGCTTTTTAGCGCAAGGACACTAAGGCACATTTTAAAAGCTTTTAATTTTTTTATTTACTAAGAAACTGACTACTGTACACCAATGTAACGAGTAAAAACTAGTGTCATTTTCAGTTATTTCAAATCGGGTTACTCACAGATGGTGGACTAGACACTGATTAAAAATGCTCCCTGATTGCGCTGGTTCATGGCAGATTTTATGTTCAGCGATATGCAAATGAGTTTGAGCGGAAACTTGAGGGAAAAAAACTTCTCAAAAGTAGCGCAGTTTGCGCCAGGATTGCTGTTGCGCCCAAAGAGGAAACTCTTGAGATAATTCCAGGAAATTAAGGCCATGTAAGGTTACTAAGATTCATATGTTGCCTGGCTTGTTTGGTTCTATTCTGCAGACCCATATTTTTAAGTATTGCTACAGATAGAAGTTGCTTACAGGTAAATATTACACTGGCCCGGATTTTACGGGGCCTATGACGGCATACGCATGTCGTTGTAAGTGCCCCGCAATTTACGGGTTACTGCTTGCAATGCGCATACGCGAAAATCCAGAACTTGCAATCTGTCAAGTTTTTCCTTGACAGATCGTACCCATCCGCTGTAAACTCACTTTTGCTGGCGCAGACTGCCCAGTGAATACCCACCAAACCCTTACGCCTGGTAAAAGCAGGCATATGGCCTTTTACCAGTGTAAGGGTTAAAATGTTAAAATAAAATTTTCAAAATGATTTAAACATTCACTTACATTTAAAATTAGTTATTTTTGTCCCGTTTAAAAATGTTTACATTTATTTTTCAATTTTAATTAATTTTGAACCTGTGATTATTTTCATTTTGGTGTTGTGAAATTGTAATTATTAGGTCATTTCTATTATGCTTCTGGGGATTCCGTACATAAATGGAATTCCCATAAGCATAATAGGAATCCCCCTTTGTCATTGGTTGGCCTGGCCCTTGTGATCCCAGGGATGCTTGCGAACCGCATGCACCCCTGGGATACGTGGGCCTTTATGCAGGTGTACGGCTGCAGGCCCAGGACTGCAAGAGTCTGAAGCTCCAGAGACACCAGGTAAGTAGGGAGTTTACTTGCGGTTCGGAGGTGTTCGCCGGTGGCAAGCCTCCAACCGCAATTTCCAGGCCATTGTATATTACCTTAAGATGGTGTTTGGTGTATTTACTTGAGCAACATTATAAAATAAAATTACAAAATAAGGCTGAGATTTTCTCTGAAAACTGTAGTGGCATTTGCAGTTTATTCTAAAAATGAAATTAGAATTTGTTTAGTAGCTGTTATTGAGTGATACTGTAATTTTAAGCCCCTATAAACCCCTACTGTCCACCACTGCCTCTTGGCCTTTGGTCTGTAATTCTGGACTATCGTTCTCTCTTCTGTAGCCTTAGTTTCAGACCCTACCTAAAATCTTTCATACTCATAACTCGGGCTTAATTTTGTGTCAATTTGCAAACACACCTTGGCTGCTGCTCCAGGTGCAAGATCCTTGATACAGGAAACTCTTTGGTATCCGGCACCGGCGTGTTGCCGGTTGATCAAAAATTCCAGATGACAGAGAGGGTTATCTACCGAGGCTATTTTAAAAAAAGAAGAAAATCAAGAAATGTGCAGTATACAGTAATTGGGTACTCACCTACAGAATGTTGTGTTAAATGGATGGTGGAAGATGCTTGATTAAGTACAGTACTGCCAGTTGAGGGTAATGCAATGCAGTGACTACCAGCAGCGTGAGAGACACACAGTACCCCTGTAAAATGGCGGATCAGAAGAGACTACCGGCAGCACGGGAGAGTCAGACTCCTGTTACAGGGGTATTGAGGTGTTCTGACTTCCGATAGCACCAAGAAGCCGAGTAGTGACAGTTTGGAGAACTACCCCCCACTGACTAACTCGGCCACCGCGGGAGACTGACTCGGCAACATTGCCGGTTATTGAGGTGTTGTTTTCGGCGTGAGAATTTTGCTGGTTAATAGAGAATACCGGATATTTAGGTGCCGCTTAAACAAGAGTTTCCTGTACTTTTTTCAGCCTTTCTTGCATCTTACACTCTCCCTTATCTAGCCATGCCACTTTTCATTGCCTTTCCTTCTGCAACATCCAGATCTTGCTCATCCTTTTCCTGCTCTTACTTATTAGCCCATCTTATCTCTTGATAGTATTCAAGATTAAAATTCCCCTTGAAGAGCCCATAACTTTCTTCGGTGCCTCACTCAGCATTCTTTGCCAGGTCAATCATTGTATCCATTGCTGCTTATCTATGAGTAGCAACTGCACCGTGCTTCACTATCATTGACCATTTTGCCGAGCACACCCCTTCTGTCCCCATCACCTAACCCACCACAATCCTTCTGCCCCTGGTCTCCATGAGCAGATTCACAGTCACCACCCATTTCCATGTTTCTCTCCATAATATTTGTTCATTTGCAAGCTAGGATCTTGGCATTCAATACCTTATTGTGCATGACTATATTAACATCCTGGCACTGAGCAAACATGGCTCATGGGCACTGGCTAATGCACCACCTTTCCAAAGCCTCCCTACCGGGCTATGCTTTTTTTTAACTACCTGATCCATCTAGAGCATCATGGTGACAGCGTGACCCTTATCTCTGAATCACACTTTGGCCTCTCCTTCCACCTCAGCCACTTCACAGAATCACAGAAACTTCACAGTGCAGATAGAGGCCATTTCGGCCCATCGATAATCATGAATTAGAAAGGAATAGAAGGTTATGCTGTTATGATTAGATGAAGAGGGATGGAAGGAGGCTCGCGTGGAGCATAAACAGTGATGTGGACCAGTTGGGCCGAATGGGCTGTTTCTGTGCTGTACATTTTATGTACTTCACCATTACACCCTTTACATTTCATTTGAAATACTTTTTAGCTACCATCCCCATGTCAGCTTCCTCCTCAAGATGTCCTCCTTTCTCTCCCCTTTGCACTGTGATTTATCCTGGGTAATCCAATCTTCACCGCAACTCTCCTTTCCCTGTCTTGTCCCATCAGATTTCACCCCCATCCTATCTTCTCTCGCATCTCGTCCTCCATATTAATTCCCTTACCCATATCATTGGCAATCCTTCCATCTCGCAATCTCACCATCTCACGCAGCCTCTTTGCACGCATCGGTTCTAACTGACTACTTCCTTATCTCAGTTATTGTCAACATCCCCATCTCTCCTCAAATCGCACTATTTTTACCATCTGGCCATTGAAAAATCTTTCCACTAAGTCGCTTAGACTTGTATTGTAGAATTACTTAATGCCTAGCCACAGGCCCTGCTTGTCATGACACCCCTATTATTGATCGGCTTAATTGTTCACTTACTGTTATCTTTAATGCACAACTATCACTGTCTTCCTCCCTTATCATCCCCTTGGTACAGCTCCCATCTTTGCTCCATCCTGTCTTGAGGGGCACAAAATTAAAAGTACCTAGTGCACAATGGATACTCCCTCTCTCTCACTCTCTCCCACCCCAACCACACATTCCAGTACTTTGCCCTCTTGTATGACTCTCTCCCCACCTTCACACCATCAGTGACAGGGTCTTCAGCTGCTGTGATCCTATCCTCTGGAATTCTTTACCAAAACCTCAGAACCTATCTTTCTTACCAAACAACTGACTACCCCTCTTAATCTGGCTTGTTATCCATTTTCTATACACTTACTCTGTGAAGCACCTTATTACGCTAAGGATTATATACATGGAAATTGATCTGAAAATGAGAACTTTAGTGGGTAGAACATTTGTAATCCTTGTTTTATAATCTTGTGGATTGTTTCTGTAATTTTGAGTGGTTGTCTTATGCCGTGTATGCAAGTTCTACAGTAGTTTGTGTGCAGTTAGTCATGTAGTGGATGATAGTCTTCAATATTTGTTTTTTTTTATAACTGGGGGGCAACTCTGATGTGTTGCACTCTGGAAAAGTTGCACACTAGAACAAGTAGCATGCATTGCTTACCTCAACAGTATGGGTTCAGGAAAGGGGTTCTGCTTAAGAAATGGTAGCAAAATGACTTACGGCCCTAAATAAGGATGACGACTCAGGGTTCAGATTGCTAAGAATGCACTAAGGATGTAAAAGTAGACAGAGAATTGATGCAGTAACCTACTTAGAATGGTCATAGTGTAGAGGATGAAATAGCAATTATACTCCATTTAAACTTGATCCATTCCATTTTTATCATTTGCACGGCTGTATATGAAAACCAAAAAATAAATTTCCCCTTTTACCCATCCAAATTATTTTCAAAGAAAACTTTAGGCTTACTGTAATTGTAGAGCATGCTTAAAGATAAAGGCTCAGTTTTATATTTTAAATGGACTTGCATTTATATAGCACTTTTCAAATCCATGATGTCAAGAAAGTGCTTCAGTTAATTAAGTACTTTTGAAGTATAGTCACTGAAATTTAAGAAAACCTGGTAGCCATTAGTGCTCAACAACCTCTCTCAAATAAAAATGAGAGAAACGGCTACGTTAATCTGTTTTCGTGATGGTGGTTGAGGGATAAATATTGGCCAGGACACCGAGAGAACTCCCCTGCTCTTCAGATTGTACAATGGGATCGTTTACATCCACCTAAGGGCAGATGGGGTGGCAATTTAGCATCTCATCTGAAAGATGACATCTGCGATAGTGTAGCATTCCCTCGCGTACTGAAATATTAGCCTAAATTCTGTGCTAATGTCTCTGGAGTGGGGCTTGAACCCATGATTGTATGACACATTTATATGAAATGCAGCTATTCATTTTCTTAATATCAGCAAATGAATCCATTCCCTGCTCCTGTTGCAATCAGAGCACTGCATTAACTATGTTTCTGTGGTAAAGGCTAAATCCTGAATGGAGTAACACCATGAGTTGCCATCAATTAAACCAGATTCTCAGGTTTGTGCCAGAAATACAGGAGCTGCTACTGCTGCACTTCAACTTCCTGTATCTAAAATGTCTGCACTCACTACTGGCTTGTAGCTTTATTTACTGCTTTTTTAATCTCCAGGAACTTGTCATTGCTTTGTAATGTGCATTTGAACTCCATTCAGTGGACAGAGTTGACCATCACTTTCTGAACAGGGCGTTGCTTGCAGTTGAATATATTCTGACTATGGTGAGAACAAACCAGTTTGTGTATAGGAGAGGCTGGGATAGTTAACACGAATAGGAGGCAGCATCGCATGTGGACTTCAGCTCACAAGTAAGACTTGAAGGCACGTTGAGTCGGTGGGAGGCATGGGAACCAGGAGAAGGCCGTGTGGCCCATCAAGTCTGCTCTGCCAATTTTGTTTGCCATGGCAGCTTTACCTTAATCACAATTCCTTGCCTTTTCTACAAATATTCCCTAATATATTTCCCAACTAAGTATTTATTCTCTATTTTAAGCATGTCAATTAACTTTACATCCAATCATACAGCACAGAAGGAAGCCATTCGGCTCATCGTACCTGTGCCGGCTCTTTGAAAGAACTATACTTCCATCCAGTCTGACAAACAACTTTTCACCACTAGTCTCCGTTTGCTTTCCTTCAGCCAATTTTGTATCCACAAGATTGGCCTTCTGGAACAGGACATTCCACAATGTTGTATTTCTTTGTGAATAGGTTTTCCTCGATATGCTTTTAATAGGCTTAACTATAATTATAAGATTATGTCCCATTGCTCTGTATCACCTACTAGAGAGAAGAGCCATTCTCCAAGTAACCTGTCTATTCCCTTCATTGTTTCAAACACAATCAGTTTATGCCTTAATGAATCTTCTAATGTCCAGTGGCACGGTGGCATAGTGATTAGCACTGTTGCCTCACAGCGCCAGGGACCCGGGTTCGAATCCGGCCTCGGGTGACTGTCTGTGTGGAGTTTGCACATTCTCCCCGTGTTTGCGTGGGTTTCCTCCGGGTGCTCCGGTTTCCTCCCACAGTCCAAAGATGTGCAGGTTAGGTTGATTGGCTATGATAAATTGACCCTTAGTGTTAGGGGGATTAAATACGTGGGGTTACGGGGATAGGGTGGGATATGTGTTGGTGCAGGGGTTACGGGGATCGGGTGGGATATGTGTCGGTGCAGGCTCGATGGGCCGAAATGGCCTCTATCTGCACTGTGGGGTTTCTGTGATTTCTGTGATATAATCCAAATTTAACCATTCCCTTTATCTCTGGTGTTCTGGTAAATCACTGCTGGACTATTTCTAAGGTGCACCAAATGAGATCTGCCTAACACACTGTACAATTGTAGTAATTTCTTACTTTTATTTCTATACCTTTTTGTTATGAAGCCCAGCACCAAAAAGGCTGCCTTGATCAGTTTTTGCATCTATCTTTTAAAGTCTTCTATACCTGAATCCCTAAATCAGTTTGTTCTCTCCTTTCTCTCGCCACCCCTCTTCCTCCACCGCGCCCCCCCCCCCCCCAAAATTCCATAGACATTTCTGGTTAAATACTTTACAGAAGTCTGAAGATAGGCAGACAAATTTAATGAATTCCTTTTCAAAAGAAGGCTCCAGTATATATTTCCATTCTTCCTACTCCCCATGCCCCCAACCCCCTTTGGGAAGGGCTATTAGTACATTTAAAGAATGATGACCATGCCAAAGATAAATAATGTGGATTTAGACTTTTGGTCTTTAATCAAATTATTATTTTAAAACCTTTCTGGCAGGGCAAGGTGAAAACTGGAGCATTACAGTAATATCACACTTCTGTCCCCCTTATTGGGAATCTTGACGATGATCGTTTTGTCCAAACATTTGGTATTTTTCCCAGACCAAATGAAATAAACAGATTGGTTGTCAAGTTTTCATCTTTGCTTTCTTTGAGTAATTCCACACAAATTTGATCCTCTCCATATAACTTGTTCTTTAAGTTAGCTATGGTGAATCTCAGCTTGTGCATTGCAATTTCACCACAATTGACATCCAGTTCAGTCGTCATCTCAATTGAGTTAATGTTGCTCCTGATGTCTGGAGATGGGCTGTTGAGATTTCATGGAAGTGCTATGTCGTCGTCCTCCTCCTTGCATGTTCTGGTTTGGTGACCGGTACATCATTATTTTTGACAGGACCTTCGCTGTGGTGTTTAAAGTCTTTTGCAAGTTTCTTTGTGATCACTCTCTGTTCCTGGAAAACTCTTCTGTAACATTATCCTCAACAGAATTAGTGCAGCCATGGATAGCAGACTCAGAAAAGCTGTTGGTTTTGCCAAAGCAGATCTTGCATTGACTAGAACTTTACTTTTGTAATACCATTGGGCAAAGCAAAGAATGGCAGTTATCAGTCGTGCTGAATTTTGTGGACTTTCAGAAGGCATTTGATCGTGTCAGTAGAAATTCGCTATAGTCGATTCTCAGTGTATGGGTTACCTCGGAAAGTCATTAGCATGACTGCAGTGAGAAGAGGCAAAGAACTACCGACTTGGTGCAATATAACAACTAAGGTCAGATAAGCCTCCATCTTGTTCCATATACCTTTTGGCATCGTGATTGAAGATCAGGCATTGCGTGGACCTGAAATCAAATGTGATTGGAGAAAGAACAATTGAGAATTTTTAAGCCCAATATGCAGGCTGTGCTCCTATTTGATCAGAAATGTGGCAGCAAAGCCATCCAAAAGAAGTTTGACAGCTTCCAGTGTAGATGCCTAAAATGATCAAAGTATGCAATGCGAAGCTTAGGTAGAGTAACTTGTTATGCACTCTGGAGGAAATTGTCTGACGGTTAACCACGATACTTAGTTTTAAGTTCTAAGAATTGCATGTAGTGTGATTAACATCAACATGAAACCAGCAACAGCTTACCTTAACATCCTTTGTTTAATGACCACTGATGAGAAATATGAGAATTACGTATGTATATTATATCCACCCTTGTAGCAAAGCTTAAACATTTATGTTATCTGGTATCCTTGTAGAGAATTCTGCTTGTGTAAAGTGTTTGAAAAGTGCAGGAAATTTAAAATAAAACTTAACCTCAGGGAATACGATGGCCAAGAGAAACATAGAAGATTGGAGCAGGAGTAGGCCATTCGGCCCTTCGAGCCTGCTCTGCCATTCAATGAGATCATGGCTGATCATCCAAATTCCGTACCCTGTCCCTGCCTTCTCCCCATATCCCTTGATCCCTTTAGCCTCAAGAAATATATCCAACTCTTTCTTGAATATATTTAATGAACTGGCCTCCACCGCCCTCTGTGGCAGAGAATTCCACAGGTTCACCACTCTCTGGGTGAAGAAATTCCTCCTCATTTCAGTCCTAAATGGCTTACCCCTTATCCTTAGACTATGACCCCTGGTTCTGGACTCCCCGGCCATCAGAAACATCCTTCCTGCATCTAGTCTGTCCAGACATGACAGAATTTTATAGGTTTCGATGAGATCCCCTCTCAATCTTCTAAACTCCAGTGAGTATAAGCCCAATCGACACAATCTCTCCTCGTACGTCATTCCTGCCATCCCAGGTATCAGCCTGGTGAATCTTCGCTGCACTCCTTCCATGGCAAGAACGTCCTTCCTCAGGTAAGGTGACCAAAACTGCACACAATACTCAAGGTGCGGTCTCACCAAGGCCCTGTACAACTGTAGCAAGACATCCTTGTTCCTGTACTCGAACCCTCTTGCTACGAAGGCCAACATACCATTTGCCTTCTTAACCGCCTGCTGCACCTGCATGCTTACCTTCAACGACTGGTGCACAATAACACCCAGGTCTCTTTGCACTTCTCCTTCTCCCAATCTATTGCCATTCAAATAATAATCTGCCTTCCTGTTTTTGCCACCAAAGTGGATAACCTCACATTTATCCACATTATAGTGCATTTGCCATGTTTCTGCCCAATCACCCAACCTGTCCAAATCGTACTGGAGTTTCACGACATCCTCCTCACAGCTTACCCTCCCACCCAGCTTTGTGTCGTCTGCAAATTTGGAGATATTACATCCAATTCCCTTGTCCAGATCATTAATATATATTGTGAACAGCTGGGGTCCTAGGACCGATCCTTGCGGTACCCCACTAGTCACTGCCTGCCACTCGGAAAACGACCTGTTTATTCCAACTCTGCTTTCTGTCCGCCAACCAGTTCTCTATCCAAGTCAATACCTTGCCCCCAATCCCATGTGCCTTAATTTTGCACGCTAATCTCTTATGTGGGACCTTATCGAAAGCCTTCTGAAAGTCCAAATACACCACATCCACTGGTTCTCCCTTATCTATTTTACCAGTTACATCCTCTAAAAATTCCAGTAGATTAGTCAAGCATGATTTATCTTTTGTAAATCCATGTTGACTTTGTCCGATCCTGTCACTGCTTTCCAAGTGCTCTGCTATTACACCTTTTATAATAGACTCTAGCATTTTCCCCACTACCGATGTCAGGCTTACTGGTCTATAATTCCCCGCTTTTTCTCTACTACCTTTTTTGAATAGTGGGGTAACATTAGCTACCCTCCAATCCATGGGTACCGTTCCAGAGTCTATCGAGTTCTGGAAGATGACCAGCAATGCATCTACGATCTCTAGGGCCACTTCCTTAAGTACCCTGGGATGTAGACCATCAGGCCCTGGGGATTTATCGGCCTTCAGTCCCATCAATTTTCCTAACACCATTTCCCTACAAATACTGATTTCTTTCAGTTCCTCCCTTTCATCAGACCCTATGTTCCCTGGCATCTCTGGGAGGTTATTTGTGTCCTCCTTTGTGAAGACAGAACCAAAGTATGTATTTAATTGGTCTGCCATTTCCTTGTTTCCCATTATAAATTCCCCTGATTGTGACTGCAAGGGACCTACGCTTGACTTCACCAATCTTTTTCTCTTCACATATCGATAAAAGCTTTTACAGTCAGTTTTTATGTTCCCTGCTAGCTTACTCTCATTCTATTTTCCCTTTCTTAATTAATCCCTTTGTTGACTCCTAAACTGCTCCCAATCCTCAGGATTATTGCTTTTTCTAGCCAATTTAAATGTCCTCTCCTTGGATCTTATGCTATCCCTAATTTCCCTTGTTAGCCACGGTTGAGTCACCTTTTTTGTTTTATTTTTATGCCAAACTGGGATGAACAAATTCTGTAGCTCATCCATTCGGTCTTTGAATGTTTGCCATTGCCTATCCACCGTCAACCCTTTGAGTGCCATTCCCCAATCAATCCTACCCAACTTGCTCCTCAGACCATCGTAGTTTCCTTTATTTAAATTGAGGACCCTTGTTTCTGAGTCAACTACTTCATTCTCCATCTTAATGAAGAATTCGATCATATTATGATCGCTCCGACCCAAGGGGCCTCGTACAACAAGATTGCTAATTAATCCTTTCTCGTTACATAATACCCAGTCTAAGATGGCCTGATCTCTGGTTGGTTCCTCGATATATTGGTCCAGGAAACCATCCCGTAAACACTCCAGGAATTCCTCCTCCACAGTATTGTTACTAATTTGGTTGGCCCAATCTATATGTAGATTAAAGTCACCCATGATGCCTGCTGTGCCCTTATTGCACGCTTCTTTAATTTCCCTTTTAATGCCATCCCCAACCTCTGCCTTACTGTTTGGAGGTCTATATACCACTCCCACTAATGTTTTTTTCCTCTTAGTATTTCTCAATTCTACCCATACAGATTCCACATCATCAGAGCTAATATCCTTCATTACAATTGTATTAATCCCTTCTTTAACCAGTAATGCTACCCCACCTCCCTTTCCTTTTTGCCTATCTTTCCTGAATATCGAATACCCCTGGATGTTGAGTTCCCAGTCTTGGCCATCCTTGAGCCATGTTTCCGTAATCCCAACCAAATCATATTCGTTTACCTCTATTTGCGCAGCCAATTCATCCACCTTATTACAAATGCTCCTCGCATTAAGACACAAAGCCTTCAGGCTTGTTTTTTTAACGCTCTTAGACCTATTAGAATTATTATTTACTGTGGCCACGTTTGATTTAAACCGTTGATTTCTCTGACTGCCACTTTTGTTTTTCTCCTTCCTATCTTTTGCTTTTATCCCTGTTTTCCTTTCCTCTGTCTCCCTGCTCAGGTTCCCAACCCCCTGCCATTTTAGTTTAAACCCCCCCCGAACAGTGCTAGCAAACCTCCCCGCAAGGATATTTGTCCCTCTCTGGGGGGATAAATCAATATAAATTTAAGTAAAACTTGGCTTCCATGTGACCTAGAGAAATGGACCTGGGGGATTGAGCTTGAAGGGCGTCAGCACCACATCGGGTTGGGAGAATTGAGATGTGTATATATACTTAGAATACATACGTAATAGTTAAAAGTCACAGCCAGGCGTGACGCCTGGGCCCTGCTGCTTAAAGCTCCAAATTACAGATCTTTCTCCAGGTTGGGCTGCAGATAATATTTATTTAAATTTGATGTTTATTTGAACTACTGGCAAAATCGTAACACGTGAAGTAAGTGTGACAAAGAGCAAGTGGATGTTCTGTGACATTGCTCATAGGGATAGACAGGGAGAGTTGGTTGGCAGAGGTGGCCGGAAGGGTCGGTGGGAATGTAAGGTAGGATGAGCCAGGCAGAAGGCAGCTATACCTTCAGCTGAGTTGGTTTGTGCCCAAGTTCCTTACCTTGAGACAGGGACGGTGCAAATTTTTTTACTTGCCACTCCCAGATTAGGGTAGGGTAGCCAAGGGGATTGGTAGCCTGCAATAGGAAGACTGGAAGAGTTGGAGTCGGGGCCAAAAGAGGAGTGAGCCAAAGAACAGGTCCCCAAGCGTGAGGAGGCCAAAGAGCAGGGGAGCTGGAGGTCAGGAATGGACATGCACCACAGGGGCGCCAGTGGTGGGAGGCCTGCAAATACACAGCGACAGCAAATTGCCATTGTGTGATTATGTAGGCAGTTTCTGTTATAATTGTTGACATAAAATTGTTGGCATTACTCAAAATCCTGACACAAGAAGCTTTACAGGAGGTGCACACATACTGAAGTCTTTTTAACTATAAAGAGGATCTAGCCAGGGTAAAATGGAACCAAAGACTGACAGGAAAAACTAACGGAACAATAGGTGGAGGAGATGTTCCAAGTACAGGCTAGGTACATTCCAAAAAGAGGGAAGGGTAAGGGAACCAAAGAAAGGGCTCCTTGGATGATGGAGATAAAGAAGATGATGAAACAAAAAAAGGTCAGGTGAATTCTTCAAGGGAGAACCAGACCAAATATAATAAGTTGAGAGGGGATGTGAAGATGAGAATGAGAGTAGAATGGCGGTTAACATAAAAGGGAACCCAAAAAATCTTCTACCAGCATGTAAAGAGTAAGCGGGTAGCAAGAGGCGGGTGGGGCCTATTAGAGGCAAAGTCGGTGATATATGCTTAGAGGCGCAGGGCAAGGCTAGAATACTCAGTACTTTGTATCAGTGTTTACTAAGGAGGTGGATGCTGCCAAAATATTGGTAGAAGCAATGGAAGGGGTGAAAATTGATAGACAGGATATACTAGAAAGGCTGGGTATGCTTAGAGTGGACAAGTTGCCTGGTCCAGATGGCTTGAGTCCCAGGTTACTAAGGGAATTGGGGGAGGAGATAGCAAAAGGGCTTGCCATAATTTTCCAATCTTCCCTAGATGCGGGGGAGGTGCCTGAGGATTGGAAAGTGGCAAAAGTGACACCATTGTTCAAGAAAGGGTGTAAGGACAATCCTAGTAACTACAGGCTGATCAGTGGTGGGTAAAATTTTAGAAACAATAATCAAAGAAAAAATTAACCGGCACTTGGAGAAGTTTAAGCTAATTAAGGAGAGCCGACATGGATTTGTAAAAGGCAGACCGTTTTTGACTAATCTAATTGAATTTTTTGACGAAGTAACGGAGGATTAATGAAGGGAATGCAATGGATGTTGTCTACATGGATTTTCAGAAGGCGTTTGACGAAGTACCACATAGAAGGCTGGTTAACAAAATTGAGGCTCATGGAATAGGTGGGTCAGTGGCAGCTTGGATAAGGAATTGGCTTCAGGACAGAAAACACGAGTTCTGGTAAATGGCTGTTTTTCAGACTCTGATGTTAGACCGTGGTGTTCCCCAAGGGTCAGTGCTGGGGCCACTGCTTTTTTTGTGCCTCTGGGATACATGGGCCCTGCGCGTACCCACCCGTAGGGATCGGAATATCCGGCCCAGTATATTTTGGTTTAGTTGTTTATTTAAAAAGTAGTACTAAATGAGAAGAGTTTAAAAAGTAAACTTAATTTTTTCTGTTCTGCATATTGGTTGACTGTTCTTGTGTGTAATGAGTCATAACTTAAAAATGTTGCCATTGGGATTTGCTGACCTGGGTTATTAGGATTGATTTACTTGGTCACCATGGAGTAATTTTGCCATTACATTTACAAGACTTCAGTATGTGTGCACCTCCTGTAAAGCTTCTTGTGTCAGGATTTTGAGTAATGTCAACAATGTCTAAATGACCTGGATATTGGAATACAGTGTAGAATTTCTAAATTTGTCGATGACACCAAACTTGGGGGTGTGGCAAGCAGTGATGATATCAATCGACTGCAACAGGACATAGAAAGACCAGCAGAATGGGCATTTAATACAGAAAAGTGTGAGGTGATGCATTTTGGCAGAAGGAACAGGGAGAGGCAAATCGAGGTATTGAGTACAAAAGTAGTGAAGTTATGCTGAACCTTTATAAAGCGCTGATTAGGCCACAACTGGAGTATTGTGTCCAGTTCTGGTCACCATACTTTAGGAAGGATGTAAAAGCCCTCGAGAGGGTGCAGAGGAGATTTACCAGAATGGTCCCGGGGATGGGGGATCTTAGCTGCAAGGACAGGTTGGAGAAGCTGGATTTGTTTTCATTAGAGCAAAGGAGGTTGAGGGGTGATTTAATAGAGGTGTACAAGATTATGACAGGTTTGGATAGGCTAGACGGGGAAAGGCTGTTCCCACTAGTTGATGGTACAAGGACTAGGGGACACAGATTTAAGGTTTTGGGCAAGAGATACAGGGGGATGTGAGGGAAAACTTTTTTACGCAGCGAGTGGTGGTGACCTGGAATTCGCTGCTGACGGAAGTGGTGGAAGCGGAGACACTCAATATTTTCAAGGGGAGACTGGATAGGCACTTGAGGGAAATAAACTTGCAGGGCTACGGGGATAGAGCGGGGGAATGGGACTGACTAGATTTCTCTATAGAGCGCTAACATGGACTCGATGGGCCGAATGGCCAGCTCCTGTGCCGTTATTATTCTGACTATGACTCTTAAGAAGTATGTGTGCTATACAGCTAAAGATTGGTATCCTCAGAAGGTCATGGGATGGTTGCCAACTATGAAAACACCAGTGGAAGGTCAAAGGTGAGATAGTTGGACTATGTGTGGAAAGTCCTGAAGATTGGAGCCACAAGACAGCTGCAGGAGTGAGCAACATAGTAAGGTCTTGTGGTATCTGGCCAGGCTAGTTAAGACAACTTACTGAATTGCACTTTTAAATTTATTCTTTTTATTCATTTGTACCGAGTCCAATTCTTCATTAGAATGAATTTGCTTTTGTGGATGTACAAGATAATGGCCCAGATATTCCGATTGCAGGCCTCCCGCGGGCGGAGGACTGCGATCTGGAAAAATCTGCGCCCTTACCCGAGGGCTCCCGGGAGGCGCACAGTTTCGATGCTGGGCCTCACCAAACTGCCGGTGCGCAGGGCCCATGTATCCCAGAGGCACAGGTAGTTCGCAGCGTCCCTGGGATCACGTGGGCCATGGGGAGCCAATCAAAGAAGGGAATCTCCCTTCATACATTTGACAGGAAGACCTGTCAAATATATGAATGGAGATCACTCCCAAAACATAGTAAAACTTTTTTTTAAAAACATCACATTTTAAAAAAATGACTTGAAAGTACAAATAAATTAACTATTTTAAACAAAACTTTAAATTTTTGAAAATAAATAATTGAAGTTTTTTACGGGGCTAAAAATAAACTTTTAAAAAAAAGTTTTTAAATGATAAATCAGTGGAAGTTTTTAAAAACTTTTTTTCTACTCTCATCTTTTACCAGGCACAAGAATTGTAAGGGTTTTCAGCGGGCGGAGTGTCTCCAAAAAGCGGAACTCTCCGCCCGCAGAGGCTCTTCTCCCGGGCAGCCGGAGGATCTGTCAAGAGCTTTCTTGAGAGATCGGAAATGCCGGTTTCCAGCGCATGCGCAGTGCATGCCTGAAACTGGCATTTCCGATGTCCCTACGGGTGGGTACACAGCACGTACCCACCCGTAGGGATCGGAATATCCGGCCCAGTATATTTTGGTTTAGTTGTTTATTTAAAAAGTAGTACTAAATGAGAAGAGTTTAAAAAGTAAACTTAATTTTTTCTGTTCTGCATATTGGTTGACTGTTGTGTGTAATGAGTCATAACTTAAAAATGTTGCCATTGGGATTTGCTGACCTGGGTTATTAGGATTGATTTACTTGGTCACCATGGAGTAATTTTGCCATTACATTTACAAATGTGCAGTACTGAAGGTTAAAACTTGTGATGCAAACAACAACATGCCAAAAAAAACTTATAAAATTGACAGGTTGTGTTTAAAGAATAACATTTAAAAATAATACTTGACCAACAGTTCTTTGTGCCTAGCTTCTGACGATTCATTTAGTGAGTTGGTTTGGCAAAGCAATCTGCATTGCTTTAAAATGTTATAGCAGACATTAGCTGCAATGTATTGTAGAGCCACAAAAGAGTGTACAATAGTATTGGTCGTTCAACCAGTTAAAAAAAATGGCACTTCATTAGTCTGTAGCGACATGGCAAAACTGCTAAAATGGTATGTGTACTTGTCAAAAATGCTATTGACATTTTCATTTGCACAAGAGAAAGTATTTGTTGTATGCTATATAGAGTTGTGTCATAACATTGATTGTAATTTTCCTGATTTAGCAACATCAGCAAAGATCAGAGGAAAGTGGTTCGGTAGTATTATAACTTTGGAAATGTGGTTGTGTGACTGTTCAAAATTATTTGACCCACTTGAATTGGCCAGTGTAAATGCAGATTGTTAACTATGAAGATGCCAGGGCGTTTATTAAATTGTGGAGATAAGTGGAAGGACTAATATTCAGTGCCATCGAGTGCGAATGCTCGTCATTTATTTCAATCCAGAAGCTGATATTTTGCACATCAATTGAAAATTCTTAAGAGTGCTTTATGTTGTAGGTTTTTCTGCCCCCCTCCATGTGTATATCTAATGGGCAGTGGATGGAAGAAAAAGAAAGATCAAATGGAACGAGATGGATGCAATGAACAAGAATCACAGCCATGTGCATTTATTGGGATTGGAAATAGTGACCAAGAAATGCAGCAGCTTAACTTGGAAGGAAAGGTAGGACAAGTATGCCTTTTAACTGACCTAGGATACTGCTGAACAACAATCATGACTTGGTAATGCAAGTACTAACATAAACAGTAAGCATGGATTTAAAGTACACATTGTATATTTTTTGTTTTTGAAATGCTTTACTGGTAACACAAACTAGATGCAAATGCAGTTCAAAATAACACTTCATATGATTGTACAGTGCTTTAAGAGATACTATGGTGGTGATGGGGCAGCTTTCATTCAGCACAATATGGGATATTCTGTGGGCTCTGACCTGCACCATATGTGATTCAGGAACGCTTGGCATTGTTGACCAGAATGAATAATATTTTTCTATATTTTTTTAAATTAAATTGTGCAAGCCTGGAAATGACACCCTACTCACTTTATTTCTGTCTAATTTTGCTCGTGAAAGACTGTTTTCGATCATTAAAATAAAACTTGACGTTAGGTGGGAAGCTAGTTAGGAATGAAAAGTGAAGCAGTTGCCTGATGCATACAACTGCAGGATTTAAGATGGATAGAGTGTTCAGATGAAAAAAAACCAACAACATTTGAAAAGAAGTCTTTTAAGTGGTTTGTTTGTGGTTCAGTGAATAGAACAGGTACAAAAAGCAATCAAAAGGCTAATGGAATATTGGCCTTTCTCTCAAGGGGGCGGGATTACAAAGGGGAGGAAGTGATGCTTCAGTTGTATAGAACCTTGGTCCGACCCCATCTGGAGTATTGCGTTCAGTTTTGGGCACCTCCCTTCAGGAAGGATATATTGGCACTGAATGGGGTGCAGTGCAGATTCAGCAGAATGATACCATGGCTTAGAGGATTAAATTATGAGAACAGGTTGCATAAACTGTGCTTGTATTCCCTTGATTATAGAAGATTTGAGGGGTGATCTGATCAAGGTGTTAAAATGTTTAAAGGATTCGATAGGGTAGATGCAGAGAGACTATTTCCTCTGGTGGGGGAACCAAGAACGAGGGCACATAATCTTAAAATTAGAGCCAGGCCATTTAGGAGGGAAACCAGGAAGTACGTTTTCACACAGGGTAGCCGGAATTCTTTCTCCCACAATGCTGTGGATGCTGGGACAATTGGAGCTTTCAAAATTAAGATTGATAGATATTTTTTAGGTATAGGTATCAAGGGATATGGAGTTAAGGCACAGATCAGCCATGATCTAATTGATCAGGCTTGAGGGGCTGAATGACCTACTATTGCTCCTATGAATCTGAATATAATTATTTGTTCAACCATTCTTTTAAGAAATTCCTGCTTCAAACAACCAACCCCCAAGCTGTTGGGTAAACGGAACTTTATTTGGAGAGAAGTGTTCTCTGTTTCCTATCAGTTGCAGCAAATCTATTGTCTCCCACACTGAGATGTGTTTTGGTGCCATTTTACTTGTGAAAATGGTTCAAATTTCTACAGCTTCGGAGTTAAATTTTACTTGTAATTTTTTTAACCCATTCACGGTATGTGGATGTCGCTGGCCAGCATTTATTGTCCATCCCTAATTGCCCTCGAGAAGGTGGCAGTGAGCCACCTTCTTGAATACAGCTGACTGACTTGCTGGGCCATTTCAGAGGCAGTTAAGAGTCAATCACATTGATGTGGGTCCGGGGTCACATATAGGCCAGACTGAGTAAGGGTGGCAGATTTCCTTCCCTAAGGAAGACATTAGTGAACCAGATGGGTTTTTGCGACAATCCGGTAGTTTCATGGTCACCATTACTGATACTAGCATTTTAATTCCAGATTTATTTAATTGAATTTACACAGCTGCCATGGTGGGATTTGAACTCATGTTTACGGATCATTAGTCCAGGCCTCTGGATTACTAGTCCAGTAACATTACCACTATGCTACCGTACCTCTTTATTTGTAATATTAGCTCTTATATTTTTTTTCAGCACTTTTTTCGGCAGCCCACCATGAGGCTCAACTATTTCAATTCTTTGTTTAGAGGAAGGCTCAAATTCTTCCAGAGGAGTTATTGAAACACCTGTGCCTGAGATAAAGGGTTGATTTGAAGTTAACACTCCAGATGTTTATGGCTTCATGCCAGGCACATAGGTCAAGTTTGTGCATAGCTGTCAGAAATTGATTTGTTGACAAATTTCTCATGGGGATGGAAGTCAAGTGTGAGCAAATGTGGATAACATCGGTCAGGTAGTGAAGCTTTTTCAACAGTTGGCCTAGAATCATAGAAATTTACAGCACAGAAAGAGGCCATTCGACCCATCTTGTCCGTGCCAGTCGATAAAGAGCTATCCACCCTAATCCCACTTTCCAGCACTTGGTCCGTAGCCTTGTAGGTTATGGTACTTCAAATGCATATCCAAGTACTTTTTAAATCCATTGAGGTTTTCTGCCTCTACCACCCTTTCAGGCAGTGACTTCCAGACCCCCACCACCCT
Organism: Somniosus microcephalus; assembly: GCF_052327205.1. Lineage (NCBI taxonomy): Eukaryota > Metazoa > Chordata > Chondrichthyes > Squaliformes > Somniosidae > Somniosus > Somniosus microcephalus. The sequence goes on from NC_140988.1 coordinate 186,183,889, forward strand.
CTAGGTGAAAAAATTTATTCTCAAATCCCCTCTAAACCTCCGACAATTACTTTAAATCTAGGCCCACTGGTTATTGACCCTTCTGCCAACTGAAATAGGTCCTTCCTATCCACTCTATCTAGGCCCCTCATAACCTTATACACCTCAATTAAGCCCCCCCCCCCAGCCGTCTTTGTTCCAAAGAAAACAACCCAGCCGATCCAATCTTTCCTCATAGCTAAAATTCCCCAGTGCAGGTAACATCCTCGTAAATCTCCTCTGCACCCCCTCGAGTGCAATCACATCCTTCCTGTAATGTGCTGACCAGAACTACATGCAGTATTCTAGCTGCGGCCTAACTAGTGTTTTATACAGCTCAAGCATAATCTCCCTGCTCTTATAGTCTATGTCTCAGCTAATAAAGGCAAGTATCCCATATGCCTTCTTAACCACCTTATCTACCTGACCTGCTACCTTCAGGGATCTGTGGACATGCACTCCAAGGTCCCTCTGATCCTCTGCACTTCTCAGTGTCTTACTATTTGTAGTGTATTCCCTTGCCTTGTTAGGCCTCCCCAAATGCATTACCTCACACTTCTCCGGATTGAATTCCATTTGCCACTGTTCTGCCCACCTGACCAGTCCATTGATATCTTCCTGCAGTCTGCAGCTTTCTTCTTCTTTATCAACCACACAGCCAATTTTTGTATCATCTGCAAACTTCTTAATAATACTTCCTACATTCAAGTCCAAATTATTGATATGTATCACAAAAAGCAAAGGACCCAGTACTGAGCCCTGCGGAACCCCACTGGAAACAGCCTTCCAGTCACAAAAACACCCTTCAGCCATTACCCTTTGTTTCCTGCCTGTGAGCCAATTTGCCTTAGATCCCATGGGCTTTTACTTTTGTGACCAGTCTGCCATGCGGAACCTTATCAAAAGCCTTGCTAAAATCCATATAGACTACATCAAACGCACTACCCTCATCGACCCTCCTTGTTAACTCAAAAAATTCAATCAAGTCAGTCAGACACGACCTTCCCTTAACAAATCCATGCTGACTGTCTCTGATTAATCCGTGTCTTTCTAAATGAAGATTTATCCTGTCCCTCAGAATTTTTCCAATAATTTTCCCACTACCGAGGTTAGGCTGACTGGCTTGTAATTACTCGGTCTATCCCTTTCTCCCTTTTTAAACAAAGGTACCACGTTAGCAGTCATCTAGTCTGGATTGGAAAATGATGATCAGAGCCTCTGCTATTTCCTCTCTCACTTCTCTTAACAGTCTGGGATACATTTCATCCAGGCCTGGGGATTTATCCACTTTCATAGATGCTAAACCCCTTAATATTTCCTCTTTCACTGTTTATTTCATCTAATATTTCACACTCCTCCTCCCTGATTGCAATGTCTGCATCGTCCCTTTCTTTTGTGAAAACAGATGCAAAGTATTCATTAAGAACAATACCCATGTCTTCTGCCTCCACACACAGGTTACCTTTATGGTCCCTAATAGGCCCTACTCTTACTTTAGTTATCCTCTTGCTCTTAATGTATTTATAAAACATCTTTGGGTCCTAGATGCAGGGACCAGGTGGGTAACCCAGGATAATATGGTGTTGCTTCGCTTACCTCAGAATTTTGGGTATTGCTACTATTTACCAGAAAGGCTGGTGGTTTATCTCTCAAAATGGATTCCCTAAGAATCTGGTTGTGACGAGGCTAGAAAGCATTGAGGAAGCATCAGCAAAGTCTGCTGGCTGCTCTGGATGCCCTTAAATACAAAAACAAGGTGTTCATGTTAAACTTGTACAGTACTCTGGTTTGACCGCTATTGGTGTGCCATTTTAGACACCCCATTGTAGGAAGAAAATAAAAGCATGGAAAAGGTACGGCATAGATTCAGCTCAGATGTTGCCAGGAATCAAAGTTACAGTTCTGAAGAAAAGTTTAGAGCTTTTTCACTGGGCCTGAACAGATTAGGGGTGACCTGATAGAGGCCCTTAAGATTCTGAAGGGTTATGATTGGGTAAATTTCCACTGGTTAGTGAGATATTAACAAGAGGGCGCAAAGATAATCACAAAGAATGAAAGGGGATTTTAGGGGAAAAAATGACATGGAGGATGGTTAAAATGTGTTGAAGCACTCCATAAATTCTTCAAAAGTGCATAAGTAGTTTCTTAGAAGAATATTGAAAAGTACAAAGAGCTAGCAAGTGAATGGGATTAGGCTAGGTGGCCTGTAGAGAAATTCCAGCACAGATTTGATCTGAATGTGCTGAAACATTTTATAATTTGAAGTATCTCAGATTTTTCCCTGGGGAACTTCAATTTCAATCAAGGTATAAGGAAAATCACACTGAAAGTAATCTAATCTTGGTTTCAAAAATGAAGGCAATCATCTATGTTTTTCTTCTCGAGGCTTTTAAAATGCTTACAAATATTTGCTACTATGGTTCCCACATTACAAGTGACTACACTTCAAAAGTACTTTGTTGGCTGTAAAGCGCTTTGAGACGTCCGGTGGTCGTGAAAGGTGCTATAGAAATGCAAGTCTTTTATAGTGACATGTCTGGTTAATCATTGAACTGCAACAAAGGTGACCCGAATTACAGTTTACAGCTAATTAGAGATGTTGCTGCAATTAAATTGCTCATGGATGTCAAGATATTGTCTGAAATGGTAGACCTTCAAATTTGGAATGTTCTGAAGACATGGATGTAGTACAGGTACTTGCATGCAGATGTCTTGTGCCACTTAACAAATTTTCAATATTCCCAGAATTTGAGTTGTGACATTAGCAGGTACCTTAGACAGTTGGTGCATGCTTCAGGCTTTCCCTGCCTTCTTGGCTAATGTGCTTCCATAAAATGGCATTGCTTTTTCCCATTTCTGTAGCAAGGTCAAGTCAAAGAATACTAAGGAGAGTCAGAGGTAGCCTCCAATAGGCTCTGATAACTGGAATTAGTTTACTATAATACCAATAGGTCGTATCTCCACTATTTCCATGGCTGATTTCATTGGCAGGGATGCTATTCAGCAAAGACCAGGAATTGAATCTGGTAGTGGCTAGTCTATGTGGTTTTGTACTATAGTGGGACAATGGCTTCACCCATTAGCTAGGGGAGACCTGTATTATTTTGACTCAACATTAAATATGAGAGTTCAAATGCTATGTGCTTTCCTAGTCTTCAAATGTTTCTGTAACAGGAAAATAGGTTTGAACCCACATATTTAATTCAGAAAAAAAAAGTGGAGTCAATGAATTAATTTGCATAGGCAAAACTGGTATAGAGTCAAAAAATTGAATCTCTTCTACACCGCAAAATTGTCTTGATTATTTAATTTTTTATATTTTGATTCAAAGTGCATATCCACAGAAAAATTTATGCACAGTGGATATATAATCTGGGCCTGATACTCAAGCTCGTTTCTGTGAAAAGTTTATATTTAGTAACAATTATTTTTAAAAGCCTTTTTGAAATTATTTTTGCGAAGTATGTGATGTGTTGGGAAAGATTATGAAACCTGAAAAGAACGTGAAGTTAATAGTTTTTAATTTTAAAATGTTTTCAGTTTTGTCAGTGTTTTGGCTTTTTATTTTGTAATTTGAGGTGTTAAAAGCAAAGTATAAATGCTGGAAATATGGGGGAAACAGAAAATACTTGAAATGCACAGCAAGTTGATTAAAAGTGAACAAAGACAGTTTAATGTTACTAAAATAAAATAGCAAAATACTGCAGATGCTGGAAATCTGAAATAACAACAGCAAATGCTGGAAATACTCAGCAGGCCAGGCAGCATCCGTGGAGAGAGAAACAGTTAACATTTCAGGTCTGGGACCCTTCTTCAGAACTGGAAAAAGCTGGAGATGTAACATATTAAGCAGGTGCAGAGATGGGGGTTGGGGTTTAGGAGGGGAGGAAGCAATTGAAAGAAAATCCTGTACTTTTGTAAGAGGCAGGAAAGATAAAATGTTGCAAATGGGAGTGGCAAAAATCATACAGCATGAAAAAAGGGGGCGGGGATAATTATCTGAAATTGTTTAACTCGATGTTGAATCCGTCAGGCTGTAAAGTGCCTAATCGAAAGATGAGGTGCTGTTCCTCCAGCTTACGTTGAGCTTCATTGGAACAATGTAATAGGCCGAGGACAGAGAGATCAGAGTGGGAGTGAAGTGGAGAATTAAAGTGACAGGCAACCGGAAGCTCAGGGTCACCCTTACCGACTGAACGGAGGTGTTCCGCAAAGCGGTCGCCCAATCTGCGTTTGGTCTCCCCAATGTAGAGGAGACCGCATCGTGAGCAGCGAATACAGTATATTCGCAGTGAATACAGGAGAAGGCAGGGACAGGGTACTGAATTTGGATGATCAGCCATGATCTCATTGAATGGCGGAGCAGGCTCGAATGGCCTACTCCTGCTCCTATCTTCTATGTTTCTATATTAAATTGCAAGAAGTCAAAGTAAATCGCTGTTTCACCTGGAAGGGGTGTTTGGGGCTCTCGACAGTGGGAAGGGCATGTGTTGCATCTCCTGCGCTTGCACGGGAAGGTGCCAGGCGAAGGAGAAGGGCTGTTGGGGGTGATTGAGGAGTGGACCAGGGTGTCGCGGAGGGAGAGGTCCCTTCGGAATGCTGAAAGGGGAGGTGAGGGGCAGATGTGTTTGGTGGTGGGGTCACGTTGGAGATGGCGGAGGATGATACGTTGTATGTGGAGGCTGGTGGGGTGAAAGGTGAGGACAAAGGGAACCCTATCGTGGTTCCGGGAGGGTGGGGAAGGGGTGAGAGTTGACTCTTACAGCTACCAGGACTACACTTCCTCCCACCCCGCTTCTTGTAAGGACTCTATTCCATTCTCCCAGTTTCTCTGTCTCTGCCGCGTTTGTTGCAGGAAGGATGTTCCTGATGGTCGGGGAGTCCAGAACCAGGGGGGACTGTCTAAGGATAAAGGGTAGGCCATTTAAGACAGAAATGAGGAGGAATTTCTTCACCCAGAGAGTGGTGAACCTGTGGAACTCTTTACCACAGAAGGCGGTGGAGGCCAGTTCATTAAATATATTCAAGAAGGAGTTGGATTTATTTCTTAAGGCTAAAGGGATCAAGGGGTATGGGGAGAAAGCAGGAACTGAATTTGGATGATCAGCCATGATCGCATTGAATGGCGGAGCAGGCTCGAGGGGCCAAATGGCCTACTCCTGCTCCTATCTTCTATGTTTCTATGTTCTGACGATGCCACCTTCCATACCAGTGCTTCCGACATGTCTTCCTTTTTCCTCAACCGAGGATTCCCCTCTACTGTGGTTGACACAGCCCTTGACCGTGTCCGTTCCATTTCCCGTACTTCTGCTCTCACCCCTTACCCTCCCCGGAACCATGATAGGGTTCCCCTTGTCCTCACTTTTCACCCCACCAGCCTCCACATTCAACGTATCATCCTCCACCATTTCCGCCACCTCCAACGTGACCCCACCACCAAACACATCTTCCCCTCGCCACCCCTTTCAGCATTCTGAAGGGACCGCTCCCCCCGCGACACCCTAGTCCACTCCTCAATCACCCCTAACAGCCCTTCCCCATCGCCTGACACCTTCCCGTGCAAGCGCAGGAGATGCAACACATGCCCTTTTACCTCCTCCCTTCCCACTGTCCAGGGCCCCAAACACCCCTTCCAGGTGAAACAGCGATTTACTTGTACTTCTTGCAATTTAATATACTGTATTCGCTGCTCACGATGCGGTCTCCTCTACATTGGGGAGACCAAACGCAGATTGGGCGACCGCTTTGCGGACCCTCTCTGTTCAGTCCGTAAGGGTGACCCTGAGCTTCCGGTTGCCTGTCACTTTAATTCACCGCTTCACTCCCACTCTGATCTCTCTGTCCTCGGCCTATTACATTGTTCTAATAAAGTTCAACGTAAGCTCGAGGAACAGCACCTCATCTTTCGATTAGGCACTTTACAGTCTGCCGGACTCGACATTGAGTTCAACAATTTCAGATAATTATCCCTGCCCCCTTTTTTCATGCTGTATGATTTTTGCCACTCCCATTTGCAACATTTTATCTTTCCTGCCTCTTACAGAAGCACAGTATGTTCTTTCAATTCCTTCCTCCCCTCCTAAACCCCAACCCCCCTGTCTCTCCACCTGCTTAATATCTGTTACATCTCCAGCTTTTCCCAGTTCTGATGAAGGGTCCCAGACCTGAAATGTTAACTCTGTTTCTCTCTCCACGGATGCTGCCTGGCCTGCTGAGTATTTCCAGCATTTTCTGTTGTTAGGTTGCACCAGTAACATTAAACTTTCATCGGAATTCATTTCTAGCAGTTTCTCTATTAGGGCAGCAATCAATTGATTATTTTGTATGTTGCTACTTGTAATTGTTCTGCACAGGAATTAGCTCTGCCTCATCGAAAAATCAAAATATAGCATCTTCCTAATAAGCTTCACAAAATCTTTGAATGTGAAAAAAACTTGGGTAAATTATTTATTTCTTTGAATATTGCCATGTAGGTGGTACTGAAATTGTAACCTGGTGTGAAAGAGCTGGAATTTGTTTTAAATTCTTCAGCCAGGGTCATCCAATGATTGTTTATAAGATGAAGTAAGAGACACATGTACCTTTTTTGGTATTAAGGCAAAGCAATTATAGTTATAATATAGTCCAAATATTGCACATCACTTAGTATTACAATTGGCAGATATACAAGACTAAATTAATGTTTTAGTTCCATAAGTGGGTGTTGATGTATTGAAGATTTACTCTCGCCACATTACTAGGATGGGAGAAAAAATGATGCGGTGATCAGATTTATAAAGTCTGATAAGGCTGGTAAATCCAGCAGATGTGACAGTAGTTTGATTAGAATCGCCACATGCATCACAGGGGACTGAAGATCTGGCCTCAGACACTAGTGTTCCTGAATCAGTGGCCAGCATGTGTAGGGGTTTTCATAACCCCTTATGCTCATTGTCTGGAACTATACACATGAACATGCACATTTTCACACTGCTAGAGCAAACTGGTGCACCAAAGCATGCCTGTTTTTGTCCAGTTTACAGTACTTTTCTGAACAATGGTCAAGATTTAATTAATTTTTTTGAGGGACTTTGTTCTGATAGAGGGGGATTTTGTTTATCATTAGTTTAATACCATAGTTACATAATATTGGCCCAGAAATTTGGGTCTCCACGGGTGAGTACGCACGGGGCACTCACCCGTAGTCCCAATGGAAGTGCGGTTTCCTGTATGCACTGCGCATGCACGGGAAACCGGCACTTCCGTTCCCCTGAAAGCAGGGGTTCAGAGGTCGAACGCGTGCGCAGGGGAGGCTGCGCGTGCGCATCGAACTTTGTTTTTTTTTTTTACAGGTTTTCCCGGGAGGGTAAGTCTGCAGAAATTAGAAATGTAAAAAGCAGGCGTAATGCCTGCTTTTTACAAGGTAAGTGGTGAATTAATTAAAATTAAAACATTTTTTCCACATGTTTATTATTTTTAAATACTTTAAAGCGAGGTAAGTTTATTTTTAGCCCCGTTAGAAAATAAAATTATTTTTTTCAAAAATGTAAATTATTGTTTAAAAGTTATTTCATTTCATTTATAGTTTATTTAAAAAATGATGCTTTTTAAAATTTATTTGAAGATTTAGTGATGTCTTGTAAGAGGAAGGGGCCCGTAGTATTTCTAAGTTTGACAGCACTTCCTGTCAGACTTATGAATGGAGCATTCCCTGCTCCGATTGGCTGCCCATGGCCCATGTGATCCCAGGGGACGCATCGAACTAACTGCGCCCCTGGGACACGCAAGCACTACGCGCCAGCAGTTGGAGCAGGCCCCGGATCGGAATTCCGCGGGGGCCCAGAGCTCAACGGCCGGCACGCAAGGTAAGTGCAGGTCGGGGGCTTACACCCGCGGGAAGCCCCAGACCCGAATTTCTGGGCCATTACCTTGGTTCAGTATATCAAATCCACAAAAGGAGAATTCAGTGAAGTTATCCTCTGGAAGCTCTGTGGCCAGTATGAATAATTTTAATATGCTCAACAGAAATTGTTCAGATATGTTAACTACAAGCTATATTCCACACCTTTTTCAAAACTTAAATCTAAACGGTGGAATGAGACGCTGGTAATGAAACACACAAGGGAGCATGTGCCAAACTTCACAGCCATATCTTTGCATGACTGTGTTCCCTGCCAAGAAAGATCAAAGAAGCCAATCAGTTAGAGAAGCAGATTGTAGCATGTCAAAGTCTTAGGAGCATTTGATTTTAATTCCTCCCCCCACTTTGTTTTGACATTGCTTTGATAACTGTGTGATCAGTTTTGACCTCAATTCATGTTTCTCCTCTTCCCTGGAATAATTGAGCTCATTTAATCCATTTCCACCCACTGCTTTGAAAGCACTTGTACCTGATCCCAAGAAGATGTGGTGTAGAGTATTTAATGCCCTTTATTGCCTTTTTAAAAATGTGTGCAATTCTGTTTCTATTTTAAAGTTTAAATCACAATTAAACTTTAGAAAACCTGAAACCAGTCCCATGAAGTTTCATCTTATTGTCTCATTCACAAAGCCATGTTGCTTCTGCTTTTATTTGTTTAATTGTGCAAAATCTTTTGTCCTTTTATTTTCGCAGAACTATTGCACAGCCAAAACATTATACATATCTGACTCCGACAAGAGAAAGCACTTCATGTTATCAGTAAAAATGTTTTACGGTAATAGTGACGACATTGGCGTCTTTCACAGCAAACGGATCAAAGTAATCTCCAAACCTTCTAAAAAGAAACAGTCCTTGAAAAATGCAGACTGTAAGTATATATGCATTTGGCTGCCCAATATTAAATGTTACATATCATAGACAACACAATGAGGAAATGGTATACTTTAGATTTTAAAAAATGTATGATATTGCACATAACCTTTCATTCCAAAAAGATTCTAGTTGGTTGAGTTTAAAAATTTAGCATTATTTCATCTATTGTAGCCCTGGATAATGGCTCTCTTCAGAAATAGTTTGGTCATTCTGTAGCTTCAAGAATGAGGAAATTAGGAAATTACTGTGAATACATCCATTTTAGTCAAAGGTAAATCTTGTGTTTATCAGACCTGCAATTTGTCAGGGGAGGGGGTGGCGAAGCAGGGTGGGATAACTGTACTGGCATGTTTTGAAATTTCACAGTTAATAAGATTGGCAAATTCCTGTACAATCTACTATCTGCATCAGATGGAAAATTATAAAGTCACTGTTCTTTTCATTGCACAAAGTTCCACAGGATCTTTACGAACTAAAGATCTGCTAAATTAATACACTGCACACTGAGTTACAGTACAGTACATGGGTTTGTTTGCATTTCTACACGATGAATTTCCAATCTCAGCTTGGTTGGTTGGGAGAATTAGAATGGAGTGAGGTTGTTCGCCACAGGAAGGAAAAATCCGACGAGTCTAACCGACTTCTTCTTGAGTATCTCGCAGTGACCAATTATAGAACTTGCTGAGCAGAGGCCATGAAATGCCAACTTGGTTCTGTGAATGATGTATTCCCATTTTTAAAAAAAACAGATTTTTGTCCAATTTTCTCTCCTTGAAATTGTTGACTCCTCACTGGGTTACAGTTCCACAGACCTGATTTGCTTTCTGGTACCTCACCCAAGTGGCCATTGTTCATTGTGAACCTTAACAGTGGACGATTCAATTGTGGGCTACATCACTGCCCTGTCCTTCTCTGAAATCTACACACTTATTTCCAGCAGAGCTTGCTGTATGGCAGTTGGGAATGGGAGCAATTGTTGATTTTCCCTAAAGTAGTGGCAGTGAGCCCAATTAAAGTGCTCGTTCCAGTTCCCTGGCGGATATCAGCTAACTCACTAGACAAAGGATCAAACCTGGGTCATTCCTGGTCTTAGGTTCAGCTACTGACTTGATAAACTTGCCAGTCCATTGAGGGAGTGAATGCTGTTTTAAAAGTTGAGAATACTTGGAAAATTGTGGATGAAAGTATAAATTCTTCGTTTGATAGTTTTATCTGAAAGAGGATAAAGAGTAACTGAAAGAAAGTGAAGAACTGGCAATGAAAACAATATCAAATGATGAGCAAAGTAAGGAGAGAAGAGAAATTGCAAAGAGGAAGGAAAAAATACTAAAATAGAATCTGATATTTATTAAAGCTGGAACACGGTTTGCCAGTTTCTCCTGTACATTATACTGTACAGTGTCATTAAATGGCTACAAGCTAAAACACTTGTGGAATAAGTTGAGAATTTGTTTTTGTTTTTTTAAGTTGAAACTTTAATGAGGTAACTCGACCTATCCATGTCAATATATTTTGATTTCCTATAATACTAACAATTTTTCTTTTTTTTAGTATGTATTGCATCAGGAACAAAGGTGGCATTATTTAACAGACTTCGTTCACAGACCGTCAGCACGCGGTATTTACATGTAGAAGGAGGGAACTTCCATGCCAGTTCACAACAGTGGGGAGCGTTTTACATCCATCTATGTTAGTATCTACAATTAACTTATCTTTGTGTGCTTTACCATACATTACTGGCTTGCATATTATTTATATTAAATGTAATTTTGGACAAAGCCATCTTCATGCAAATAGACTCCAATGCATTTTTTAAAAAATGTTTGAAGCAGGAAAAACACCTTTGGGGGTTGGGTTGGGCCTTAGAAGGTCTTACCTCTGAGTACTGACCTGTTTGTTGTTCCTCAGATGCCACCATCTGCAAGAAAATGATGTCATCCAGCTATGATACATAAAGTATTTATGCAAAAGTACTGTCTGAAACTTTTGATATAAAAATTGTGTAGAGCTGTCCTCATGGTCAAGCTGGGAAAGGCATAACCTCAAATATCACTGCCATATAGACCAAAAGATCTCGGGTTTGCTTAGTGGTCTCTGCTGAGTTAACTGATGTTGGTCAAAACAGCAATTGGCGCGCACAGTTTGGCTTCAGTGCAAGGGCGAGGAAAGATCAGCTGTGATTTTCACTCATCATTGCTATTGAGTGACCCCTACTGGAAAGTGCATGTGTGGATATTTGGTGAGAACAGGTTAGGGCTTGGCTGTGCTACTTTTCAGCCTGCAGACATTTACCGTATTGCTTCACACATGAAGAACGCTCACTTGGGTGAGGTACCAGAGGGCTGCCAGTGCTCATGGAACTTTACCCCAGCAAGCATTTACATCTTTAAGAAGGGAGAAAATGTAGTAATTGTAGCTGACCTCACTAGGAGTTTGCAAGAGTAGTGAATATTTGGTTTCTGAAAGGAGTGCTGCAAGCAAAGCTCACAAAGATCTTGTGTGAAAGCCTTCCTTTATGAATTATCAGCTACTAAAACAACACATTTTATTAATTTCTAATAGCTTTACTTTGTATCTGAATAGTCACAGGCACCTCTACTCAAATTTGGAATGCCATGGCATCTAAAAATGAAATATAATGATGAGTGTTGGACAGCAAATCCAGTACTCAGAGGTGAGCTAATTACTGAGTGATGGTAAAATGTTATTACCGTAATATACTGCCTGCTGGGAGCACAGTCTGCTATTGTACAATGTCACCTAGCACTGAAGTTGGGTGAGCAAGTTTTATTTTTCCTTTCAATTTTTCATGTGTTATATAGGAAAGCTCAAGATTTGTGTATTCTTAATTATTTAAATGTTATAACTAAGATATGTCAATTTTATCATATAGCTAAAAGCAGAATTATGAAGACCTATAAATGGGAATGAGAGTGAAGGATGGACTTTTCTGATAACTCAGCTTCTGTACTTGAAATAGTATAGAAGGATGCAGGATAAAATTGTCTGAAGCAATTGACTTAATTCAACATTAATAACCAGTTTCTCAGCTGCAACGAAGGTTCACTAGATTGATCTCTGGGATGAGAGGGCTGTCCTATGATGAGATTTTGTGTAGAATGGGCCTATACTCTCTGGAGTTTAGAGGAATGAGAGGTGATCTCATTGAAACATACAAGATTCTGAAGGGGATTGACAGGGTAGATGCTGAGAGGTTGTTTCCCCTGGCTGGAGTGTCTAGAACTGGGGGCATAGTCTCAGGATAAGGGGTAGGCCATTTAAGACTGAGATGAGAAGAAATTTTTTCACTCAGGGTTGTGAATCTTTGGAATTCTCTGCCCCACAGGGCTGTGAATGCTGAGTCTTTGAGTATATTTAAGGCTGAGATAGATAGATTTTTGGAATCAAGGGATATGGCGAGCGGGTGGGAAAGTGAAGTTGAGGTCGATGATCAGCCATGATCTTATTGAATGGCGGAGCAGGCTCGAGGGGCCATATGGCCTACTCCTGTTCTTATTTCTTATGTATAGAGCAGCTTCAGCTGTAGCTGTATGAAAGGGTTCCATTGTACAAGAAAATGGTTTAAAAATGAACCTTAAATTTGCAAAAATGGGTACGAGCTGGCCTGTAGCTCAGGCTCACTTGCGCTTGTTGCTCAGCATCACCTGTGCAGGTGACTTTGAGACCATGTACTGAATTTTGCAATAGGAATGTTTTTCTCCAATTTGAATGGGTTAATGGCACATGAAAAACTTGTCTAGAGAGGTTAGCCTGTAGTACAATTGATTGGGGAATATAAAATCTCCTGAGGCTGCAGCTCACCCTGAAATGGAAAGCATTGCTGGTGGCAGGAAAATAGATCAATTGTTCACAGTAGAGATGTGGACATTGCTACTCCCTTTGATGCTGAAGAATTGGAGATCCTGCTGCAAAAGGTGTATCAAAGGGACTGGTGCTTTTTGAAACTTGAGGCCCTGCTCCAGTAAAAACATGACTCAAAGCTGCAGAAGGGAGGTCACTCACTGACCCACAGCAGTCATCCAGGCTCTCCATCCCTGGCAATGGTCTTTTTCTGGTATCCAGAAGATGATGAAGTTAAGTGCACTGCTCACTTTTGCACAATTTCTGGTGCGGCCCATCAGGCGAACCAATTCCCAACCCCCGAGAGATTATATGGCTTGAAGCATTCTACACAATCATTGCCCTTTTGCAAACATACTTTATGTATCATAGCTGGATGAGACAATTTTCTTGTAGATGGTGGCCTCTGAAGAACAGCAAACGGGGTCAGGCTACCAGCCCAAAACTCTCCTCTGCTGTTGAGGTTTTTCAGTGGGGTCAGCAGCCAAAAATACAGAGGTTAGCCATGGCCTAATAAGATCAACCCAACACCATGCCTGCCTCCCCCCCCGACACAGCCCCAATGTGTTTTTTCTCCTTCAAAATCTGTGGGCACAGTAGACCATGTTACATTGAAGGCATCATGATTACTTCCTGGATTTTGGCCATTGACATGCATAATGATTCTGTAGTCAGTTACTATTGAACATTTAGTGCAAACCCTTTCTGTTTACATAGGCCATAAGGTTGAAATGAAGCATACTAATACACACATGGTTACCATCTTGCACATGAGAAAATCCTGCACACCCTATCCAGCTGATGCCTCCTTTTCACAAGGAAAGTAATGAGTGTGACGCCCCTTGTAAAATATTGTTTGTTAATTGATAGATGTGTGCCCTGCAGTATCCTCAATAGATTCAATCATATGATCAGCTTCGTGACTCTTCTCTGTACTGCCTCTAGTGCTTGAATATCTCTCGTTTCTTGGCGACTATAGCTGGAAGCAATATTCAAGTTGTGTTCTGACCAGACCATTGTACAGTTTGATCACTACATCCTCTGACTGTTTTGGCTGTGCATTTCAACATCCTTTGTTGTTTGCTGCTTTGCACTGGCTGGAAATCTGTAGCGTTCAGTCTGAAGATACCAAAGTGTCTCTTTAGCTTCTTCCTTTGCTATGTCTCTATTTTTATATTATTGGGGTGTGAACAATGTTGGCAAGACAGCATTTATTAACCACTCCCAGTTGACCTGAGGACAGTGGATTTAACTACTAACCACATCTTGGTCAGGCAGGTAGAGGAAGCAGGTTCCCTTCTCTGAAGAACATTTGTGAACCAGTTGGGTTTTTACAAATACTGTAGCAGCTTTTCCAATTTTCTGGTGCTTGTCCAAAATTACTCAAGTTATTGAATTCAATTTCACAATCATAGAATCATAGAAATTTACGGCACAGGAGGAGGCCATTCAGCCCAATGTGTTTGTGCCGGTAAAAAAAAAATAGTTTTGTATAGTTAATTTTAATTCTGCTTTGTGTTGTACAAAAATAAGTTTTCATATTATCCTTGTAGTAAGAATAGATACAAAATAGAAATTGTTGTGTATGTACCTTTAAGAGAATAACTGGTCTTAGACTGCAGTACCGGCAGTGACCACCCCTGTATAAAAGGTGCTAGTGAGCCTCCGTTGTTTTCAGTTTCACTATTGACTTCCATCAGTAAAGACTTGTTCAACTCCTGCTGTCCGTGTCTCAATCATTCACGGACATAATACTGGCGACGAGCAGATACGAACCTACCTACAGTCTGCACCACCTCCTGGGATCCATTCCTACAGCGAAGTGAGCAGAGGTCGAGGCCAGAAAGAAAAGAAAGTAAGAGGCAGTAGAAACGGGCGTCGACCGTGGGCATCCGCCCCTGTGTTAGCGGAGTTGAAGATTGCTGGAGAAGCTGTCGGAAGCGGGGCCTGGTTCCTGTCGACGGTGCTTCAGCGAATCGGGCTGGTGGCAGGTAGTACACTGATCCTTCCTGGGCTGCGGCAGTCGCGAACTCGAGCGGGTGGCTTGCAACGGGGCCGAGCAGCGTTGTCGGGAAGAAGAGAGAGAGAGGGTGGAGCACACAGGGCGCGGCCGGTGCTACAAAGCCGGGCTGCGTATAGACCCGAGAAGAGGGAGGCAAGAGTCCCATAGGGTTGTCCCACGACGGGAAAATAATTTTAAAAAAAATATTAAACGCGCAAGAAACCGCGAGGAACTGCAGGTTGCAACGGGAACCGCGGAAAGCAGCGCTCGCAACAGCGGGGAAGAAGGCAAAGCGCGGGAGGCGCCATTTTGTTAAATCTGGGAAGAAGGCAAAGCGCGGGAGGCGCCATTTTAGATTTGCAAGATGCCGAAGACTGGCTGTATCACTGCTTTTGATAATACAATAGAGGACTGGACCACGTATGTGGAAAGAGTCGAGGTATATTTCGAGGCAAACGAAATAGCTGATGAGAAAAAGGCATCGGTATTGCTAAACTTAATGGGCGCTAGAACGTACGTCCTATTGCGGGACCTGATTACTCCAGCCAAACCGAAGGCAAAGAGTTTTAACGAAATTGTTGCTGTCCT
Organism: Somniosus microcephalus; assembly: GCF_052327205.1. Lineage (NCBI taxonomy): Eukaryota > Metazoa > Chordata > Chondrichthyes > Squaliformes > Somniosidae > Somniosus > Somniosus microcephalus. The sequence goes on from NC_140988.1 coordinate 186,199,131, forward strand.
ACAGGAACACCTAAACCCTGCACCGCTGCTGATAGCAGAAAGATTTAAATTCTACAGGAGAACTCCGCATAAAGATGAGAGCAATGCTGAGTACCTTATGGAACTACGCAAGCTATCAAAGCACTGCCAGTTCGGAGAAGGACTGGCAGATACCCTACGGGACAAATTTGTCTGTGGACTCCTGAGTGAAGGAACACAGAAGAAGTTACTATCAGAGAAAGAGCTGACGCTAGATAAGGCTTTCAGCGTGGCAGTATCGTATGAAGCAGCAGCCAGGGGAGCTGCAAAAATTCAACAAAAGCCACAGGAATACTGCACCCACGAAATGACACGGGGATTTGCAAAATGTTACCGCTGCGGCAGAACTAACCATGACCAGAAGGACTGCTGGTCCAAAGACAAAATATGCAGGCAATGCGGAAAGATGGGACACATTGCACGAGTTTGCAGGTCTGGGAAGAAGACCAATGACAACAAAAAGGCTACTAAGGGACCGTACAAGAAAGTACAAAAGATGACGGACAGTAGTTCCGAAGACCAGATGAGCGATAGTGAATCCGGGAACAGGAGACAAAGCTGTCTCAAACTTCACAATGTAATCGCAAAAGAGGATCACCGAACCATTTGGGTCACCCTCACGATAGCAGGGTCCCAAGTTAAAATGGAATTGGATACAGGATCAGCGCTAACCGTCATGAATCGACGAGACTACGAGCGGCTATTCTCACACATACCCTTGAGAGAGACATCCATCGTCTTGATGACGTATACTGGGCAAAAAGTATACCCCAGAGGAAAAATAAGGGTGCCTGTCGAATACAACGGCAAGAAAATACGGAAATTGTATCTCTACATACTGCCAAATGGTGGGCCACCGTTATTTGGACGTGAATGGATCAGGAAGATAAACTTAGATTGGCACTCCATTCATGCAATGACGGTGGACGGTAAAAAAGATGAAGACATCACTCCTGGACAATTGTCAACAATCTTAGCTAACGCCAAAGAGGTATTTCAACAAGAACTGGGCACGCTTAAAGGCGTAACCGCCTCGATAAAAATAGAAAAGAATGCAGTTCCCAAGTTTTTCAAAGCAAGACCGGTACCATATGCAATTCGCCCAGCCGTCGAGGCAGAGCTGGAGAAGGCAGGCGTGTTGTCTAAGGTCGACTGGAGCGAGTGGGCGACACCCATCGTTCCTGTCATGAAGAAAAAGTTAAGCAATAAGTCCGGGGAGCCAAGGAAGATTTGCATCTGTGGAGATTTCAAGGTGACGGTGAACCCAGTCCTTCACACAGTACAATATCCTCTTCCAAGGATAGAAGACATCTTCGCCTCACTGTCTGGAGGGAAGCGTTTTACAAAAATTGACCTAGCACAAGCATATTTGCAGATGGAGGTTGAAGAATCCTCCAGGAAGTATCTCACGATAAACACTCACAAAGGTCTTTACCAGTATCATCGATTGGTATTCGGAGTAGCATCGGCTCCGGCGATATGGCAAAGAGCGATGGAACAAGTCCTGCAAGGGATTCCGGGGACTCAGTGTTACTTGGACGACATCCTTGTGACAGGTGAAGATGACCGTGAACACCTTAACAACCTCGAACAGGTGCTCACTAGACTACGGGAACATGGGCTACGAGTCAACCGCCCCAAGTGCGAGTTTTTTAAGAAACAGATATCGTATTGTGGCCACCTGATTGATGAAGAGGGGTTACATAAGTCCCCTGACAAAATTGAAGCGGTTGTTAAGGCCCCAGCACCTGAAAATGTGTCGCAACTGAGGTCATTCCTCGGATTGGTGAATTACTATCACAAGTTTTTGCCGAATTTGTCGACAATTCTGCACCCACTGAACGCCCCGCTACGAACGGGGGTAGCATGGAAATGGAGCGATGATTGTAAGCGGGCCTTTCGGAAGAGTAAGGACTTAATCACTTCAAGGGAAGTATTGGCTCACTACAACCCAGCACTGCCGATCAGACTGGCGTGTGATGCGTCTCCCTACGGCATTGGGGCGGTACTGTCACATAAATTCCTTGATGGTTTAGAGAGGCTGATAGCTTTTGCGTCACGCTCGTTAACTTCTGCCGAGCGTAACTACGCCCAGATTGACAGAGGCCCTCAGCCTAGTGTGGGGGTGAAGAAGTTCAATCACTACCTGCACGGTCAAAAATTTACTCTACTAACCGATCATCAACCTCTTGTCTCCATTTTCAACCCTCAGAAGGGCGTACTGATAATGACAGCACAACGGCTGCAGAGGTGGCCCCTTTTCCTAGGGGCGCACCAATATGACATCGAGTACAAAGGAACTAAACAGCATGGGAATGCTGATGGATTGTCACGCCTACCGTTGCCGACGGTGGAAGAAGACGACCTTGCAGTGGATCCAATGGAGTTATTCCACTCGACCTTAGTCGAATGTCTCCCTGTGACGAATGCAAACATAGAAAAGGAAACACGGAATGACCCGACACTATCACGGGTCTATGATTTAACGGTGAAGGGATGGCCAACACATGGCGAACCACTGCTGCCAGCATTCTCGCCGAGAAGAGAACAGCTGTCAGTGTGCAGAGGAACCTTGATGTGTGGATTCAGAGTAGTAATTCCACCTAAGTTGACGGATAGAGTGCTCAATGAGCTTCATGAGGGTCATCTGGGTGGGGTAAAAATGAAGAACTTAGCCAGCGCGTTTGTGTGGTGGCCGGGAATCGATAGAGAAATCGAAGAGATGACCAAGAGCTGTGCAGGATGCCAGAAGGTCCAAAACGCCCCACCACAAGCTCCTCTGCATCCATGGGAGTGGCCCTCATCTCCATGGCAAAGGGTGCACATTGATTTTGCTGGTCCCTTCATGGACTCGATGTTTTTAATCGCGGTGGATGCACATTCAAAGTGGCCAGAGGTAATTAAAATGTCCTCAACCACCACGGAAAAAACTATCAACAGTTTTACGAACCATATTCGCCAGGAATGGGCTGCCTGAACAGATTTGCTCTGACAATGGACCACAGTTTGTGTCTGAAGAGTTCCGGAGGTTCTTAGAGAACAATGGTGTTAAGCATTACACATCTGCCCCATATCATCCAGCCACTAATGGATTGGCCGAGAGGTTTGTCCAAACATTCAACAAGGCTATCAAGGCAATGTGTAATGAAGATATACCCCTACAACACAAGGTGGACAACTTCTTGTTTGCCTACCGGAAGGCGACACATGCGGTTACCAACCAAACTCCAGCCATGATGTTCTTCAATCGAAGACTACGATGCCGCTTGGATTTGGTTAAGCCAAACGTCTGAAGAGATGTGGAGAACAGGCAGTTTCAGAATATGAATGAAAGGCCGACCAGGAGTTTTAAGATAGGTCAACCAGTTTTGGCCCGGGACTACCGCACTGAGAAATGGCAGCCAGGAACGATTTGTACACGGCAAGGACCTCTCGTGTATACCGTGGACGTTGGAGAGAGCATTGTAAGACGCCATGCTGACCAGATTCTAGAGTCACTGGAAAACGTCAACTCCACACCATGATCTGATACACCTGGAAATGAAATCGACATACCAATTGCAGCTACCACAGAACCGGTGATATTGGAAGCAGATGAACCAAACAACGACATTGATCCCGACTCAACATTGCCAGAAGAACCTGATACCCCAAAGAGGCGTTATCCAGACAGAATCAGGAAGCCTCCTCAAAGACTGAACTTATAATTGCTTAACTTAACCAATGTATCTAGCAACCGTAATTGTGATTGTAATTAGTTATCATTTAGTTGTTAAATGAATGTTATGTACTGTTTATCTAAAATGGGAGGAATTGTTGTGTATGTACCTTTAAGAGAATAACTGGTCTCAGACTGCAGTACCGGCAGCGACCACTCCTGTATAAAAGGCGCTAGTGAGCCTCTGTTGTTTTCAGTTTCACTATTGACTTCCATCAGTAAAGACTTGTTTTGTTCCACTCCTGCTGTCCGTGTCTCAATCATTCACGGACATAATAGAAATGATTACATCAATTCGAATCAAAATTTCTTTCAAAGCACGGAAGCCTCAAGTTTTTTTTCTCCACTCTAAATCCCAGTATAAAGTTAGTGTTCTATTAACTGACCCCAAAAAGCGACGGTATACAAGTATGTGACAGACGAGTGGCATTGTTGCCACTGAGACATTCCCTTTAACACCACACCCTTAACAGCTATACAGAAATGTTGGATACCCCTTTCAGACAAGCATCATAAGGGCTGTACTCTGTCAGTCCGCTCTCCATGGTCGCCTCCATTAACTGGGAGGGTTATTTACTTAATTACACTTCAGTTATAATTGTTTGTGGCTTTCTGTTGGAAGCATCTTCAAGTGTGTCCTGAGTAGTTTGTGATCCTGATGTTCAGCACTCAGGAGGCTGGCAGTGAAACAAAGCTCTAGTGTCCCATGATGGGATTTGAACTCTAGCTTGGTTGCTAATCCAGTACTCTAACCATTACACAACCGTATACATTTTCCTTCACACTGTTCTGCATTAAATTTTATTTGGTCTTGTTCAGCCAGTTATTACACATCTTGTCCAACTCTTTGTAATTTCTGAGCTGCCTCTTCCAATTATGTTGCTCCTTCTAGTTTGGTATCCTCTGCAAATTTGACTACTTTGTATTATGTTTCTGTATCCAGGTCATTCATATAAGTTAGGAACATTAGTGGTTCCAGCACCAAGCCCTGAAGCACCCCACTCTACTACTACTTTCATTCCCCCCCCCCCCCCCCACTTATTCTGACATAACTCTTTTAATAAAGAATTGGCTGAAAAGTAGGAAACAAGTACTTATCTATTCCCAGGGTTTACCCTGAATCCACACAGCTTTGATTTTTTTATTATTCGTTTATGGGATTTGGGCGTCGCTGGCAAAGCCAGCATTTATTGCCCATCCCTAATTGCCCTTGAGAAGGTGGTGGTGAGCCGACGCCTTGAACCGCTGCAGTCCGTGTGGTGAAGGTATTCCCACAGTGCTATTAGGTAGGGAGTTCCAGGATTTTGACCCAATGACGATGAAGGATCGGCGATATACTTCTAAGTCAGGATGGTGTGTGACTTGGAGGGGAACTTGGAAGTGGTGGTGTTCCCATGCGCCTGCTGCCCTTGTCCTTCTAGGTGGAAGAGGTCGCAGGTTTGGGAGGTGCTGCTGAAGAAACCTTGGCGATGTTGTATCCGTGTGTTAATGGAGAGACGGAATGCAGGAGTTGGTTTAACAGGTGTTTACTGAACAAAGTCTGGAGGTGAACTAAAAGATACAAGATACAAGACACTATACAGGCTTATATAGCCCGAGTGGCCACTACCGGCATTACAGTACACAGGGGCTCTTAAAGGCACATACACCACAATTCCTCCCCTTTTAGACAACCAGTACATAACGTTTTAAGTAATCATTAATAAACATGTTTACAAGAACAATAATCTACACATTTGCTGCAGTTAATCAATTATAAGTCAGTCTCTCTGGAGGCTTCCTGACTCGGTCCGGATAACGCATCGGTGGTGTCGTAGTTTTCGGTGGTGTAGTAGGTTCTTTTGGCAAGGTCGATTCGGCTTGAATGCCAGTGTCGGGTTCATCTGGTTCCAGTATCACCGGATCGGAGGTAGATACTATGGGTATCTCTGCTTCACTAGGCGTATAGAGTTGTGGTGTAGGTTGTCCCTTTTCGGATGACTCTATGATCTGGTCAGCATGGCGCCTTATTATGCTTTCTCCAATGTCCACGGTATACATCAGCGGTCCTAGTCGTGTGCAAATAGTTCCAGGCTGCCATTTCTCGGTACGGTAGTCCCGGGCCAAAACTTGTTGACCTATCTGGAAGGTTCTAGTTGGCCTTTCATTCATGCCTTGAAATTGCCGGTTCTCTACGTCCCTTCTGATGTTTGGCTTGATCAAATCCAGCCGGCATCTTAGTCTTCTATTGAAAAACATCATGGTGGGAGTTTGGTTTGTAACCACATGTGTTGCATTCCTGTATGCAAACAAGAAGTTATCTACCTTATGCTGTAGATTTATGTCTTCATTACCCATGGCCTTTATGGCCTTCTTGAAGGTCTGGACAAACCTTTCAGCCAATCCATTGGTGGCGGGATGGTATGGGGCGGACGTGTAGTGCTTAACCCCATTGTTTTTTAAGAACTTCCTGAATTCTTCGGACACAAATTGCGGTCCATTATCAGAACAGATCTGTTCAGGCAGCCCATTCCTGGCAAATATGGTCCTTAATACTGTGATGGTTTTTTCCGTGGTGGTGGACGACATCTTTATTACCTCCGGCCACTTGGAGTGTGCATCAACCGCGATTAAGAACATTGAGTCCATAAATGGACCAGCAAAGTCGATGTGTACCCTTTGCCATGGAGATGAGGGCCACTCCCATGGATGTAGAGGGGCTTGTGGGGCGTTTTGGACCTTCTGGCATCCTAGACAGCCCTTGGTCATTTCTTCGATGTCTCCATCAATACCTGGCCACCACACAAACGCTCTGGCTAGGTTCTTCATTTTCACTCCACCCAGATGCCCCTCGTGAAGCTCCTTTAGCACTTTATCCTGGAGTTTGGGTGGAATCACCACTCTGGATCCACACATCAAGGTTCCTCGGCACACTGACAGCTGTTCTCTTCTTTGCGAGAATGCTGGCAACAGTGGTTCGCCATGTGCTGGCCATCCCTTCACTGTTAAATCGTAGACTCGTGAGAGAGTCGGGTCATTTCTCGTTTCCTTTTCAATGGTAGAATTTGTTACTGGTAGACATTCCACTATGGTTGAGTGGAACATCTCCACTGGGTCCACTGTAGGTGCCTCTTCTACCGTTGGCAACGGTAGGCGCGATAAACCGTCAGCATTTCCATGCTGTTTTGATCCTTTGTATTCTATGTCATATTGGTGTGCCCCTAGGAAAGGGGACCACCTCTGTAGCCTTGCGCTGTCATAATGGGAACGCCCTTTTTAGGGTTGAATATGGAGAGGAGGAGTTGATGGTCAATCAACAAGGTAAATTTTTGTATATTTAGGTAATGGTTGAATTTCTTCACTCTCCATACCAGGCTGAGTGCTTCCCTGTCGATCTGGGCATAGTTACGCTCAGCTGAGTTCAATGAGCGTGACGCAAAAGCTATCGGCCGCTCCGAGCCATCAGGGAATCTATGCGATAATACCGCTCCTACGCCGTAAGGGGATGCATCGCACGCCAGTCTGATTGGTAGTGATGGGTTGTAATGAGCCAAAACTTCCTTGGACGTGATCAAGCCTTTGCATTTATGGAAGGCACGTTTACAGTCTTCGCTCCATTTCCAAATTACTCCCGTTTGTAGCAGTGCGTTAAGAGGGTGCAGAAGAGTTGACAAGTTCGGTAAAAATTTATGATAGTAATTTATCAATCCCAGGAACGACCTTAATTGTGAGACATTTTCAGGTACTCGGGCTTTTATGACCGCTTCAATTTTTTCAGGTGACTTATGCAACCCTTCCTCGTTAATTATATGACCACAATATGATATTTGTTTCTGGAAAAATTCGCACTTGTGGCGATTTGCTCGTAGGCCCCGTTCTCTCAGCCTAGTGAGCACCTGCTCCAAATTGGCAAGGTGCTCGTTGTCGTTTTCTCCTGTTACAAGGATGTCGTCTAGGTAGCATTAAGTCCTCGGAATCCCTTGCAGGACTTGCTCCATAGCTCTTTGCCAGATAGCTGGAGCTGATGCTACTCCGAAAACCAGTCGATTGTACTGGTACAGGCCTTTGTGTGTGTTTATCGTGAGATACTTTTTAGAGGCTTCCTCAACCTCCATCTGTAGATATGCCTGTGCCAAGTCAATTTTGGTGAAACGTTTCCCTCCGGATAGTGAGGCGAAAATATCTTCTATCCTCGGAAGAGGCTACTGTACCGTGTGAAGGACCGGGTTTACAGTCACCTTGAAGTCCCCACAGATGCGAAGTTTTCTCTGTTCTTCAGATTTATCATTATTCAACGTTTTCTTTATGACCGGGACAATGGGTGTTGCCCACTCGCTCCAATCTATCTTGGATAACACGCCTGCCTTTTCCAAATTCGCCAGCTCTGCCTCGACTGCTGGACGAATTGCGTATGGCACCGGCCTTGCCTTAAAAAACTTGGGAATTGCCGCATCTTCCACTTTTATTGAGGCAGTGACGCCTTTCAAGGTTCCTAGTTCCTGTTGAAACACTTCTTTGGCGTTGGCCAAGATGTCTTTTAATCGTTCAGGTATGACGTCGTCATCATTTTTTTTCTTACTGGTCACCGTCAGTGCCTGAATGGAGTGCCAGTCTAAACATATCTTCCTGATCCATTCATGTCCCAACAGCGGTGGACCACCATCTTGCAGAACGTATAAATACAACTTCTGTATTTCCTTGCCGTTGTATACAACAGGCACCCTTATTTTCCCTCTGGGGTATACTTTCTGCCCCGTATATGTTTTCAAGATAATGGATGTGTCTTTCAAAGGTATATGCGGAAATAGCCGCTCGTAATCCCGTCGACTTATGACGGTCAGAGCTGATCCTGTAAACATAGAAACTAGGAGCAGGAGTAGGCCATTCGGCCCTTCGAACCTGCTCCGCCATTCAACGAGATCATGGCTGATCATCCAAACCCTAGCACCCGGTCCCTACACCAACAGCCATCCCACCCAAGCCCTAACCCCGTAACCCCACGTATTTAATCCCCCCTAACACTAAGGGCCAATTTTTTTATCATACTGTCCGTCATCATTTGTACCTTTTTGTACTGTTCTTTATTGATTTTTTTTCTGTCAGTGGATTTTTTGTTTCCAGATCGGCATACACGTGCAATGTGTCCCATCTTTCCGCATTGCCTGCATGCTTTGTCCTTGAACCAGCAGTCCCTCTGGTTATGGGTGGATCTGCCACAGCGATAACATCTTTCGAAACCCTGTGTCATTTCATGGGTGCCGAAGTCCTGTGGCTTTTGCTGTATCTCTGCAGCTCCTCTTGCTGCTGCTTCGTATGATGCAGCCACACTGAAAGCCTTGTCCAGTGTTAAATCTTTCTCAGAAAGTAGCCTTTTCTGTGTTCCTTCACTTAGGAGACCGCAGACGAATTTGTCTCGAAGAGAATCTGCCAGTCCTGCCCCGAATTGGCAGTGCTTTGACAGTTTCCTTAATTCGGTGAGGTAATCAGCGTTACTTTCATTCTTGTGCTGATTCCTCCTAAAGAATTTGAATCGTTCTGCTATCAGCAGTGGTGTTGGGTTTAAGTGCTCCTGTAGGGTATCAACAATCTCCTTAAAATTCTTGTCCATCGGTTTGGCTGGAGTGATTAAGTTTCGTAACAGCCCGTATGTCCTTGCGCCCATTAGATTTAGAAGTACCGATGCCTTTTTATCATCCTCTATTTCATTCGCTGTGCAATATACCTCCACTCTTTCCACATATGTGGTCCAATCCTCTACATCACTATTGAAAGCCGTAATATTGCCAGTCTTAGGCATCCTGGGAAAAAAATGGCGCCTCCCGCGCTTTCCTTCCCTGCCGAAAAAAAATGGCGCCTCCCGCGCTTTCCCGCCGCTGCCGACAACGCTGTTCTCCGTGGTTTTTATTTATACAGCTATTTTTAATAGTTGGAGACTCGTTCCCGTCGGACTCTCTGGGACTTCTCCCTCCCTCTGCTTGGTCCGAACGCCGACCCGCTTTGCAGCGCCGGCTGTCTCCCGAGTGCTCCACCCTCTGTCTCTGTTTGCCTCCGCCTTCGCTGCTTGGCCCCGCTGCAGAGCCAGCCGATCGAGCCCCAGCCCGCCGCCCAGGAAGGATTATTGCAGTACCTGCCACCAGCCCGGCTAGCTGGTGAAACCACAGTTTTTCTTTTGTTTTTTTCTTCGACCTTCGTCTGAGGAATCGATCTCCTTGAGGTGCTGCCGAATTGCAGGTAAGTCCATTTCCAATTCGTCGCCACTGTTGTATCCGTGTGCTAATGGAGACACGGAATGCAGGAGTTCATTTAACAGGTGTTTACTGAACAAAGTCTGGAGGTGAACTAAAAGATACAAGACACTATACAGGCTTATATAGCCCGAGTGGCCACTACCGGCATTACAGTACACGGGCTCTTAAAGGCACATACACCACAGGCGAGTTGCTGCAGTGCATCTTGTAGATGGTACACACTGCAGCCACGGTACGCCGGTGGTGGAGGGAGTGAATGTTTAAGGTGGTGGATTGGGTGCCAATCAAGTGGGATGCTTTGTCCTGGATGGTGTCGAGCTTCTTGAGTGTTCTTGGAGCTGCACTCATCCAGGCAAGTGGGGAGTATTCCATCTCACTCCTTACTTGTGCCTTGCAGATGATGGAAAGGCTTTGGAGAGTCAGGAGGTGAGACACTCGCTGTAGAATACCTAGCCTCTGACCAGCTCTTGTTGCCACAGTATTTATGTGGCTGGTCCAGTTAAGTTTCTGGTCAATGGTGACCCCCAGGATATTGATGGTGGGGGATTCGGCGATGGTAATGTTGTTGAATGTCAGGGGATGGTGGTTAGACTCTCACTTGTTGGCGATAGTCATTGCCTGGCACTTCTGTGGCACGAATGTTATCTGCCACTTATCAGCCCAAGCCTGAACATCGTCCAGGTCTTGTTGCATGCGGGCATGGACTGCTTCATTGTCTGACAAGTTGTGAATGGCACTGAACACTGCAGTCATCAGCAAACATTCCCATTTCTGACCTTATGTTGGAGGGAAGGTCATTGATGAAGCATCTGAAGATGGTTGGGCCTAGGACACTGCCCTGAGGAACTCCTGCAGCGATGTCCTGGAGCTGTGATGATTGACCTTCAACCACCACAACCATCTTCCTTTGTGCTAGGTATGACGCCAGCCAGTGGAGAGTTTTCCCCCAGATTCCCATTGACTTCAACTTTACTAGGGCTCCTTGATGCCACACTCGGTCAAAGGCTGCCTTGATGTCTAGGACAGTCACTTGCCTCACCTCTGGAATTCAACTCCTTTGTCCGTGTTTGGACCAAGGCTGTAATGAGGTCTGGAGCCGAGTGGTCTTGGCGGAACCCAAACTGGGCATCAGTGAGCAGGTTATTGGTGAGTAAGTGCCGCTTGATAGCACTGTCGATGACACCTTCCATCACTTTGCTGATGATTGAGAGTAGACTGAGGGATTTGTCCTGCTTTTTGTGGGCAAGACATACCCGGGCAGTTATCCACATTGTCGGATAGATGCCAGTGTTGTAGCTGCAGCTTGGCTAGATGCATGGCTAGTTCTGGAGCACAACTCTTCAGCACGACAGCCGGGATGTTGTCGGGGCCCATAGCCTTTGCTGTATCCAGTGCGCCCAGCTGTTTCTTAATATCATGTGGAGTGAATTGAATTGGCTGAAGATTGGCTTCTGTGATGGTGGAGACTTCAGGAATTGGCTGATATGGATCAGCCACTCGGCACTTCGAGCTGAAGATGTTTGCAAACGCTTCAGCCTTGTCTTTTACACTCGTATGCTGGGCTCCTCCATCATTGAGGATGGGGATATTCATGGAACCTCCTGCTCCCGTTAGTTGTTTAATGGTCCACCACCATTCACGACTGGATGTGGCAGGACTGCAGAGCTTTGATCTGATCCGTTGATCATGGGATCGCTTAGCCCTATCTATAACATGCTGCTTCTGCTTTTTAGCATGCATGTAGTCCTGTTTTGCAGCTTCCCCAGGTTGGCACTTCATTTTTAGCTATGCCTGGTGCTGCTCCTAGCATGCTCTTTTAGACTCCTTATTGAACCAGGGTCGGTCCCCTGGCTTGATGGTAATGGTAGAGTGAGGGATATGCCGGGCCATGAGGTTACAGATTGTGGTGGAATACAATTCTGCTACTGCTGATGGCCCACAGTGCCTCATGGATGCCCAGTTTTGAGCTGCTAGATCTGTTCTGAATCTACCCCATTTAGCACGGTGGTAGTGCCACACAACACGCTGGAGGGAGTGCTCAGTGTGAAGGCGGGACTTCATGTCCACAATGACCAATGGACAGATGTGGTGGTCACTGCTACCAATGGACAGATGCATCTACGACAGGTAGATTGGTGAGGACAAGTAGGTATTTCCTTCATGTTGGTTCACTCACCACCTGTCGCAGGCCCAGACTGGCAGTTATGCCCTTCAGTACTCGGCCAGCTCGGTCAGTAGTGGTGCTACCGAGCCACTCTTGGTGATGGACATTGAAGTCCCCCACCCAGAGTACATTCTGTGACGTTGCCGTGTCCCTAGCCAGTGCCGAGGTCGATGCCGGGTGGTGTATCCGGTTTCATTCTCCTTATTGTGTTTCATAGTGGGTTGTTGCAACTGAGTGGCTTGCTAGACCATTTCAGAGGGCAGTTAAGCATCAGCCATGTTGCTGTGGGTCTGGAGTCACATATAGGCCAGACCAGGTAAAGACGGAAGATTTCCTTCCTTAAAGGACATTAGTGAACCAGATGGGTTTTTACGACAATCCGATACTTTCATGTTTACCATTACTGATGCTAGCTTTTTTTTTAAATTCCAGATTTATTTAATTAACTGAATTTAAATTCCCCAGCTGCCGTGGTGGGATTTGAACTCGCGTCTCTAGATCATTAGTCTAGGTCTCTGGATTACTAGCCCAGTGACAATACCACTATGCTACCGTTCCCATAATTAATAGCCTTTTGTGTGGAGCTTTTACCAAAAGCCTTTTCAAAGTCGAGGTACACCAAGTCTTGGGACTTTCTGCAGTCACTTGGAATGTTGCTTCCTCGGCGTCGGGCAAGTTCTTTCCCGTTTGAATCCATGATGACTGCTGCTAACTAGGTTATTGATGTATAGATGAATCTCAGATTTTTCTTGTTAATCTGCCCATTATGTACAGCTAATGTGCGTATATATATTCAAAAACAATGCTTGTAGTGCGGCCTTGGTGTGCTCCCAGAAATTGTGCATCACTTAACAAGGCATGCAGTGAATCGGGTGCACAACTGCACCCACTACCACTAAGGCTCTGTGCCACCGGGAAAGTCAAAACAAGTTTACCGTATAACATAGCACCACATTAACCCAAGTTGCATTAATTTAAATTCTTAAACCAATTATCCCAGTTTCAAAGCAATAATTCTTTATTTGGTTGGTTCAGATATCATTGGTAAGCAAAGATGATGAGGAGGAATGTATTTCCCTTTCAAATCGAAGTCATGCAATTTGTAGTTATATCTACAGTACTTAATCCCGTGATGTTGCTTTAGTCCTTTTCGCTCATGTTTTCAGTACCTGCTACAACATTAACTGCTATACAATGCAAAGTAGTATTGGAGAAAGACTCTGAAATCACTTGTTTTAGAAACATTTCAGAATTTGCCAAAACACACTTCTGGAGCATTTTCTGCATAATATGTTGCCTTTTTAAACACTACACAGGTCAAGGGATGCCTGCCTGTATTTCATTAACTTTTACAGATTGTAACACTCATATATTTTGATGGGACAAAGAAAACTGTTTCAAACTTATTTTTATTAGCTCAATAAACCTTTCTACAGAATTGTGAAAAAGGCTAAAAATAAAAAGGGCATAGTCGCCACCTCTTAGCCAACATTCAGAGAGTAAACTAGAGTAAGAGTCAAAAGCAGTTTCAAAATCCAGCCCAGCAGTTGACAGAGGACCTGCTAAATTTGAGAAACAAATCAGAAAGACAAAAGATTACTTAGCCCTCATCTTAATTTGTGTTGGCCTTTAAAGTAAAGAATGTCCTGAGGTGCTTCACAGATCAATGTAAGAACAATGAATGTCAATACAGAATGGGATAGATAGAAGGAGTGACCGGAAGCATGGTTGAAGAGATGGGTTTTGAGAAGATCTTTAAAGATGGAGAGACGGATGGGTTAAGGGGAAGAATTCCATAAAGTATGACCCATGCGGCTGAAGACTGTCACCAATGGTGGGATGAAGGGCCCCCTCAAAAGGTCAAAGTTAGAGGAACTGAGTTTTATGGGGAGACACAGTTGGAAAAGATTGCTGAAGTAGGATGGGCAAGGTCATGAAGGGAGTTAAACACAAGGATGAGGATTTTAAATATAATGCACTGAGACACAAGGAGCCAATGTGGATCATCAAGAGTTATGATGGTGGGTGAGCAGGACTTCATGTATTACGAGGTGCATGCAGAAGAGCTTTGGACCAATTGGGCGTCTATGGAGAAAGGAAAGCCAGATAGGAGAGCATTTGGAGTGTTTAAGTTTGGTGATAAAGACCTGTTTGAGAGTATCGGTAGCGAAGGGGCAGAGGTCGGAGTAGAGGTGGGCAATTTTGTAAAGGTGGAAGTAAGTGGTTTTTGTGGTAGAGCGGAAATGGCGTCTGAAACAAGCCTGGGCTTGAACAGTGTATCAAGGTTGCCAGTATACTACTTGAGACAGAGGCTGGGAGGAGAAAGGAATCGGTGATGAGGAAGCAGAGTTTGTGGTGGGCATTGAAGGCGATGGTGTAGGGCAGTGCATGATTGACTTAGTGCAGCCCTCTGTGCTGTTTCCTGATACTGTAGTAATCTTAGAAAATGTAGCAATAAAAATGGTACCATGTGAGGTTAAGTGGGACTGTGGCTAAGTAAACTCTGGTCAAGATTGAATACATTATTTATATTGATATCCTGGAGTTTACTCAACAATTTTTGAGTTGGGGAGAAATGCCTTGGGGCTTAGGATTCAAGGAAGCTATTAACAATAATCGGAGTGGAGTTCAATGGAGTCCACCATGACATAACTTGTATGTGGCCTATAGGAAGGAACAGGCTTGATTGAGAGGCGAGATATGACTTTTTTAGATTATTTTTACTTTAAAGTGTTGTGTGATTCAGGAACGTATACCTGGATGGTTTAACTAGTCCGAGGTCAACTAGATGCCTAATATCTAGAAGACATAAAATAGTGATAAAACTAATAGGAGCAGGAGGAGGCCATACGGCCCTTCAAGCCTTTCAATAAGTTCATGACTGAACTTTTACATCAACGCCACTTTACTACCCTATCCCTGTATCCTTTGATTCCCTTAGTGCCCAAAAATCTGTCGCTGTCAGTCTTGAATATACTCATCGATTGAGCATCCACAGCCCTCTTATAGAGAATTCCAAAGATTCACACCATCTGAGTGAAGAAATTACTCCTCATCTCAGTCCTAAATGGCTGACCCCTTATCCTGAGACTGTGACCCCAAGTTCTAGACTCCAGCCAAGGGAAACAGCCTCTCAGCATCTACCCTGTCAAGCCTTCAGATCTTTACACGTTTCAATGAGATCACCTCTCATTCTTTTAATCCCCAGAGAATAAAGGTCCATTCTCCTCAATCTCTCCTCATAGGACAGCTCTCTCCTCCCAGGAATCAATCTAGTGAACCTTATGTGTGATTGTGCACCCCCTCTAAGGTAAGTATATCCTTTCTTGGGAAAGGAGACCAAAACTGTACACAGTACTCCAGGTGTGGTCTCACCAAAATCCTATATAATTGCAGCAAGACTTCCTTACTCTTAGCCTTTATTGCAGGGGGTTGGAGTATAACATACCACCTGCCTTCCTAATTGCTTGCTGTACCTGCATGCCACCTTTCTATGATTCATGTACAAGGACCCCCCCCAAATCCCTCTGAACACCAACGTTTACTAATCTTTCGTCTTTTTACATAGGATATACAGCACCAGGCCATTCAGCCCAACCAGTCTATACCGGCATTTATGCTCCATTCTAGCCTCCTCCCGTCTTTCCTCATCTAACTCAATCGGCATAACCCACTGTAGAAGGGTTTCGACCCGAAACGTTGGCTCTATTTCTCTCTCCACGGATGTTGCCTGGCCTGCTGAGTTTTTCCAGCATTTTCTGTTGTTATTTCGGCATAACCCACTATCCCCTTCTCCCTCATATGCTTGTCTAGCCTCCCCTTAAATGCATCAATATTATTCGCTTCAACCACTCCCTGTGGTAGCGAGTTCCACATTTTTACCACTCTCTAGGTAAATAAGTTCCTTCTGAATTCTCTATTTGATTTCTTGGTGCCTATCTTATATTGATGACCTCTAGTTTTGCTCTACCCCACAAGTGGAAACATTCTCTCTGTCTGCTTTATCAAAACCTTTCATAATTTTAAAGACCTCTATTAGGTCACCCCTTAGCCTTCTCTTTTCAAGAGAAAAGAGACCCAGCCTGTTCATCCTTCCTGATAGGTATACCCTCACATTTCTGGTATCATTCTTGTAAATCTTTTTTGCACCCTCTCCAGTGCCTCTATATCCTTTTGATAATATGGCAACCAGAATTGTACACAGTGCTCCAAGTGTGAGCTAACCAAGGTTCGATACAAGTTGAGCATAACTTCTCTACTTTTCAATTCTATCCCTCTAGAAATAAACCTTAGTGCTTGGTTTGTTTTTTATGGCCTTATTAACCTGCATCACTACTTTGTGATTTGTGTAAAAAGTATTCTGCCTTTCCATTCTTCCTACCAAAGTGGATAATTTCCCACTTTCCCACATTATACTCCATCTGCCATCTTCTTGCCCAATCACTTAACAATCACTACATCCCTTTGCAGCCTCTTTACGTCCTCATCACAGCTTACTTTCCCACCTAGCTTATGTATCGTCGGCAAACTTGGATATATTACAGTCTGTCCCCTCATCTTAGTCATTGATATAGATTGTAAATAGCTACGGCCCAAGTACTGACCTTGCAGCCCTCTACTAGTTGCACCCTGCCATCCTGAAAATTACCCTTTTATTCCTACTCTCTTTTGTCGCTTAACCAATCCTCATTCCATGCTAATATAACCCCATTAGCCCTAATCTTGTGTAACAACTTCTTGTGTGGCACCTTATCGAATGCCTTCTGAAAATCCAAATATACTACATCCACTGGTTCCTCCTTATTTATCCTGCAAGTTACACCCTCAAAAAAAACTCCAATAGATTTGTCAGACACGATTTCCCTTTCATAAAACCACTTTGCCTCTGCGTAATCATACTGTGATTTTCAAAGTGCGCTATTACCACGCCCTTAATAGATTCTACCATTTTCCTGACTGCTGATGTCAGGCTAACTGGCCTATAGTTCCCTGTTTTCTCTCCCCCTCTTTGCTTGAACAGTAGGGTTACATTTGCAACCTTCCAATCCATGGGGACTGTTCTAGAATCTGGGTAATTTTGAAAGATCAAAACTAATGCATCCACTATCTCTGCAGCTACCTCTTTTAAAACCCCAGGATGTGAGCCATCCAGTGATTTGTTGCCTTTTAGTCCCATTAATTTCTCCAGCACTTATTCTTTACTAATATTAATGACTTTAAGTTCCTCACTCTCATTAGACCCTTGGTTCCCCACAATTTTCAGCATGTTCTTTGTGTCTTCTACTGTGAAGTTAGACACAAAATATTTGTTTAAAGTCTCTGCCATTTCCTTACTCCCCATTACAATTTCTTCTGTCTCTGCCTTTAAGGGACCCACATTTACTTTCACTAATCTTTTTTTACATATTTGTAAAAGCTCTTAATCTGTTTTTATGTTTCTTGCTAGTTTACTCATTCTATTTTTCCTCCCTCTATCAATTTCTTGTTTCATCCTTTGTTGATTGTTAAAACCCTCCCAGTCCTCGGGCTGACTACTCTTTTTGGCAACATTGTAAGCCTCTTTTTAATCTAATACTATCCTTAACTTATCTAATTAGCCATAGTTATACTTTTCCAGTGGAGTTTTTATTCTTCAATGGAATGTATATTCATTGAAAAGTATTAATTATTTCTTTAAATGTTTGCCATTGCTTATCTACCATCATATCTTTTAATCTAATTTCCCAATCTACCTCAGCCAACTTGCCCCTCATACATTCATGACTGGCTTTGTTTAAATTTAAGACCGTAGTTTCAGACTTAACTCTCAAACTTAATATGAAATTCTCATTATGATCACTCTTCCTCAGAGGATCCTATACCACAAGATTACTAATTAGCCCTGTCTCATTACACAATACTAGATCTAAAATAGCCTGTCCTGTAGTTGGTTCCTTGACATGTTCTAGAAAACTGTCTCAAATTCATTCCATGAACTCATCTTCCAAGCTACTTTTGCCAATTTGGTTTGCCCAGTCTATATGAAGATTAAAGTCCCCCACAATTATTGCATTACCCTTGTTGCATGCTATCTAATTTCCTGATTTATACTCTGCCCAAAACTGATTAATATTAGGGGCCTATAAACTACTCCCAACAGTGTTTGCTGTCCTTTGTTATTTCTTAGCTCCATCCATACTGATTCTAGATCCTGATTTTTCTAGACTTAAGTTTCTCACTACTGCCTTTATCTCATCCTTTATTATCAGGGCATCCTGTCACGTTGCTCAAGCGAAATGAGGAACAATTGTAAATTATAGGCCTGATGTATTTTTTTTAACCTTCCTTTGTATGGCTTTTAGATTTTATCTTGTGTGTTGTACACGATAACTTTGGTCTGAAAAACGATTATTGTACCAAGTCGTTTATTTGGCAATCTGTTCTTTGTAGGCATCTCTCTTTCTTCTGCCTCTTATCCCTTTGGGGGTAATATTAGCATGGATAGAAGATTGGCTAACTAATAGAAAACAAAGAGTCGGGATAAACGGGTCATTTTCCAGTTGGCAAACTGTAACTAGTGGGGTGCCACAGGGATCAGTGCTGGGGCCTCAACTATCTACAATCTATATTAATGGCTTGGATGAAGGGATCGTGTGTACTCTAGCCAAATTTGCTGATGATACAAAGATAGGTGGGAAAGCAAGTTGTGAGGAAGACACAGAGTCTGCAAAGGGATATAGATAGGTTAAGTGAGTGGGCAAAAATTTGGCAGATGGAGTATAATGTGAGAAAATGTGAGGTTATCCACTTTGGTAGGAAGAATAGAAAAGCAAAATATTATTTAAATGGAGAGACTACAGAATGCTGCAGTACAGAGGGATCTGGGTGTCCTCGTACATGAAACACAAAGTTAGTATGCAGGTACAGCAAGTAATTAGGAAGGCAAATGGAATGTTGGCCTTTATTGCTAGGGGATGGTGTAGAAAAGTAGGGAAGTCTTGCTACAACTGTACAGGGCATTGGTGTTCACACCCTGGAGTACTGCGTACAGTTTTGGTCTCCTTATTTAAGGAGGGATATACTTGCATTGGAGGCAGTTCAGAGAAGGTTCACTAGGTTAATTCCTGAGATGAAGGGGTTGTCTTATGAAGAAAGGTTGAGTAGGTTGGGCCTATACTCATTGGAGTTTAGAAGAATGAGAGGTGATCTTATTGAAACATATAAAATTCTGAGGGGGCTTGACAGGGTAGATGCTGAGAGGATGTTTCTCCTCGTGAGGGAATCTAGAACTAGGGGGCATAGCTTCAGAATAAGGGGTCGTCCATTTAAGACGGAGATGAGGAGGAATTTCTTAAGATAGTGAATCTTTGGAATTCTCTACCCCAGAGAGCTGTGGAGGCTGGGTCATTCAATATATTCAAGGCTGAGATAGACAGATTTTTGAACTACAGGGGAGTTGGGGGTTATGGGGAGCAGGCAGAAAAGTGGAGTTGAAGCCAAGATCAGATCAGCCATGATCTTATTGAATGGCGGGGCAGGCTCGAGGGGCCGAATGGCCTACTCCTGCTCCTGTTTCTTATATTCTTATGTTCTCTCCCTCTGTCTGCCCTTCTCTCTCCCTCTCTCGCTCCCGCTCCCCCTTCGCCCTCTCCCCCGCTCGCGGGCACTCTATGAAATCCACCTCCATCCACTGCCCTCCCTCCTCCTCCCTTATGCTCACACTCTTTCCTCCCCGCCCCACAAAAGCTGGTGTTGTCATTATCCAATGATATGTGGGGCTCCTGCGAATTGTCTTTCACTTTGCAAGCAAACTCCTGTACCTACATATTTACACTGGGTTTCGCAACATGAGAAGGCAGTTGGTGGATGGTGGTCAATGTATGGTATAAAAGTGTATTTGGTGTCTGGTATGTTCAGAGGCTTAACCATGTGTTGTGCTGTTTCTGGAGGGGGGAAGGAGTTGTTGGACCCATGCTGATGGCTAAGGTTGTGATCTTTGTTACATAACATTTTAGAAGTATTTAGTGGGGTGGACATGGAACTTTTGTGACTGCTTTATCTCTGATGTTTTTGCTAGAATGCAATTATGCAGATTTTTCTTTGATGGAATTAGGTTGGGAAGAAAATTGAAATAGGGTGGGGGGGGTGCGGTGCAGGGGAAGGTTTGCATAACATGAACAATAACAGGAACTGGATGACGCAGTGGGGTAGACGATTGGCCTTTCACTTCGGATCCTGGGTTCAAATACAGCCTAGATTAATAGGATGCATCTCTCCTCTGCTGGCTGCAAGGTTCATGGTTCTGAGATTGGGATAGAGTAGCGGGGAGCTTGACTCTTCACTTGGCTATGTGGTATCTAACCTGGGAGTGTGCTTGAGAAGGGAAGAATTCTATTCCATGCTTCTAAAATGTACTGTTTTTTTTTAAAAAGCAAATCAAAAGAAGGAAAACTGACTTGATCACCAATGAAGAATAAGAAAAATTATAATCTTGACAGGGCCAACTGACTCAGTGGTCCAGGTTGCATGTGTGGTGCACATACTAAAGCACCTCACTAAATACTTATAAAATAAAATGCTAGGAGCAGCACCAAGCCTACCTAAAAATTAGGTGCCAACCTGGGGAAGCTGCAACATAGGATGACATGTATACTAAACAGTGGAAGCAGCATGCTATAGTCAGAGCTAAGCAATCGCACAACAAACAGATCAGATCAAAGCTCTGCAGTCCTGCCAAATCCAGTCGTGAATGGTAGTGGGCAATTAAACGACTAACAGAGGGGAGGAGGAGGCTCCGTGAACATTCCCATCCTCAATGATGGTTGGAGCCCAGCACTTGAGTGGAAAAGACAAGGCTGAAGCATTTGCAACCATCTTCAGCCAGAAGTGCCGAGTGGATGATCCATGTCAGCCTCCTTCTAAGGTCCCCACAATAGCAGAAGCCAGTCTTCAGCCAATTCGATTCACTCCACGTGATATCAAGAAACATCTAAGCACACTGTATGCAGCAAAGGCTATGGGCTCCGACAGCCAGGAGGCTGTCATGCTGAAGACTTGTGCTCCAGAACTAGCCGCACCTCTAGCCAAGCTGTTCCAGTACACCTACAGCACTGGCATCCACCCAAAAATGTGGAAAACTGCCCAGGTATGTCCTGTCCACAAAAAGCAGGACAAATCTAATCCGGCCAATTGCTGCCCCATCAGTCTACTCTCAATCATCAGCAAAGTGCTGGGAAGTGTCGTCGACAGTACTATCAAACGGCACTTACTCACCAATAACTTGCTTACCAATGCCCAGTTTGGGTTCCGTCAGGACCATTCGGCTCCAGACCTCATTACAGCCTTGGTCCAAAAATGGGACAAAAAAGTTGAATTCCAGAGGTGAGGCGAGAGTGACTGCCCTTGACATCAAGGCAGCATTTGACTGAGTGTGGCATCAAGGAACCCTCGTAAAATTTAAGTCAATTGGAATCGGGGAAAACGCTCCACTGGCTGGAGTCATACCTAGCTCCTCTGACTACAGGTGTGGTGCTGGAGGACTGCTAATGTTGTACCATTGTTTAAAAAGGGAGAAAGTGATAGACTGAGTAATTACAGGCCAGTCAGCCTAACCTCGGTGGAGGACAAATTACTGGAAAAAATTCTGAGGGACAGTATTAATCGTCATTTAGAAAGGCACGGATTAATCAAGGACTGTCAGCCTGGATTTGTTAAGGGCAAGTCGTGTCTGATTCATTTGATTGAATTTTTTGAGGTAACGAGGGTCGATGAGGGTAGTGCGTTTGATGTAGTCTACATGGATTTTAGCGAGGCTTTTGACAAGCTCCCACATGGCAGACTGGTCAGAAAAGTAAAAGCCCATGGGATCCAAGGGAAAGTGGCAAGTTGGATCCAAAATTGGCTCAGTGGCAGGAAGCAAAGGATAATGGTTGACGGGTGGTTTTGTGACTGGAAGGCTGTTTCCAGTGGGGTTCTGCAGGGCTCAGTACTAGGTCCCTGGCTTTTTGTGGTATATATCAATTATTTAGAATTCAATGTAGGGGCCATGCTTAAGATGATACAAAAATTGGCGGTGTAATTGATAGTGAGGAAGAAAGCTGTAGACTGCAGGAAGAAGTCAGTGGACTAGTCAGGTGGGCAGAAAAATGACAAATGGAATTCAATCTGGAGAAGTGTGAGGTAATGCATTTGGGGAAGGTTAACATGGCAAGAGATACACAATAAATGGTAGGATACGGAGAAGTGTAGAGGATCAGAGGGACCTTGGAGTGCGTGTCCACAGATCCCTGAAGGTCACAGGACAGGTAGATAAGGTGGTTTAGAAGGCATACTGGATACTTTCCTTTTTTAGCCAAGGCATAAAATATAAGAACAGGGAGGTTATGCTTGAAATGTATAAAACACTAGTTAGGCCGCAGCTAGAGTACTGCATACAATTCTAGTCACCACATTACAGGAAAGATGTAATTGCACTTGAGAAGGTACAGAGGAGATTTACGAGGATGTTGCCCGAACTGCGAAATTTTAGCTATGAGGAAAGATTAGATAGGCTGGGGTTGTTTTCTTTGGAACAGAGGAAACTGAGGGGAGACTTAATTGAAGTGTATAAAATTAATAGGGGCCTAGATAGAGTGAATAGGAAGGACCTATTTAAAGTAATTGGTAAAAGGATTAGAGGGGAGTTGAGATCTTTTCACCCAGAGGGTGGTGGGGGTCTAGAACTCTCGCTGCCTGAAAGGATGGTAGAGGCAGAAACCCTCATCACATTTAAAACTTACTTGGATAGGCACTCCTTTTTAAAAAAAAAAAAACTATCTCTTGTTTTTAGTGAAAATCTAATTAAGTAATTTTTTTTTCAGTGTTCCAATTCAAACTGTGATCTGCAACTTCTACTTTGTTTAATAACTTGTTTTAAAGCAACTTGCTCCCATCACTAGCACCAAGTATAGAATTGTTTCTATAATTCAGAAATAGTTGAACTGTTTCTAACCTTGTAAAATTAATTTTTAGTATTGCTGGAGTAAAAATGTTAATGCAAAAGACCATTAAAAAAAAAAGAATCTTGGCATGACCAGAGAAATTCCTGTTTCGCTGGGCTTAGCTGTGTTTTGTAAGTTTTCAACTCGTGCAGTGGCACTGAAACAAACCCTAACTAATACAACAATAATTAATGTCAGGGATAGCTTTATTATAGTAATTTTAATAATTTACAGTTAACTTTAACAAACTGTAAACACTCGTTCTGCTGCTTGTGTCATCTCTTGGCTGTCCTATTCCTACTACATTATTTTAACTTTTTAATGTTACTTTTATTATATCTAATATCCTCTAATATAATTTGTAACCTTTCCAAGCTTTAAAACCAATTCAAAATCTTTCACTTACTTTTCATCTTCCTCTTGGATTCCACGGTCTGTTTTGGAGGTGAAACCTACTTTCAAAGTAGCGCGTTGCTCCCAAGAGTTCACCATATCCTTAATCCGGTTCATGTGATTGCTTTAAAACTTAATCGTCTAAATTTCAAGTTGGATATGTTAAGGAAAGCACTCCTAAGCAGGAGTATCCAGGTATCCTTGCTCTACTATTGATCTGTTCCTATTTGGTGCAAATAAACATTAGCCCTAAAAACATAAGTCTTATTTATTGAGCACAGTTGCTGATTACTGTAATACAGTACAATCAGTGATATAATTGTGAAAGAGATATTCATCATGAGCAAAAAGCAATAATGTGCTTGCAGTTCACCGTGGAGAATTTATAATTTGAGGGCATCCATTAATAGTCATTTGCAGGTAATGTGTATATATTATTGCACAGAGGTATTTTGACCAGGTTCCTTAACTGATTATGCAACTAAATTGGAGTCCAAGTACATACTGTAAATAAAGTTTTTGTTACCTGCAGTGGATGATGAAGAATCGGAGGGAGAAGAATTCACAGTGCGCGACGGATACATTCATTATGGTCAGACAGTGAAGCTAGTGTGTTCTGTTACTGGGATGGCACTCCCCAGACTGGTACAGTGGCTTTCTTTTATTTGCGTGCCTTTAATAGTTTAGTCTTCAAACCTAAATGTTTGGCATTTTGTGTGAGTTGTATTTATTTTGCCATCTTTGTATCCCAAAGGCAGAGAAATTTGTGCTGGGCAATACAGTTATATGGATATTGGCAGCCCTTTGGCAATTTGCTCAAGGTCCCTTTTTCATGTGATTCTAGACTCAGTACACTATTTGACCACGGGGGCAGAATGGGTGATATAATTGGAAAGTTGATCCTGTTTTTAATGCTTTCTCCCGCTTTCAGAATTCTCATTCTACCTGGACCCCTCCCTCTGGCCTCTTACCCTCTCTAGATCTTTTCATTGCTAACTGCCAGCGTGACATCAGCCATCTTAATTTCTCTGCTCCCCTCACTCGCTCCAACCTACCTCCCTCTGAACTTGCAGCACTCCGTTCTCTCCGATCCAACCCTAACATTGTCATTAAACCTGTTGACAAGGGTGGTGCTGTTGTTGTTTGGCGAACTGACCTCTACTGTGCGGAAGCTGAACGCCAACTCTGACACCTTCCTACCTCCCCCTGGACCATGACCCCATTGTTTCCAAGTCTATCACTGACCTCATCTCCTCTAGAGATCTTCTCTCCATGGCTGTCAACCTCATAGTCCCCCAACCCCACACAGCCCGCTTCTACCTCCTTCCCAAGTTCCACACACAGGACTGCTCTGGTAGACCCATCGTTTCAGCCTGTTCTTGCCCTACGGAACTGATTTCTTCCTATCTCGATTCTTTTTACTCCCCTTGTCCAGTCTCTTCCCACTTAGATTGGCGACTTTTCCGACGCCCTCCGCCACTTTAACAGTTTCCTGGCTCCAACCGTCTCCTTTTCACTATGGACGTCCAATCCCTCTACACCTCCATCCCCCACCAGGACGGCATGAGGGCACTCCGCTTCTTCCTTGAACAGAGACCCAACCAGTCCCTATCCACCACCACCCTCCTCCACCTGGCTGAACTTGTTCTCGCATTGAACAACTTTTCCTTTGACTCCACTCACTTCCTCCAAATTAAAGGTGTTACTCGGGGAACCCACATGGGCCCTAGCTATGATAGCAAAATACTGCAGATGCTGGAAATCCGAAATAACAGAAAATGATGGAAAAACTCAGCAGGCCAGGCAACATCCGTGGAGAGAAATTAGAGTTGACGTTTCAGGTCAAAACCCTTTTTCAAAACCAGTTTAGAAGAATGAGAGGTGATCTTATTGAAACATATAAGATACTGAGGGGGCTCGGCAAGGTAGATGCAGAGAGAATGTGGGGGAATCTAGAACTCGGGGGCATAGTTTCAGAATAAGGGGTCGCCCTTTTAGAACTGAGATGAGGAGGAATTTCTTCTGAGGGTCGTAAATTTGGAATTCTCTGCCCCAGAGAGCCGTGGAAGCTGGGTCATTAAATAACATAGAAGATAGGAGCAGGAGTAGGCCATTCGGCCCTTCGAGCCTGCTCCGCCATTCAATGAGATCATGGCTGATCATCCAAATTCAGTACCCTGTCCCTGCCTTCTCCCCATATCCCTTGATCCCTTTAGCCTTAAGGAATATATCCAACTCTTTTTTGAATATTTTTAATGAACTGGCCTCCATCGCCCTCTGTGGCAGAGAATTCCACAGGTTCACCACTCTCTGGGTGAAGAAATTCCTCCTCATTTCAGTCCTAAATGGCTTACCCCTTATCCTTAGACTATGACCTCTGGTTCTGGACTCCCCGGCCATCATAAACATCCTTCCTGCATCTAGTCTGTCCAGGCCTGACAGAATTTTATAGGTTTCGATGAGATCCCCTCTCAATCTTCTAAACTCCAGTGAGTATAATCCCAATCGACACAATCTCTCCTCATACGTCATTTCTGCCATCCCAGGTATCAGCCTGGTGAATCTTCGCTGCACTCCTTCCATGGCAAGAACGTCCTTCCTCAGGTAAGGCGACCAAAACTGCACACAATACTCAAGGTGTGGTCTCACCAAGGCCCTGTACAACTGTAGCAAGACATCCTTGTTCCTGTACTCGAACCCTCTTGCTACGAAGGCCAACATACCATTTGCCTTCTTAACCGCCTGCTGCACCTGCATGCTTACCTTCAGCGACTGGTGCACAAGAACACCCAGGTCTCTCTGCACTTCCCCTTCTCCCAATCTATTGCCGTTCAGATAATCTGCCTTCCTGTTTTTGCCACCAAAGTGGATAACCTCACATTTATCCACATTATAGTGCATTTGCCATGTTTCTGCCCAATCACCCAATCTGTCCAAATCGTACTGGAGTTTCACGACATCCTCCTCACAGCCTAACCTCCCACCCAGCTTTGTGTCGTCTGCAAATTTGGAGATATTGCATCCAATTCCCTCGTCCAGATCATCATTAATATATATTGTGAACAGCTGGGGTCCTAGGACCGATCCTTGCGGTACCCCACTAGTCACTGCCTGCCACTCGGAAAACGACCCGTTTATTCCAACTCTTTGCTTTCTGTCCGCCAAACAGTTCTCTATCCAAGTCAATACCTTGCCCCCAATCCCATGTGCCTTAATTTTGCACGCTAATCTCTTATGTGGGACCTTATTGAAAGCCTTCTGAAAGTCCAAATACACCACATCCACTGGTTCTCCCTTATCTATTTTACCAGTTACATCCTCAAAAAATTCCAGATTAGTCAAGCATGATTTACCTTTTGTAAATTCATATTGACTTTGTCCGATCCTGTCACTGCTTACCAAGTGCTCTGCTATTACATCTTTTATAATAGATTCTAGCATTTTCCCCACTACCGATGTCAGGCTTACCGGTCTATAATTCCCCGCTTTTTCTCTACCACCTTTTTTGAATAGTGGGGTAACATTAGCTACCCTCCAATCCATGGGTACTGTTCCAGAGTCTATCGAGTTCTGGAAGATGACCAACAATGCATCTACTATTTATAGGGCCACTTCCTTAAGTACCCTGGGATGTAGATTATCAGGCCCTGGGGATTTATCGGCCTTCAGTCCCATCAATTTTCCTAACACCATTTCCCTACAAATACTGATTTCTTTCAGTTCCACCCTTTCATCAGGCCCTATGTTCCCCAGCATCTCTGGGAGGTTATTTGTGTCCTCCTTTGTGAAGACAACCAAAGTATGAATTATTTGGTCTGCCATTTCTTTGTTTCCCATTATAAATTCCCCTGATTCTGACTGCAAGGGACCTACGCTTGACTTCACCAATCTTTTTCTCTTCACATATCTATAAAAGCTTTTACAGTCAGTTTTTATGTTCCCTGCTAGCTTACTCTCATTCTATTTCCCTTTCTTAATTAATCCCTTTGTCCTCCTTTGTTGAATCCTAAACTGCTCCCAATCCTCAGGATTATTGCTTTTTCTGGCCAATTTATATGTCGTCTCCTTGGATCTTATGCTATCCCTAATTTCCCTCGTTAGCCACGGTTGAGTCACCTTTTTTGGTTTTTTATGCATTTATACATTTAAGGTGGAGATAGACAGATTTTTACAAGATAAGGGAGTGAAGGGTTATGGGGATTGGGCAGGGAAGTGGCTTTGAGCCCAAGATCAGCCATGATCTTATTGAATGGCGGAGAAGGCTCAAGGGGCCAGCTGGCCTATTCCTACTCCTATTTCTTATGTTCTTACAGCTAACAAATTACTTTTCCAAATGTGATTTCTGTTTTATCGGCAAAACTGGTAGCCAATTTTTGCACAGCAAGGTGAAGTAAATGCCAGCTGAGATCAATGACCAGTTAATCTGCTTCTGGTAGTGTTGGTCGAGGGAGGAATGTTGGCTATGATACTGTGATAACTCCTTGATCTTTCAATAGTGCCTTAGAGTCTTTATGTCCACATTAACAGGCAGACAGAGCCTCGATTTTAATATTTCATCCAAAAATTGACATTTCTGGCACTATAGCACTGCCTCAGTACTACACTGGCATTTCAGCGTAGATTATGTGCTTGAACCCACAATCTTCTCACTCAAGTGAGATTGCTAATAACTGAGACAAATGTGACACTGAGCAGTCTCAATGAGATCATAAAAAAAGAGTGCTGTAAGAAATGGTAAAGTTCACACTGATGCAGATGGGGCCGCTCCTCAGATTTGGAATTGATGCATTATGTTAGAGTAGGGTAGTGGGAGCTTTACCCTGCAACTAACTCAAGTTATTCCTGCTCTGGGAGTGTTTAGTCACAATACTGTGACCTGGGTGCCAAAATGTTGGTGGTCTTTCCCAGCACTGACATGAACCAACTTGATGAGTACAAAAACTCATACCTTTAAACTTCTTAAATGCTGCAATAGGAATTGAGTGTTTGGTTAAGTCAGCAAATGATGCAATGCAGCCAGCATGTGAGGGACATTACGGTGCTCATTTTGAATGCTATCCTACAAATTGTAAAATTCCTGCCTCAAAATACTGATCTGAATACAAGAGAGGGGTCAGTTATTTCATTTTAATTTGCATTTATATTGGTGATATTTGCTTTGGAGGCCAACATGACTGAACATTGTGGGTCTGGTCCAAGAGATCCAAAGCAAACTGAACTGCTTGGGAACCAAGTCCACAGATGTTCACAATGGAAAAATATAAGCCATCTAAGCTGTTTCATGATTGAATAGGAAGAGGAACCCTGGCCTGGACAAATAACTATTTTTCTGTTGGTAAAAGCGTTGTCTCCAGTGCATTTGGCTCCCATGTTACAAGAACACAGGAGCCTCAAAACCTTTGGTTTGAGATATCTGAGCTACTGTATTGCCAGGTTAATAGGCCTGATAGCAAACTCCCCATCAGTGAAGTCATGGTTTGCAGACTACAGTAGTTGACAGAACTCAACCTTGTATCTTTGCAAACCATCAATCACTGACAGTTTCCTCACTCCAGGGGGCCATAATTTGCAAGCATTTTTATTTTCTAAGGTAGAGATCTCTCCTTTTCGCCTTTGTCAATATATTAAATAAGGTGGCAGTTCTGTTGTGGCCCAGGGTTGTGTTAGCTTCCAGACATGTGATTGCTGCCTTTTTTTTGAAATAATTATAAAAGGGTCTTTTCTATCCCACCTTTCACAACCAAGACCACCCTGGAATCCAGTAAGCTGACCTTAAATATGTTAATCACTTACAGATAATTCGTAAAGTGGATAAACAGACCGCATTATTAGATGCAGATGACCCAGTATCACAGCTCCATAAGTGTGCATTTTACCTGAAGGATACAGAAAGGATGTACCTATGCCTCTCGCAAGAAAGAATAATCCAATTCCAAGTAAGAAAATGTTATACAAATGATTTTTTTTGATTATCGGGTATTGGGTGAAATAACAATAGGGTATAGCTAGATACAGCTAACATAGACAGATGTTTCACACATTTGACTCCAGTGGTTGTTGGGAGCAATAAGAATTGAAGAGAAATTATACCAACGTAACAATGGGCAGCCTTACAGATTTTTTGCAGTAGTGTGCTGCGGTAGCTATAATTCTGCAAGTGGTAGTTAATCCTGCATTTGAAATTCTGTCCACCAGAAACAACAGTGTCTGAGACAGAGTTACAAACAAGTGAAGCAAGCAATGTATAAATCTTTTCTCCTGAAGCTCCCCGTAGACTTTGAGTTAGTGCAGAATGTTGAGGTACAGCTGCCACAAGGCGATATGTCACAAACACACAACAATATTTCGCATTGTTCTCGTGAGAATTGACAGCCTGGAGTCATCGCTTGGATGTGTGGAGGAGGGATTCAAACATTGGATAGACCATGCAGTTTGCCGAGCAGGGCTACAGTGTTGAAAGTTATAAATATGATCCATTAATCTTGAAGATTTCCACACTTCCACTGGCAATTCGAGCCATCTTTACTGCATATTTCCCTTGGTATAGATCAGCTTTGATTATTAAATCCATCAACATAATTCAACTGAACAGTACCTACAGAGCAGAGGCAGATGAGCAGCAGTATTCTCAACTAAAGTTATTGACTTGAACAGTTTCAGGAATATTAAATTATGTCGAGATCAGCTTAGTTATTCATAATCATTGTAGTAGACCAAAGTTCTTATAGGTGTAGTATTGCAACTGAAAGTTACAGTCTAATGCTCCTTTTCATATTCGGTCCCAAATTGTTTTGAGACCATGTTTACTTAACTGTTCATAATTTCATTGCAGTTGAGTAATGTAGTTGCAGAACGTGAATATGGCACTAATCCCCATTCCTACCAAAGTCTTTCAACTGAAATGTACTAAATATCATTTACAGTTGGCTGGTAGTTATTTATTGCACCAATAGGATTTTGATACTGATATCCATAGTGGTTAACATGTTCTTGCAATGTGCATATCAACATAGTGCTTTCCTTGTGGTTCCTCAAATGGTGGCTGCCTGATTTCAAACTGTTCAGAGAAGCAGAGAGCAGTTACTGGAATTACTCAACTTAGTGAGAGATTTTCAAACTTGGTTTCTCAACATTGGGCAGTCTGGGGGTGGGGGTACAAAACACATTTGCCTCCTAATACTGACTTATTAAGAGTCTTTTTTAAGAGATGACTTGGTGCAGTGTATGGGAGCAGAGCACCATTGTGTAGTGCCATAGAATATAGGATGTGGGTTTTATCTGTGGCTAGACTTTATCTGTGGCTAGACCAAGATTAGTGTCCGATCTCTACTATGTCATTAGGGTAATGGTGAAAAGTGACTGTGCTGCCACAAAAAGGGATAGGGTGCAAGCATTTGGGACTGGCGATCTGTGCTGTACTTGTTGCAACTCCTAGCTGATGGTTTCAAAGTAACATTGACAGAGGTTTGTGAGCAAGTTACATGTCTTCCCCCTTGACCAAGGATGGTGTATAGGGAGCAGTTACAATAGATTTTAGCTAGCCGCCTTGTTTCCTGTAAGCAGATACTTGATTTTCTCCACAGCTACATCCTTTTTTGTCCCCGCCCCCCCCCCCCCCCAACCAACCTCCATTGCTGAAGGAGCTGGCTCTTGATGTATGGTTCCATTGGCACCAGCAGCTGTCTAGTACCTCGTCCAAATAACCATTCTTTAATGGTGTTCTCCATTCCCTGGCCACTGACTCCATCACCCTCCCTGGGCACTGTCTGAGGCTGAGCCAGACTGTTTACAACCTCGACGTCCTATTTGACCCTGAACTGAACTTCCAACCACATGCTCTCCGTCACCAAGACCACCTACTTACACTTAGGTAATATTGCCCGCCTTCACCTGCTGCTGAAACTTTCATCCATCCTATTGTTACCTCCAGACTTGAACATTCCAATGCTTTCCTGGCCAGCCTCCCATCTTTCGCCCTCCGTAAACTTCAGCTCATCCAATACAGTCCGTATCCTAATTCTCATCAAGTCCCATTCACCCTTGCTGGGTGACCTACATTGACTCCCACTCCACGAATGCCTTGAGTTTTAAGATTCTCATTTAAGTGTTCAAATCCATACATGGCCTTGCCCTTCCATCACTGTAACCTCCTACAACCCTCTGGGTTCTCTGCGGTCCTCCAATTCTGGCCTCTTGCACATCCCCGATTTTCCTTGCTCTACCAGTGGAATTCTCTCCCTAACCTTCTATGTCTCTCTAACTCTCCTCCTTTTAAGTCGCTCCTTAAAACCTACCTCTGACCATGCTTTTGGTCACCTGTCCTAATATCTCTGTGACTCTGTGTCGAATTTTGTTTGATACTACTGTGAAGCGCCTTGGGAAGTTTTACTACGTTAAAGGCGCTATATAAATACAAGTTGTTGTAGTGAGCTTGGGAATGATTGTCAGGAAACTATTTAACTGGGAGTGAGAGGGAGAGAAATCACAATGCAGTCTGATCTTGCCCTTACAAAACATCTGCATTTAGTCACTCGCCAGCAAAAAACATAGTTACTAGAAAGTGACCAGGGCCAAGAACCCTGGCTGATATTTTGTCTTTTTTCCTCCCCCAAATATTTGTAGATAGTGAAATGTTGCACCCACTATCCCTTCTTCACTGTGATCAACAGTCAGTAAAGACTAAGGATCAAACTTGGAACCACCTTCCTCTGTGTACCTCAGTACCACATTATCTTAAGTATTTACCCACTGAGCCATCAGAGCTTTGATTCTGTACAAGTTTTAGGTATCAGTCAAATTTCAGTGGTAGATATTCTATATGGGGTAGAAGCTGTGTGTTGGGTATAGCTGTTGATAGTGAGTTATTGTATTTGATATAAAAAATGCAATTGCAAGTTCACCTTTACATTGAAGGTTTATTTGCACTAGGTGTTATACCGTCTTCAGTGTGGCAGTTTTGTTATATTCACTCCGAACTAGCGTTAAGAATGTAACTTGATAAATTGCAGTGGTGTAGTGTACTTGTGGCTTTTCAAAATACTACCAGTATTCTGAAATTAGCCAGAAATCTAAAATATTACAAAATCTATGAATTCTACTTCCCTTCCCCCCCCCCACTTAAAAATCTATTGAACTCAGTTCAGCTGAATATTTCTTCAGTCAGCGTAAATTAATAACACAAAAGACACCCATTTATGTACTGACTTTCATATCTGTACAATGTCCCAAAACACACAACAACCAATGTATTACTTTTTTATGGTTAGCCACTGTTGTTTTGTGGGCAAACGCAGCAGCCAATTTGCCTACAATAAGGTCCCACAAACAATGGGATTATTACCAGTTAATTTGTTGTTTGGTGGTGATTAAGAGATAAATGTTTGCCAGTACACCATAAAAACACACGATTCTTATTTGAAAAAGTGCCATGAAATCTTTCATGTCCGTCTAAACAAGCAGACAGCGTAGATTTAACATCTCGTCTCAAAGACAGCACCTCTAACAATGCAACTCTCCCTTAGTACTGCACTGAAGTGTTGGCCTAGATCGTGGATTCAAGTCCCTGCAGTGGGTCTTGAACCCACAACCTTCTGATTCAGAGGTGAGAATGATATCACTAAGCCAAATTGTTGTAAATCCTTGAGCTAACTATATGCTTTATTTTCAATTCTGGATGCTAATCGATCCCACGTGAAAATCAATGCTCAAAATTCAGCGAAAAAACTTTGCCCATTAGTTGAACACAATGTAACAAACATGACCTGCATTCAACCCATATTGTTTGTGGAACAGTACGTTGGAAACAGGAGTAACGTAACCAACACAATTTGAATTTAGGTTCTCAAGATGTTAAACCTGTACTTTAATGGGAATATGTTGCTTATGTATGTGTAATTTTGTTTGGCTATTCATTTTAACCTGAACCTGCATGGCTGAATGTATTAAGAGTTTGCAGACGGGCAGTTGCAGCAAAATGAATTTTTTAAAGATTTTGTTAAGTTTTATGTTCTGTTGCTGTAGATGTAAATTCTATGATTTTTAATTTTCAAGTAATGGAAATGTATTTACAGTGGAACCTCTTATCTGCCATAATTGAGGGGACCTCATCTGTTGTGTAATGGAAATTAGGAGGAATTGGAGAATCCCAAAACTCTGGTCTTGCACCTGTAACAAATAGTACTTGTATTTATATTGGGCCTTCTGTAGAAACGTCTTGAAGCTCTTGTGTAGCAATGACACTAGACACCGGATTGAAAACATACAGTAAGAGTAACCTAAATCTAATTGAATCTTCAACCATGAAGTTGATTTAAGTCATACAGGAGGAGACCGATAGTAATAGGTTGTCTAATGAGGCAATATTCTTTTGTCCAGTGAAAATACTGGCAGACAATTGGAGCATGGATAATAGAAGTTCCACTGTACTTTGAAAACTGAAATGGTTTTTCACTATTTAAAATTTTAAGCCTCCATAAAGTAAATCAGTACAACTTGCATCTAGTTTATGTGTCATGGTCACAGTTGTGTATTTTAATTTCATTTTCCCCCCTCCCTCCCTCCCCTAACAGGCCACTCCATGTCCAAAAGAACCAAACAAAGAAATGATTAACGATGGAGCCTCTTGGACAATCATAAGCACAGATAAGGCTGAGTACACATTCTACGAGGGGATGGGGCCCGTACATTCACCAGTGACACCTGTACCTGTTGTAGAAAGTCTTCAGGTAACAGGACTTAGACAGTTATAGGTTTTGTTTGTTTCCATTCAGTTACAGTAGCTAATTCTCTTTATATTAAGGCTGATAATGTAGCAGTGCAAGTTGATTTTTGAAAATGCTGTAGTTTTAAGGTGTGCACAAGAAGAACCAGACATATTTGAAGAAATTGTTTGTGTTTATAAAGTTGTACAGGAAACTTTGTGCTATCCGGCACCGACGGGACCGAGCTGTTGCCGTTCCCTCAAAACTGCCGGACACTCCAGCGCTAATGTTGAAATATACGGAGATTTTCAGCTCCGTGTGAATCAACAAACCCTGTTGCTTAGCAACAGCTTCTAAACAGTCGGCAAGCATCTCTAGCTGAAGCTGTTGCTTAGCTACAGACCTTGCAGAGCTTGACTGTTGAGAAAAAAAGCAACGAAAAGAAACGAAAAGAAAAAAAAACAGCTCCTGATTTTTGCCGGTGGCTCGAGCTTGCCGGACATTTAGCCTCCGGATAATACAAAGTTTCCTGTAGTAGCAAACTAGGCGCTATTTAATTTCTCTGGTAAATGTTTATTTTTTGTTCTGCCAGATGTCTGATGAACACAAAATATCATCACTGCTTAAAAGTCTCTAAAGCAAATTATTGGAAAAAACTGTGTTCATTTACACACACTATCCAAGAAAAACAAGTCCCACTTCCCTAAATTTAGAGAACTTGGGTCAATGCTGGCAATAGACCAGGCTTAGGAAACTCCAAGATTTGGGTACTGCTAGAGTTTAACTAAAACTTGTGCTTACAGCACAGAACATTGGTAAACTTCCTGTTGCTTTTCCAGCACTGTAGTTATTGGAGAATTACTATGCAGAGCAAAGTGGCAAGAAGCCCAGCTCTGTGACAGGTACGCCTTTCAGGAAGGCTGGTCAATTGTCAGCAACACCTTGGAATACTCTGGACATGTTTGGCTCATATATCAGATTACAGGTTCGGCCACAGATAGTTGACTTTGTTTCAATCGCCTATGATAGGCATGTCATCCTAAAGCCAATTTGACCTCAAAAAACCCTATTTGCAACAATAATTTAGTTATACAACACTTTTAACTTAGAAAACATCCCAAGGTGCTTCACAGAGGTGTAATCAGAAAAGAAGGATGTCAAGCCAAAGAAAGATATTTGGAGGAGCTTGGTACGAGTTCGGTTTTTAAGAGCTTTAAAGGGTAGAGTTGGGTGGAGAGGTTCAGGGAGGGAATTCCAGAGTGAGACGCTTGGGCAACTGAAGGACAGCTACTGGTGGTGGGGCGAAGGACATGAACAAGAAGCAGAGTTTGGGGGGTTGGGTTGTAAGGCTGGAGAAGAATGCAGATATGGGGAGGGGCGAGGCAATAAAGGTATTGAAACATGACGAGAATTTTAAGTTGGAGGTATTGGACAATGAGGTTGTGAACAGTCTGGTCGCCGGTCAGGGGGCAGAATCGGTAGCAAGAGTACTGAGTTTCTGGTAAGGGCCAAAAGCTATTATATCGGTTTAATTAAATTTGATCCATTGTTTAATTGGAGGAAACTGTGGCTCATAGAAGACTGGATGTTGGACAATTAGTGTGATCGCACAGAGGCAACGGAGGGGTCCAGAGAGATCATGGGGAGATAGAGTTGGGTGTCATCAGCGTACATGTGAATGCTCACTTCATGTTTGCAGATGTTACCAAGGAGCAGGAAGTAGTTGAGGAAGATGAAGGACCAAGAATATATCTTTGGGGGGTCTCCAGAGGCAATGGTGTGGAAAGAGAAGCCATTGCTGCCAATGCTCTGGCTACAGTCATATAGTTGAGGGATGCCAAGTGAAGGCAGTCCCACTGACCTGGACAACGGAGGAGAGGCATTGGAGGAGGTTGGTGTGAGGTATTAAGCAGGACTGTGTCAACGGCTGCATAGAGGATGAAGAGGGACAATGCACTACGGTCACAATCACAGAGCATGTCATTTGTGGCTGTGGTCAGTGCTGTGGCAAGGCAGAAACCTGATTGGAGAAATTCAAACAGAGGGTTTCAGGAAAGATGGACAAGGATTTTCAAGGCAACATGTTGAAGGACTTTGGAGAAAAAAGGAGGGTTGGAGATGGGTTGGTCGTTTGCAAGGACAGAGGAGTTGAGGAGGAGAGGTGTGATGACAGATTTGAAAGGGAGAGGGGTGATACCTCAGGAGATGGAATCATTTGAAAGTCAACTAGCATGGGCCCAGGAAAGGAGGTTGGGTGAATAGCAGTTTAAGGGGAATGGGTTCAAGGGAACAGGTCTCATGAGCAAAATCAGATTGGAGAGGCCACGAGGGGAGATGAGTGAGAAACTAGAGAGAGTGTTGTCTAGAGTTTGGAAATGGGCGACACTGAAGGGAGGTTTGACTTGAGGACAAGAGGGGGGATGGGGAAGAGAAACAGATGGTCTCAATCTTGGTGATAAAATAAATGAGTTCCTTGCACTTGTTGGAGCTGATCATGGACCAGCCAACTCTTCCTTGCTCCCCCCCCCCGAAAGATAGTCAGGAGACAACTGATAAGTGCAGATTTTAACCCTTGCGACATGGACAGCATGGTGAGCGACGTAACCTATCGTAAGGTGTCTGAGTGGCAACACTGCTTACTATAGCACAGGGATGTGCTCTATCCACTATTGGCGAGGCATGGCTCCAATTGCAGCTGCTTTGCTCTGCAATTAAGGTAGGTGCTGAACCCTGGAGAAATAAGCACAAGTGTGCATACCCTGCGTTCAGCATGGTGGAATGATAGCTTGCTGGGCACCTTGATGTTCTAGATATCAAAAACTACATAAAAGGTTACTCATCACCAGCAGGGTAATCCAAATCAGCATGTGTGAAGCTTTGGTAACGAGACATGCCTGCCAAGAAGAGGCAGATGCCCATCCAGGGTACACAGTGACAGGTTAGTGTAGACCAGAGCCCATCCTTACTCCCTGTAGCTGTTTCTTGGGATGTGTGCTGTGTGTAAGTTTTTTTTTAAGTCATGTCCTATTAGATTGAGTTTATTTTTTCTGTTTTAAAAGATCTGCTGTGTCCTATTCATCTGTTGGTGCTTTTATGTCCAAACATAACACACACAACATAATATGGAAAACTTGATGCTACTGATTTCCTTTTCCTCCTAGAATTTGCCTTCTGTGAAATAAGCCACCAGTTTTTCATCGTCATTTCTAATTTCATACTTCTAATTAGACTTGTGGGCATCTTTGGAACATGTATAAGGATTGTAAGGTGTATGTAATGAGGCACTTCCTTTCTGCAGATTCTTGATTTCTTTTAAAAAGGTGCGCTGGAATCTTCACCGGTCTTGAGACTGGACTTCTTTCAAAGTACAGACATGGTGATCTGTGAATATGGAGTAATTTATGACGAGGAAATTACTTTTTCTTCAATTTTTTTTGTTACAAATTCAAAAACAAATCCATCATGGTTTTCCAATGGAGGTTTATTTTAAGGCGCTTAGCTGGAACCAGGAGAAATATTTGTTAAGAATAATTTGTGATCATAATGTATAGAATAAAAGGTAATTGGAAGTATTATAAAGCTGTAACAGTGAGGGGTTTTCACGTCAAAAATGTGAACAACACATTGTTGACTTTTATGCCTCCAAATGTTTCAGTTTGGTTAATACTTAATCAGGGAAATTGGACTTCTTGAAGTGTAGTCCTTTTTCTCTCAAGACTTCTATAATAGTACAAATGTAACAGTTATACTTATCAACCAAACTGTACGTATTAAATTCTATCGAGGAAATGTGAAATGGATAATTTAATTTGTCTTTTGTCTAGGTTAAAGAGGCTTTTTTTTTGTATATTCTCCCTATTGGCACTGGCACTGCTACCCATTCTCTATCCATTTTTCTGCTGTGCTGTCCTTGTGCCTAGCATGTTCCCATCTCTGCACTGTTGCCTGCTTATGCCTTTGGCTGTAGGCACAATTTATCAGTCAGCACTGCTTCAGGCCTGCCAAATTTTGTGTGTATACTTCA
This sequence comes from Somniosus microcephalus, assembly GCF_052327205.1. Taxonomy (NCBI): domain Eukaryota; kingdom Metazoa; phylum Chordata; class Chondrichthyes; order Squaliformes; family Somniosidae; genus Somniosus; species Somniosus microcephalus. The sequence goes on from NC_140988.1 coordinate 186,237,333, forward strand.
TAGAGGAGTCCTTATTATTTATATATTAATAGTCCTGGAGGAAAGCACATTATCTTTTAAATGTTTTGTTTTGGATAACAAAAATGTTTTATCAGTTATTTTCAGAAGTTTTATTTAAAAGCTACGTTCATGGCAAGATTTCAAATTAAAAATTCCAGCAACTGTTCAAATGCTGCATCTCTATTGTTTCCAATTTGATAGAGGTAGAATTTTCAGATTGCTACTACAGTAATTTTCTAGGGATGTTTTAGGTTAACAATGTTCATGTTTTCTACCAACACAAAATAACAGCTGAGCCTAAAAATTGTGCAGACAAGGAATCCAATTGTTTGTTATTTATATCCTTTTAAACCTCAGAAAAAAAGTTTTGAACTCTTCCCACACATAATTCAGGGTGCAGCTTGGTAGAAAACATTTATAAATCTTGCAAAATTTGTCTCGTCTCCAAATTCAGCAAGATTCACCAACTAAGGTTGCTAATCATGGAGAAACTTGCTGTAGCAGCATCTGCAAAGTTGAGATTGTCAAGGGAATTTTTTTGTGTATAAAGGAGTGCATTCTACGATGGCTAATTCTCATTTAAAGGATTGTAGTTCAACAATGGAATAACTGTACTTTGTAATTACTGGGTGTACTTTTTAAATAAGCCTTGCATATACCAGTTGGTGCAGCTGCACTCTCAGATTGCTCTGGGCACCAAACAGGTAGGTTTAAGCCAATATGTTTAGTTCTTGCCTAGAATGCAATATCTATCCAATTCTGTGTGGATGTATTTACAAGAGATGGCTATATACAACTGAGCTTTTTATTTTTATAGCTGAATGGAGGAGGGGACGTTGCAATGCTTGAGCTCACAGGACAGAATTTTACACCCAATCTGCGAGTTTGGTTTGGTGATGTGGAAGCTGAGACCATGTACAGGTAAAGAATTTTGTTGTAAAGGGAAAACTTACTCAGAATTCCATAATATGTGAGCTTAATTGGTTGAATTAAATTAACAAAGTTTTTCTTATTTTCTTTCCTGCCGACTCACCACAAGTGAGAGCAACTGAATCAGACATAGAGAACGACTGTTAGCAGGCTATCTGACTAACTATATCTGACCTGTTGTCCGCGCGCACACTTTTTCTAGCTTAAAGGTGCTACTGTTTTCCATTTGTAATTGGCTTGTTGACACCTACATGCCCAGTGCTGCTACCAACTCCTTATTCATATTTTTTGCTGTGCTGTCCTTGTGCCTAGCCTGTTTCCATCTCTGTACTGTTGCCTGCTTCTACCTTTGGCTGTAGGCACAACTTGTCTGTCAACACTGCTTCAGGCCTGCCAAAGTTTGTGTGTATGTTTAATAGAGGAGTCTTTATTTATGTATTTTTAGTAATCTTGGAGAAAATAATGTTCTGTAGAAAGCTTTCAGGAGCAGGGAACCTGGATTTATTTTCCTCCGTGGCCCAGAAGGCTGCAGTCAATTCTGGTTCTTTTTTATCACCACCTGCTGAGATTTGATGACCAATTATGGAGCAGGGGTTAAACCTGGGACATTTCTCATCTGTATGGCTTGGTGCTTCTATCCAGAGAACCATCAGGGAGCCACACTGACACTGAAATTTGTGTTAGCCGTCATTGGCAAAGCTTATTTGGGGCAATTGTAGTAAAAGGCTGTGTAACCAACTTTCAGTAAAATTGAATGGGACTAAGTGCACAACTCCTTCAGAGCACATTGGGCCGAATGGCCTCCCTCTGTGCAGTAATATCCTATGATTTTAATTCAATCTGTGACTGAATATAGGTTCTTGCATTTATATAGCAGCTTAGCACATCCTTGGGACGTTCCAAAGCACTTTACAACTAATGGGTCATTTTGAAGTACAGTCTGGCAAACGCAATGGCCAATTGCACACAAGCTCCAATACACGGGAAATTACCAAATGACAATGCAGCATTCCGTCAGTACTGAAGTACCCTAGACTGCGCATTTAAATTCATCGTGGCACATAAATCCACAACTTTGACTCGGAGGCTAGAAAACTATGCCACCACTGTACAAAAACTAAAACTGAAAGTAGGAATAATTTGCAGACCATTATATTGTCAGGATCTGTTTTAAGTCACGGTTACCAATATGCAGCTTCAACTTTACCTGAACATTTCATCTTAACTCTCATTGCTACTTAGTCATTTGTCTATTTTGCCATGGTTTTCATCTGTACTTCCTTATATAAAGGCATCAATTCCTATTAAATCACACTTGTCTCAGTGCACTGGTTTCTTCCTCTATCGACGGGTTCCTGCAAAGAATTTACAGAACTGGCCTATGCAGGTGTTTTATGTTCCACACGAGCCTCCTCCCACTCTTTATTTCATCTTACCTGATCAACATATCCTTCTATTCCTTTCTCCCTAATGTACTTCTCTAGCTTCCCCTTAAACGCACCTATGCTATTCACCTCAACCATTCCATGTGGTAGCAAGTTCCGCATTCTCACCATTCTGAGTGAAGGCCTTGGGTGAAATCACTTAATACTATAAGTTGCCCTGTCAGAGATCACTTTATTTCTTTGCATAAAATGATCACGCATCTGTGTATTTTATCATTTTTATTAGTCACCTCCGGTAAACAGAAATGTTTACAACTCTGAAAAGCTGAACCACAGAAGAGAGAGTCATTCAGACCAGGTCGAACTCCAGACTGCGCTAAATTAGCTCATCTTTGCCTGGGCTGGAGTAGTGGCATTACAATTGGCCCCATCACCCCTGTGCTAGGGAGGGGATAATTGGCAAGCTTCCCACTCCCACCACCAGAAATGAGAAGCTTGTTTTCTTCAGAGTGTAATTCTTTCTTCTCGTGTATTTTTAATATCATTAGATTACTACTGGCCTACAGCTGAGAAAGCAGATCAATCCAGACATTGCACCAGTGCCACTCTGTGGCAAGCAAGTGGTGGCGCTGCCCATCCCACACTGTATAGTGACAATAGTATTTTACTGATGCAGTAAAATCTTTATAATGCTATCACTTGGTAGCAAATTTTACTTGCTTCAAGATGAAATGCTGAACAATTGGTGGAATTAAATCAAAATATCAATCGAGCTATAAACTTTTCATGACATTTGTTTGCTAATTACAATAACCTAGTTTTTGTTTACTAGAGTGTTGAAATAGTCTCAATCTAGTGGTACAGTGCAGCTTCATTATTTTTAATGTAATTATATATTACAGCATTATTGAGTATTTAAATGTTGGTATGTTTTATTTTTAATCTGATCTATAGTCAGAATAGCTAATCTGTTTTCCAATTTGCATTGAGATCCGGTCATGTCATACTTGATCCATGAGTGGGGGTAAATATTTTAATTGTGTACTCTACGAATACATTCAAATTGTGACTACATCTGAAGATTCTAATATTTCTATAAAAGCATTTTGATAATATGCACATTTAAAGAGCTGGGACACATAGGTGAGGGTAGGGACTCCTTCTCTTCATATGGCACTTTCAGGTGTTCCCTACATTGAGGTTGCTTTCAAAGGTAGCACCTTATTTTTACCCCCTCAGTGCATAACTCTCCTAATTGATGCACTTGGCGGTTCTTTGTGAACAACCACAGAGTGTGAATAAAATGAAAATATTTATCTGGCATTTTCTAATCTGTGTCAACTTTTTTTTAAAAGGTGTGCAGAGAGCATGCTCTGTGTTGTTCCAGATATTTCTGCATTCCGAGAGGGTTGGCGATGGGTGCGTCAGCCTGTCCAAGTCCCTGTTACACTGGTTCGACATGATGGGATTATCTACTCTACCAGCCTTACTTTCACATACACGCCAGAGCCTGGACCAAGGCCACACTGCAGCGCTGCAGGAGCCATCCTTCGAGCTAATTCCAGCTTGATGGCGTCAAATGACTCAAACACAAACAGTGAGGGAAGTTACACAACTGTCAGCACAAACTCAACTATTGTCACATCAGCAGCAACTGTAGTCTCCTAACTATTAAAGTGGTTTAAAGACAGTCACCAACTTTTGGGAAAGGAGAAGACGCAAAACTGTTGAAGTGCTGCAAAAAAAAAACAAAAAAAAAACTACTAGTATCAACAGTTCTTGTGGTATTCTGGAAATCACCTACTTGTTCAGATGATGGACATGTCATTCAAGCATAGATAATCTGAAGGAGGTGTTACCACAGTAAGAAATACGCCTGAATATGTATAAAACTTTATAAAGAGCTAAAATGAAAATCTATTTTTCAGCTGTTTAAAGTGTGGGCAAGATATAAAGAATTTGGGTGGGATGGTGGTAAAGCAGACTAGAGAATGCATACAAAAATAACATAGTTTCTATGGACCAAGAAACTTGTATAAGCTTTAGTGAAGGTACAGTTTCACCATACCTTTTTTTGTATTATACATATAGTACACTTTTGTTACCAAATAGTTTATATTTTCTTCCTCTGAGCAATGGGCTCTGAAGTATCCAGGTTCCAGGCCTGACCTTGCTGTATATTCTCATCACCTACTTATACCAGTAAAGACCTTTATTTTGGTCACTGGCTGGAACTGTCCTAATTTTTATTTTTTTTAAACTTGAGTCGTGTGACTTTATTATCAATTGAAGAAGGTGTTTGAGAGGAGAACCTCATTTTTATGATTACCTGTCAATCTGCATACTGTACTTAAAGGATGTCTCAATATGACACCTTGATGTGGGACAAAAATCAGAGTTAATCAATATCATGATTTTAGCATGATAGTTTAAGAAACAAAGAAGCACTAAAGCCATGCTGTCTAAATGTGATCTGTTACACAAAGGCAATCTAAAACACAGATGTGAGTTGGTTGCTTTATTCTATAAAAGGCTACTCAATCCACCAAAATATAGATGGAAAATAAAATTCAGAGTTCTGATACTTCGATTAGAGCTTTGATTCCCGTGATACTTCTGAAAAAAATTAATGAATTACAAACCTTGTGTTGAGATCGAGTTATTTCTTTAAATCTATCACCTTAAAGGAGTGTGTATTCAACTATGCATAGTGCACAGCAGTAACTGTTATAAGGGTAGATATCTGTATGCTTACTAATGCCTCAGTTGCCTTGCTGCTGCTGTGCTTTAAAAGACACTGGTTAGAAGCAGGTTGGCAATGGGCATTTTTCGTCACACACCACCTCATGTGATATCCTGAAATTCTGTCCAGTGACAAATAAAAACACAATTCTGTGAGAATTTCACGATGCCACATCAGGAGAGTTCTACATACAATGTTGGGCTTTCTTTAAATAGTTTTAACGCACAGTAACAATTGTGGGTAAATGCGATACCAGCTAGTGTACAAACATCTCCTTTTATAAAATTTAGCATTATGTGACAACTCTGTTGACTACACTTTAATTCACATATTGCTGCTTTTTATGCTATTCAGCTCGTCCTTCCTCATACTTTTTTTTTTAAGAATACTAAAAGGGTTATTTTTCCTTTTTGAATTCTCAGGATTACCACTGCGATCAGATTATGGCTGCTATCACATTTACTATGATATGTAAACCCAAAATTGTGATATTCTTTCATATCATCTCAATGCATTGTAATATTGGGACATCCCTATGTATTTCAGAAACAAGAATATCAAAAGCTTTAAGTGACTTCTGCCCTGTCTGCAATACATAAAACAGTACAGATATGTTAAACATAGCTTTATTTTTTCAATCATTTTAATAAAACAGTATTTAGTATCTTCTAGATTTGCTTCGCCACTTATGAGTAAAAACTGATGGTTTCTGGATACACTGACATCTGATAAATGAGGTTCTGCTATTAACTGAATTTGGGAGTGTAGCCATAAAGTATTGAGTCATTTTGTGTGTTTTTTTCCCCCACAAAGCATTGCTTTTATATGTTGAAACATAGTCCCAGCTTTTTATATTTACAGTACTTCCACCTACATGTGCTATTTGATTTTTTTTGGCTATTTGATTGCTACAGTGGTTTATTTTTATTTTTTTATTACACGTGTTAAAAGTGATATATGGTGTTTGTGTCCTTTTAAAGTAAAGTGTAATTTGTTCTTTTGAAACCGTACCTAACAGATTAACGCCACATCTGTTACAGTCAAGCTGCAAAAGCCTGTTTGTGAGCTAGTCAAAAATTGTAGCAATGTGGATTTTGGTCCAGTATTTGCGTATTTCTACAGTACCGAATAGCTGTCTTTTTGCTAAAAGTTGAAACCTGAATAACACAGAAGAGTCCGAAGGTCGCCCAACAGGAGATTTAGTTTGAGAAGTTTGTGTCCATAGGTGCATGAATAACTTGGGGTTTTCAACAAAAAATATCTTTATAACCAGCACAATGAAAGCTTCTTAATGGGAATAGTACAATGGCAAACATTGCCCAATAGAACAGAAGATGGGAAGAGTACTTTGTGTTAAGCACTCCCCAGCCCTCCATAATGTGTGTGTGTGTGTGTGTGTATTGAGAGGGGGGGATTTGTCATCCTACCTTAAGAGTAGCTAATTTTAATATGACTACCTTCTTGACCCTTCAGACCTAAAGATGGCTCTGAGCTTATTCAGTGAGCTAATCCAGTGGTAACTTAGTAATAAAGAATTTGTATTTATACAGCGCGTTTCATGTCTTCAGGACTCTCCAAAATCTTCACAACCAGTGAATTACTTTTGAAGTATAGTTGCTATTATATATGCAAATGTGGCAGTCAATTTCCACACAGCAAGATCCCACAAACCGCAAATGAGATCTGTTTTTGATGGAGTTGTTTGTTGGTCCAGAAATCAGAAGAACTCCCTGTTCCTCTTCAAATAGTACCATGGAATTTGTTTTACGAAAAATTTGAGCAAGCAGACAGAGCCTCGCCTTCAACGATGCAACACTCCCTCAGTACTGCTCTTAATTGTCAGCCTAGATTGTGTGTTCATATCCATAGTGAAACTGGAACCCAGACCTTCTGATTTGGACAAGAATGCTCTCCACTGCGTCCCACTGGCACTTAACAATTTCTGTCGTGGACATAAGACTCAGGCATGTGTTAAAAATGAAAACAATTATTTCCTCCCCAAGTGTTGAAGCACTTTACATGGAAAATATTTCCACCTGCACTTGCTTTCTGCTTTAATTAAATGTTGCAGAAATAAGGGAAATACTTTCAACGTAATTAAGGTTTTTTTTTTAATTAGTGGATTTGATTTTTAATGCTAGTCTCCTTGAGTTGTTAAGCTGTCATCACTTGTGCGCTCAGTCAGTGAGCAGTTTCAAAATCAGTTGGCATTCAAGACCAAAAAGTTGCTGATTGCCAATGGAGCCACCCACTGACCTGTCCCACAGCTGTCAGCTAAATGGCCAGAGCCGGTTTCAGACTTGAAATGCTAGGTCCAAAGGCAGCTTGCTGCTGGCATCAAAGTAATTGCTTTAGGGCAGAATACTAAAAAAAATTCAACTCCAGCCACCTTATCTTTATGTATTCTTTTGTCACTTGATGTACAGATTATGACTGGCAGCAACTGGCCCTGTAATAAAAAATAAGAGAAAATTTGTTAAGCTATTTGACACTTTGATCTTTGGTCAAACCACTGGGGCTGGAATGAAACTCATTGAGGGTTGAACGTCCAGTCTGTTTTTGTTCAAAAGAACATATCAGGTGAGAAAAGACCATTAGGTTTGTCCCTTGAGTTTTTTTTAACCCATCCAGTCTAACATTTACCAGCATCTTGAACTGCCTAACGTCTTTGATTTTTCTATCTTTTCTCTTGGATCATTCCAATAGTTTATCACACACTGACTTTATTTTGCCCCAAGATCTGTTTTGAATTTACTTTGCACTAAACTTGTTATAATATACTGGGTTCACTTATTTTTACCATTTAATATTTTATGTACCTCAATTACCTTAAGCTTCTCTAATCTTTCCTCATGGCTCATCCGCTTTACATCTTGCAGTCATTCTTGTTGCTGTTCTAAACATCCATTCCAATGTATCTGTATCTATTATAAAATGTAGTGACCAGAATTGTACACGTTATTGCAGAGTCTTTCCTGTGCCTTATAAAACCTCTGTGGACTCTTATCTCTGTAGACTTGTTCATGCTATGTATCCCATTATTCTATGCTTTTTAAATCGCTACTCCACATTTTCTCAACATTGAAAGTGATGAGCCTACTGTCACTCCCAGGTCTATGCCACTCGTATCTTTTTTCCCTAATATGCAATACATTGCATTTGTTGGTTTTAAATTTCATTTGCCATTTACCTGCACAAATGCATAACTGATCTAAATATTTCAGCAAAACCTACCATGCATCCTTCATCCATACAGCGTTTGCTGTTATTACCTCTTTAAAACTAATCACGACTTCAGAATTTAGTGCATGCACATCCTAACGTGGAATTACTGGAGTCAGTCATTCACGACTCTGATACTGGCTGTGCTGTGGAATCAGGGAAAATCGGTGAAACTGACGCAAACTTGGGCTTTTCTGTGGTAAAATTAAAAGTTGGACCTTATTGGATAAGGTGTAACTGGGGTTTTAACAGTGTATTGACTGCTAAACAAACGTTATGGCCCCGAAAAATGAATTTTAATCTTGTGGTGTCAAATTTAGCCATTTTAATAAAAGACAATTTTTAAGAAACTTTAAAACAAAAATGTCAAGTTTACCTTTTCCCCATGTGAGAGCCCCAATCTATGTTCTGCTCTCTAACATTTTTTAAAAGTTAGAATAAAAGGAGCTCCGTCAGTAGAAGACACTAAGAATATCCCAACACTGGACAAACAGGGGGCTAAAGGGGGGGAGGAGCTAAACACGATCAAAATCACTAAGGAAGTGGTACTCGGTAAAATAATGGGACTCAAGGCAGATAAATCACCTGGACCTGATGGCTTACATCCTAGGGTCTTGAGGGAAGTGGCGGTAGGGATTGTGGATGCATTGGTAATAATTTTCCAAAACTCCCTGGACTCGGCAAAGGTCCCGGCAGACTGGAAAACTGCTAATGTAACACCCTTATTTAAAAAGGGCAGTACACAGAAGGCTGGAAACTATAGACCGGTTAGCCTAACATCTGTGGTAGGTAAAATTTTGGAGTCCATTATTAAGGAGACAGTAACAGGACATTTGGATAATCATAATTTAATAGGACAAAGTCAGCATGGTTTTATGAAGGGGAAGTCATGTTTGACAAATTTGCTGGAGTTCTTTGAGGAAGTAACATATAGGGTGGATAAAGGGGAACCAGTGGACGTAGTGTATTTAGACTTCCAAAAGGCATTTGACAAGGTGCCACACAAAAGATTATTGCTTAAGATAAAAAATCATGGGATTGGGGGTAATATTCTGGCATGGATAGAGGATTGGCTATCTAACAGAAGGCAGAGAGTTGGGATAAATGGTTCATTCTCAGACTGGCAATCAGTAACTAGTGGTGTTCCGCAGGGGTCAGTGCTGGGTCCCCAACTCTTTACAATCTATATTAACGATTTGGAGGAGGGGACCGAGTGTAACATCAAAGTTTGCAGATGATACTAAGATGGGAGGGAAAGTAGTGAGTGAGGAGGACATAGACAAGCTAAGTAAGTGGGCAGAGATTTGGCAGATGGAATACAATACTGGAAAGTGTGAGGTTATGCACTTTGGCAGGAAAAATCGTAGAGCAAGTTATCTTAATGGCAAGAAACTGGAAAGTACTGAAGTACAAAGGGATCTGGGGGTCCTGGTGCACGAAACTCAAAAGGTTAGTATGCAGGTGCAGCAAGTGATTAAGAAGGCCAATGGAATGTTGGCTTTCATTGCTAGGGGGATAGAATATAAAAATAGGGAGGTATTGCTTCAGTTGTACAAGGTATTGGTGAGACTGCACCTGGAATACTGCGTACAGTTTTGGTGTCCATACTTAAGAAAGGACATACTTGCTCTCGAGTCAGTACAAAGAAGGTTCACTCGGTTAATCCCGGGGATGGACATATGAGGAGAGGTTGAGTAGATTGGGACTCTACTCATTGGAGTTCAGAAGAATGAGAGGCGATCTTATTGAAACATATAAGATTGTGAAGGGGTTGGATCGGGTGGATGCGGGGAGGATGTTCCCGATGGTGGGTGAAACTAGAACTAGGGGGCATAGTCTTAGAATAAGGGGCTGCTCTTTCAAAACTGAGATGAGGAGGAACTACTTCACTCAGAGGGTGGTAGGTCCATGGAATATGCTGCCCCAAAAAGCTGCAGAAGCTACATTACATAAATTTAAAACAGAAATAGACAGTTTCCTAGAAGTAAAGGGAATTAAGGGTTACGGGGAGCGGGCAGGAATTTGGACGAGTCTAGGTTCGGATCGGTCATGGCCCTGTGGGTAGCGGAGCGGGCCCAGGGGCCGTGTAGCCTGATCCTGCTCCTATTTCGTGTGTCTAATTCTGTTAGATTCAGGAGATGGTTCTGTGATAGTGGATTGGCGGTTAGGATCAGATCAGCCATGATCTTATTGAATGGCGGAGCAGGCTCGAGGGGCCGATTGGCCTGCTCCTGCTCCTATTTCTTATGTTCACTTCCTGGTCCTCTGAGAATTCTGCATTGTGATTGGCTGCTTAAACAGCTTGTTGATGTCACAGCAGCTCGCAATTTGGATTTCCCACTAAACTGCAGTGATCTCAATTGAATGTTGGCAAAGCCGAACTTCTCGCTACAGATCATGAGATCTTTGTGGGAAGCTTACTTTGGGGCTAGCGGAGAATGCCTTTGCGTCGCCGCTGACCACAAACTACCGGCCATTAAAAATTGCATTTATTTCTGTGGGACAATTTTCTAAAATGGTAATTTTCCTTGTTGGGGGTTGCCAAGAAGGATGTTTGCGGTCTGGACACTGGAAACATTTAAGAAACAGTTAAATGATATACAGTAATGGGAAGACTGTAAGAGTGGTACCCTGGAAGGATGAAAGGCTGGAGGTCCCTCATATGAACTTGTCTTATGAATAATGTAGCAGTTGTAGTGCTTAGTTTGAAATTATTGATAAAGCAGCAGTTTTCAATTGGAGTGGGTTGAGTATTGATCTACATGTGTGAGCATTTGCTTTAGACAAATACTTGGCAAAGGGACTGTACAACTGAGCAATACAGACTTTAAACTCCAGGTTCCGTTGCTGGTTTATGCTATCTCAGTAGGGAGGTACACCTGGCCTCAGCGCCATCTGGCATGGGACAGGAAAATCGGCCAGTGTTCCTGTTTGCCATCTTGTGACTACTGGTGGAAAAATGGATGTCTGTCAGGACCAGTGTTTTCCCCCAATTTTTTTGGGTGTGCGGGTCCCTTTAACGGACAGTGTGGCTCATTCAAAATGTCCCATTGAGAAGCGGTCTGTGTGGGACCTGCAGACAGCTGCACACGCGCAACTTAACGGGAACATAGGTCAAGACAACTTTGAGCTCTTCTGTAATGCCTGAGTACTGTAGCAATACTCATCGAGGGTCACACATGAAAAATGGCCACTTGGGTGAGGTACTAGAGAGTGTTCAATGCCTGTGGAACTGTATGCCAGCTTAAGTTATTGCTTTCAGAAGAGAGGGGTTCAAAATTGGTACTGAAAAATGGCTGAAGAAAGTATCTTTGTATTTTATGGCTAAAATAGTTGTGCTTTTCTAGGTATAAGTTAGGATTTCATTATGCTGGTATGGATATATTTGTACTACTGTTTCGATACTACAAGTGATTCTAGGTTTTACAGGCTTGGTAATTTTGGAAATAAAATTGCTTGAGTTTTTAATATTTCTACTGAAATTTTGATTCTGAAATGGTAAAAGTTAATGTAAACTTAAACTGCTTTAAACTGCATTTGTCCTGTGTACAGGAACTGGAACATTGGTGAACTGCACTAATATCCTTGCAAGTGTCCATGTAAGAAAATGTTTAGTTTGTGTTTGTGTGGGGAAAATACAGCACCGTATGCTGAAACACATCTGTAACTTTTCCAATTGAAGCTACTGTCCAGCAAATCCTGCTATCAGTCCAGCTAGAGACATCTGATGCCAAATGGTTTACAATTTAAAATGTTTAACTTTTAATCTTGTGTTCTCTTCACAATTCCTTTTAATATTAACGTCATCGGGTCCAATATGTCAAGTGGTAGATGTGCTCTACTCCTAAACAAATTTGTCAGTTGGAATTCCAGAAACTTACCTCAGCTGAGCAGTGCCTTTTCACTTTGACAGTGGGATCTATGGGGTTGGAAATGAGGTTGTCCCAAAGTATTGTACTTCCTGGCTGCTCATTCTCAAGATGTGGGCATTGATGGCAATGCTGTCATGTATTGACCATGCTTTGTTGCCCTGAGAAGGTGGTATTTCTTTTAGCGGCTTGATGCAGCTGACTAGCTTGTTAGCGCAGTTAAGTCAACTATGTTGATGTGGTAATAACAGAAAGCGCTGGAAAAACTAAGCAGGCCAGGCAACATCCGTGGAGAGAGAAATAAAGTCAACGTTTCAGGTCGAAACCCTTCGTCAGGACTGGTACTGTTGATGTGGTACTGGAGTTACATATGGGCCAGACTGGGTAAGGACGGCAGGTTTCCTTCCCTAAATACATTAGCAAAGTTGGGTTTTTACGACAATTTGACAGCTTTATGTTTATGATTAGGATGATACCAATCGACTGCAACAGGACATAAAGGCTAGCAGAATGGGCAGACAAGTAGCAGATGGAATTTAATACAGAGAAGTGTGAGGTGATGCATTTTGGCAGAAGGAACAGAGAGGCAATATACACTAATGGCACAGTTTTAAAGAGTGTGCAGGGACAGAGGGACCTGGGAGTTAATGTGCATAGGTCCCTGAAGGTGGCAGGACATATTGAGAGAGTGGTTAGCAAAGCATATGTAATCTTGGGCTTCATAAATAGAGGTATTGAGTTCAAAAGTAGAGAAGTTATGCTGAACCTTTATAAAGTGCCGGTTAGGCCACAACTGGAGTATTGCGTCCAGTTCTGGTCACCACACTTTAGGAAGATAGTGAAGGCCCTTGAGAGGGTGCAGAGGAGATTTACCAGAATGGTTCTGGGGATGGGGGATCTTAGTTACAAGGACAGGTTGGAGAAGCTGGATTTGTTTTCATTAGAGCAAAGGAGGTTGAGGGGTGATTTGATAGAGGTGTACAAGATTATGACGGGTTTGGATAGGCTAGACGGGGAAAGGCTGTTCCCACTAGTTGATGGTACAAGGACTAGGGGGACACAGATTTAAGGTTTTGGACAAGAGATACAGGGGGGATGTGAGGAAAACTTTTACGCTGCGAGTGGTGAGGACCTGAAACTTGCTGCCGACGGAAGTGGTGGAAGCGGAGACACTCTGTTTTCAAGGGGAGGCTGGATAGGCACTTGAGGGAAACAAACTTGCAGGGCTACGGGGGATAGAGTGGGGGAATGGAACTGACTGGATTGCTCTACAACATGGACTCAATGGGCCAAATGGCCTCCTTCTGTGCCGTTATGACTATGGGGGGAAAATTCAGTTGGTTTGCGCCTCCCGTTAGCGCCTTAAGAGAGCGCTAATGGGGCGCAAAGCAACTCGTGCCGGGGCGCGGCGATGTTTGTGCCACTCACAAAATTAACGACATTTTGCAGCAGCGCTAAACACTACCGCCACGATCTCCTGCGCTGGCAGATCGTGACGTCAGTCGAGTGTGCACCGCCCCGGTTGCGCACCAGACCGGATATTGAGTGGCGCCCCCTGCCTAACTGCCTGCCGCTAGCAACGACTGGTTGAGGGGAGCATTTTGCAGTCAGGAAGGGACTGGGGGAGCACTATTTTAAAGGCGACCGCTTCCTGCCTTTTTTTGTTGGTGACATTTTTGCACCACGCATTCTGAGTGAGACACTTCTGGAGAGATTCAACGCTGTGTGAAGGAGTTTTGGGTACTGAGCAGCACTTTGCAGGTTCATTTTGATTTGCCCTTGTATCGATTTAGAAGAGACTGGGGGCTGCACTCTCAGCTCTTTCCCTGGGTCTCTCCATTGTTCTTTCCAGCAGATTTGATGTACAGGTCTCTCCAGGCCAAGATCAAGGCTGCAATGAGCAGGATGTGGATGGAGAGCAAGATCAACCCTCCCCTTTAAGAACTGGCCAGCGCCAGTGTGTCTGTGTTCCATTGCTGACTGACATCACATGAGCTTCACCAGCGCTCTGAGGTAGCGCCTCGCTCCTCGGCCTTTGCACCTTGAGAGGTATGTAGCGCCTGATTTAGCGCTCCAATCAACTCCAGGGGCGATAAAAGCCAAGTTTGCAGTTGGAGGCGATAATTAGCGCCAGGCGCTAAACTTTGCGCACGGCCAATGATCGCACCCCAAATGGGGCGATACCAAATTTTTCCCCCTATGCCTATGACTCTGACTTTTTTTATAAACTGAATTTGCCATGTTATAATTTGAACTTGTGTTGTCTGGATTATTAGTCCAGACTTCTGGATTACTAGTACAGTAACTTAACCGTGACACTACTGTACCCTAGTGTACCAGTTGGAGCACTATTGATATACAACAGTCCTACAAAAAGTACCAATATATCATATTTTTGTGAAAGGTACAATGGTTAGTGTAAGAGGTACCTACATAAAACATTGGTTTAATTCATTGTGTGTTGGTGTCCGCTCCATTTGGGCATGTAAAACTTGCTTTACTTCCCCAAAAGTTAATGTTGAGCACTGATCAGAGTTTTGTAAAGTGGTCATTGGGATTTTTGCAAAGTGTATATAGGCGTACACATTTTGTTTCATCTCCCTGCCCTCTAAAATGTCTGATTGTCGCCCAGAGCCCCTTTCACGTTCACACATAGTTAGGTGAAAGTGCTCTCTAACCTGACCTTTAACGGAATTCACCTAATTCTTGTGGGAGGGAGGCCCATCCCTTCTTCTCCCAGCACAAAATAAAAAGTCTTGGCTGAGAAAGGAAATGGATTACATCTGAGTTTGTGGTTACAAACCAGCACTTGTTACTCCATTGTATTAATTCACCAATATTTTGTGCTACTAGATTTTTTTCTGAACAAAAGTATAGAAAATTCTCAAGTTGCATTATTTTTTGAATAAAAATTTGCAAAAGACTTTATAAAAAAAAAAATTTTTTTTAAATTCTGATGCAGAAATATACAGTAAGTTATTAACTTGACCAAAATCTACAACCCCAACCAACATCTTTCTCGTGGGCCAATCCAGAATGCTGCAACATGCTGCACTGCAGAATGATTGGATTGTTTTATGTCCTGAGCCACGAGCGAATTTGGCTAGGATAAATAAAAGTAGAGAGTTAAATGCGTGGCTCCAAGACTGGTGTGGGAAAAATGGGTTTTGCTTCTTGGGACACTGGCACCAGTACTGGGACAGGAGGGAGCTGTTCCGTTGGGACGGACTTCACTTGGCCAGTGCTGGGACTAGAATCCTGGCAAATCATATAACTAGGGCTGTAGAGAGGGCTTTAAACTAATTAGTGGGGGGGAGGTTTCTAGAGAGCAAGTAATAAAAATGACAACGGAGAAGGTCATAGACTTAGGTAGAAGTGGGGGAATTAAAAAACAGAACGTGTCAGGAAGGGACAGAAGGTATGGAGTAAAAGGTAAAGTAGTAAAAGGGGAAAAAGCAGGAACTAAGTGTCACAAAACATATTTGAAAGTTGTTTATCTGAATGCACGTAGCATTTGTAACAAAATGGACGAGTTAACGGCACAAATAACTACATATGGGTATGATCTTGTGGCCATTACAGAAACATGGCTGCAGGGTGACCATGACTGGGAATTAAACATACCAGGTTATTTAACAATCAGGAAGGACAGGCAGGAAGGAAGGGGAGGTGGGGTGGCTATGTTAATAAAGGAAGGAATCACTAATACAGAGAAATTATATTGGGTCAAAGGATCAGGATAGTGAAACAGTTTGGGTGGAGATAAGGAATAATAAGGGGAAAAAAACACTAGTGGGCATAGTCTATAGGCCTCCAAACAGTTGCAACTCTGTTGGACGGAGTATTAATCAGGAAATAGTTGAGGCTTGTAATAAGGGAACAGCTATAATTATGGGGGATTTTAACTATCATATTAACTGGACAAATAAAATTGGGCAGGGCAGCCTTGAGGATGAGTTCATTGAGTGTATTAGGGATGAGTTTCTTGAGCAGTATGTAACTGAACTGACAAGGGGCAAGCAACCTTAGATTTGGTCCTGTGTAATGAGACAGGATTAATTAAAAATGTCCTAGTAAAGGATCCCCTTGGAATGAGTGACCATAACATGGTTGAATTCCATATTCAATTAGAGGGTGAGAAGGTTGGATCTCAAACAAGCGTGCTAAGCTTGAATAAAGGAGACTATGAAGGTATGAGAGCAAAATTGATTAGAGTGGACTGAGAAAATAGATTAAAGGGTAAGGCGGAACATGATCAGTGGTGTATATTTAAGGAGTTATTTTACAACTTCCAAAAAATATATATTCCACTGAGGGGGAAAAAAGGGTGTAAAAGAAAAGATAGCCATCCGTGGCTAAGTAAAGTCATTAAGGATAGTATCCGACTAAAAACAAGGGCATATAAGGTAGCCAAATCTAGTGGGAGGATAAAAGATTGGGAAGTCTTTAAAAGACAGCAAAAAATAACAAAGATTGATTAAGAAAGGGAAGATAGATTATGAAAGTAAATTAGCAAAAAATATAAAAACAGATAGCAAAAGTTTCTATAGTTATATAAAAAGAAAAAGGGTGGCTAAAGTAAATATTGGTCCCTTAGAGGATGAGACCGGGAAATTAATGGTGGGAAACATGAAGATGGCAAAAACGCTGAACAAATATTTTGTATCAGTCTTTACGGTAGAGGACACTAAGAATATCCCAACACTGGACAAACGGGGCTCTAGGGGGGGAGGAACTAAATACGATTAAAATCACTAAGGAAGTGGTACTTGGTAAAATAATGGGACTCAAGGCGGATAAATCCCCTGCACCTGATGGCTTACATCCTAGGGTCTTAAGAGAAGTGGCGGTAGGGATTGTGGATGCATTGGTAATAATTTTCCAAAACTCCCTGGACTCAGCAAAGGTCCTGGCAGATTGGAAAACTGCTAATGTAACACCCTTATTTAAAAAGGGTAGTAGGCAAAAGGCTGGAAACTATAGACCTGTTAGCCTAACATCTGTGGTTGGTAAAATTTTAGAGTCCATTATTAAGGAGACAGTAACGGGACATTTGGATAAACATAATTTAATAGGACAAAGTCAGCATGGTTTTATGAAGGGGAAGTCATGTTTGACAAATTTGCTTGAGTTCTTTGAGGAAGTAACATACAGGGTGGATAGAGGGGAACCAGTGGATGTAGTGTATTTAGACTTCCAAAAGGCATTTGACAAGGTGCCACACCAGATTATTGCTCAAGATAAAAAATCACGGGATTGGGGGTAATATTCTGGCATGGGTGGAGGGTTGGCTATCTAACAGAAAGCAGAGAGTTGGGCTAATTGGTTCATTCTCAGACTGGCAATCAGTAACTAGTGGTGTTCCGCAGGGGTCAGTGCTGGGTCCCCAACTCTTTACAATCTATATTAACGATTTGGAGGAGGGGACCGAGTGTAACATATCAAAGTTTGCAGATGATACAAAGATGGGAGGGAAAGTAGTGAGTGAGGAGGACATAAAAAACCTGCAAAGGGACATAGACAGGCTAAGTAAGTGGGCAGAGATTTGGCAGATGGAATACAATACTGGAAAGTGTGATGTTATGCACTTTGGCAGGAAAAATCATAGAGCAAGTTATTATCTTAATGGCAAGAAACTGGAAAGTACTGAATTACAAAGGGATCTGGGGGTCCTGGTGCACGAAACTCAAAAAGTTAGTATGCAGGTGCAGCAAGTGATCAAGAAGGCCAATGGAATGTTGGATTTTATTGCTAGGGGGATAGAATATAAAAACAGGGAGGTATTGTTGCAGTTGTACAAGGTATTGGTGAGACTGCACCTGGAATACTGCGTACAGTTTTGGTGTCCATACTTAAGAAAAGACATACTTGCTCTCGAGTCAGTACAAAGAAGGTTCACTCGGTTAATCCCGGGGATGAGGGGGTGGACATATGAGGAGAGGTTGAGTAGATTGGGACTCTACTCATTGGAGTTCAGAAGAATGAGAGGCGATCTTATTGAAACATATAAGATTGTGACGGGGCTTGATTGGGTGGATGCGGTGAGGATGTTCCCAATGATGGGTGAAACTAGAACTAGGGGGCATAATCTTAGAATAAGGGGCTGCTCTTTCAAAACTGAGATGAGGAGAAACTTCTTCACTCAGAGGGTAGTAGGTCTGTGGAATTTGCTGCCCCAGAAAGCTGTGGAAGGTACATCATTAAATAAATTTAAAACACAAATAGACAGATTCCTAGAAGTAAAGGGAATTAGGGGTTACGGGGAGCGGGCAGGAAATTGGACATGAGTCTAGGTTCGGAACGGTCATGGCCCTGTGGGTAGTGGAGCGGGCCCAGAGGCTGTGGAGCCTGGTTCTGCTCCTACTTCTTGTGTTCTAATTCTGTGTTAGATTTCAGGAGATGGTTCTATTCCTGTTCCTGGCTGGGGTGGAGATCACCTTTTACAGAAGGTAAGTACTGTAGAAAATACAAGGACAGAGTGATCTCCTGGACGAGTTTCGATCGCCTAGATGGGTCGGAGAGGAATTTCCCAGATTTTTTCTCCCAAATTGGCCATTGGGTTTTTTATCTGGTTTTTCGCCTCTCCCAGGAGATCACATGGGTTCGGGTGGGATGTGGAGTGATAGTAGATTTGAGGTTAGGATTCGATCAGCCGTGATCTTATTGAATGGTGGAGCAGGCTCAAGGGGCCGATTGGCCTACTCCTCCTATTTCTTATGTTCTTATTTTTTATGTCATTATGGGCAGTTACCAAATAGAGGCCACACAAAAGGGAAAAGAATCTTGCATGCACATAGTTCTATTAAGTAGAACTATTTCATTTCTATATGTAAGCTGGAATAACAGCCTTCAAATAGAATTCCTTTGCTTTTTGCTGGAGGACAATAAAAGGATAAGTACTGAATCCAATTTCAGTCAAAACCCTACAGCTAGGCAGGCTGTAAATGGAGTGTGAGGAATGTGACCACTGCAAATGATCCCTGAACTGATACAAAAACCAATGAAGAAGAGTAGTTTCTTGATTTCACGTCTGGTCTAGATAATTGCTGTAGAGATAGATGCAGCATGCACTAGAGTTACAGTTGCTCAGAATTCTCCCAAGTATTTGTTTTCATTCTGGACTACAGCAAGAATTCAATAGCTTACAAACTTGACTGCACACTGCTGGAGAATGACTTGGTGCAGTTTTTGTTAAATTTCCTAAATTTATCTGCCTAAAGGAATACTATGTGGACTGCATTTATTACAGCCTAGTTTTGGAGGCCTGGCATAATGGGCCAGATTTTGCCGTCAAAGTAGCGGTGAGGCTAATGGAACTTATTATTTATGCGTAAATGGTACAGCAACTTCAGGCGAGGGGTGCTTAAACTCAAATTTCCAAAGGTGGTTGTCCGAGTTGCGCCACTCCACCATTAGCTTCATGAAAATGGAATCTCGCTGTCTGCCTCACCATTGACATGCATTGAATGTCATGACCTTGCTGTATTTGCATGGTAGATATAAATTAAACTCACCACAGAAAATTAAGTCTGAACATTTCAAGCGCAACTACTCTTAACAATGTGATAATTGTTTTACTGCCAATCAACCTCTGGCATTGAAAATTAACTCTTACAATTATGGAGTCTCATTCCTTATGTATTGGAGATTTAAAATTTCCCCCAAAAAATGAATGTGCTTTTCTGTATTTTTCTCTCTTCCTTAGTCCAATCTTTCTTTTCCCCTCTATTTCTGATTCTGTACCTGATTTGACATTGAATTCACCCACTCTAATTTACACTTCCTTCTCAGTCCTTGTTTATTTCTCAATCTTAATCTGATTGGTATGGGAGCTGCACAGTTGATTGTCCTGTTCACTCAGGTCCCAGATGCCCTGTTTCCCTTATTGCGACCTGCATCCTAGGGTTTTAAAAGAGATAGCTGCAGAGTTAGTGGATGCATTGGTATTAATCTTCCAGAATTCTCTAGATTCTAGAACAGTCCCCAAGGATTGGAAGATAGCAAACATAGCCCCTTCATTTAAGAAAGGAGGAAGAGAAAAACAGGGAACGATAGGCCAGTTAGCCTGACATCAGTAGTAGGGAAAATGCTAGAATCTATTATTAGGGATGTGGTAACAGGGCACTTAGAAAATCGTAATATGATTCAGCAGAGTCAGCATGGTTTTATGAATGGGAAATTGTGTTTGATAAATCTGTTTTTTGAAGATGTAACTAGTAGGATGGATAAGGGGGAACCAGTGGATGTAGTGTATTTGGATTTTCAAAGCATTAGATAAGGTGCCATACGAGATTATTACACAAAATTAGGACTCATGGGATTGGGGGTAATATATTAGCATGGATTGAGGATTGGTTAATGGACAGAAAACAGAGATTAGGAATAAACGGGAGTTTTTCGAGTTGGCAGTCTGTAACTAGTGGGGTACCACAAGGATCAGTCCCTTCATCTAAGTCATTAATATAGATTGTAACATATCCAAGTTTGCTGATGATACAAAGTTAGGTGGGAAAGTAAACTGAGGAGGACGCAAAGAGGCTACAGAGAGATATAGACCGGTTGACTGAGTGGGCAAGAACATGGCAAGTGTGGGGAAGTGTGAAGTTATCCACTTTGGTAGGAAAAACAAAAGAGCAGAATATTTTGTTGAATGGTGAGACGGAAATGTTTGCATTCAGAGGGACCTGGGTGTCCTTGTACATGACTCACAGCAAGTTAACATGCAGGTACAGCAAGCAATTAGGAAAGCAAATGGTTTGTTAGCTTTTGTTACAAAGGGATTAGAATATAAGTGTAAAGAAGTCTTACAATAATTATACAGGGCATTGGTGAGGCCACACCTGGAGTACTGTGTACAGTCCTGGTCTCCTTACCTATGGAAAGATATACTTGCCTTAGAGGAAGTGCAATGAAGGTTCACTAGACTGGTTCCTGGGATGAGGGGATTGCCCTATGAGGAGAGATTGAGTAGACTAGGCCTATATTCCCTAGAGTTCAGAAGAATGAGAGGTGATCTAATTGAAACATATAAAATTATTAAGGGGCTTGACCGAGTTAATGCTGAGAAAATGTTTCCCCTGGCTGAGGAATCTAAAATCAGGGTCACAGTCTCAGAATAAGGGGTCGGCCATTTAGGACTGAGATGAGACATTTCTTCACTCAAAGGGTTGTGAATTTTTGGAATTCTTTACCCGAGAGCTGTGGATGCTCAGTTGTTGAGTATATTCAAATCAGAGATTGATACATTTTTTGGAATTAAGGGATATGGGGATAGTGCAGGAAAGTGGAGTTGAGGCAGATGATCAACCATGAACTTGTTGAATGGTGGAGCAGGCTCAAGGGGCCAAATGGCCGACTCCAGCTCCTATTTCTTATCAGCTTGCACTTCCAGCAACTTAGTAGGCAAAAATGTTTTGTGCTGAAGGGTGCCAGGGCAAGTCTAACTAACTAACAGTAGAAACCATTAGATGCCCTGCTACAGCAAAATCTGGCTGAATGCAAACTGCAAGATCATTCCATGTATTGATCATTTTTGTGTGTTTATCAGCGTAGACTTTGTTTGCAGACATCTTAGTTATGCAATCATGCATATTCATTTTGACCAAATAGCTTTTCTTAATGAAATGATATCAGTGCAGTTTAATGGCTATATTATATTGAACTGATTTAGATTAAAGCTGTCCTGGCTGCGTTGACTCCTGAAGCTGTAGAATTATCCCCTTTGTATTGCATAGTAAATTTCAGGACAATAGTTGCAACACAAGAACAATTGTGCATACACAGTTTAAAAGTTCACATTTTTAATTTCCTGGTCAAAAACCTGTTCATAGAGACCAGTAATGCAACATAAACACTTTGAGCCTATATAGCTCAGCTTGTACATGGCCAAAAAAGCTGACCTGTGGCAGCTCACACTGGCGAGGTTGCCATTCAATTTTGCCACTGGAAACATTGTCCTTTCAAAGTGGGAAAACTACCTTGATACTCCATGCCTCTGGAGGCACCAGCCCCTTTTTACTTGTGTAACAGCGTGATGCCAAGGCTGCTGACAGCTGTACTTTGTTGTGTCTGTGTGTTGATAGAGACACTGAAGACAGGATTTGGTTTCATAGGTGTTTACTAAACAAAGTCTGGAGGGGAACTAACTGATACAACACAATATACAGGCTTATATAGCCCGAGTGGCCATTGCCGGCATTACAGTACACGTGGGGCTCTTAAAGGCACATACACTATAATTCCTCCCCTTTTAGCCAACCAGTACATAATATTTTAAGTAATTATTAATTACATGTTACAAGAAAAATAATCTACACATTGCTGCAGTTAATTAATTATAAGTCAGTCTCTCTGGAGGCTTCCTGACTCGGTCCGGATAACGCCTCGGTGGCGTAGTAGTTTCTGGTGGTGTAGTAGGTTCTTTTGGCAAGGCTGATTCGGCTTGAATGCCAGTGTCGGGTTCATCGGGTTCCAGTATCACCGGATCGGAGGTAGATATGGGTATCTCTACTTCATCGTTAGGTGTATAGAGTTGTGTAGGTTGTCCCTTTTCGGATGACACTATGACTTGGTCAGCATGGTGCCTTATTATGCTTTCTCCAATGTCCACGGTATACATCAGTGGTCCTAGTCGTGTGCAGATAGTTCCAGGCTGCCATTTCTTGGTACGGTAGTCCCGGGCCAAAACTTGTTGACCTATCTGGAAGGTTCTAGTTGGCCTTTCATTCATGCCTTGAAATTGCCGGTTCTCCATGTCCCTTCTGATGTTGGGCTTGATCAAATCCAGCTGGCATCTTAGGCTTCTATTGAAGAACATCATGGCGGGAGTTTGGTTTGTAACCATATGTGTTGCATTCCTGTATGCGAACAAGAAGTTATCCACCTTGTGCTGAAGTTTTATGTCTTCATTACCCATGGCCTTTATGGCCTTCTTGAAGGTCTGGACAAACCTTTCAGCCAATCCATTGGTGGCAGGATGGTATGGGGCGGACGTGTAGTGCTTAACCCCATTGTTTTTTAAGAACTTTCTGAATTCTTCGGACACAAATTGCGGTCCATTATCAGAACAGATCTGTTCCGGCAGCCCATTCCTGGCAAATATGGTCCTTAATACTGTGATGGTTTTTTCCGTGGTGGTGGAGGACATCTTTATTACCTCCGGCCACTTGGAGTGTGCATCAACCGCGATTAAGAACATTGAGTCCATAAATGGACCAGCAAAGTCGATGTGTACCCTTTGCCAGGGAGATGAGGGCCACTCCCATGGATGTAGAGGGGCTTGGGGTGGAGCGTTTTGGACCTTCTGGCATCCTAGGCAGCTCTTGGTCATTTCTTCGATGTCTCCATCGATACCTGGCCACCATACAAACGCCCTGGCTAGGTTCTTCATTTTCACTCCACCCAGATGCCCCTCGTGAAGCTCCTTTAGAACTTTATCCTGGAGTTTGGGTGGAATCACCACTCTGGATCCACACATCAAGGTTCCTCGGCACACTGACAGCTGTTCTCTTCTTTGCGAGACTGCTGGCAACAGTGGTTCGCCATGTGCTGGCCATCCCTTCACTGTTAAATCGTAGACTCGTGAGAGAGTTGGGTCATTTCTAGTTTCCCTTTCAATGGCAGAATTTGTTACTGGTAGACATTCGACACTGGTAGAGTGGAAAATCTCCACTGGGTCTATCTGCCGCAGCGATAACATCTCTTGAAACCCTGTGTCATTTCATGGGTGCCGAAGTCCTGTGTCTTTTGTTGTATCTCTGCAGCTGCTCTTGCGGCTGCTTCGTATGATACAGCCATACTGAAAGCCTTGTCCAGTGTTAAATCTTTTTCAGAAAGCAGCCTTTTCTGTGTTCCTTCACTTAAGAGACCACACGAATTTGTCTCGAAGATAATCTGCTAGTCCTGCCCCGAATTGGCAGTGTTTTGATAGCTTTCTTAATTCGGTGAGGTAATCAGCGTTACTTTCATTCTTGTGTTAATTTCTCTTGAAGAATTTGAATCGTTCCGCTATCAGCAGCGGTGTTGGGTTTAAGTGCTCCTGTAGGGTATCAACAATTTCTTTAAAATTCTTGTCCTTTGGTTTGGCTGGAGTGATTAAATTTCGTAACAGCCCATATGTCTTTGCACCCATTAGATTTAGCAGTACTGAAGCTTTTTTTTCATCTTCTATTCCATTTGCAGTGCAATATACCTCCACTCTTTCCACATATGTGGTCCAATCCTCTATCTCGTTATCAAAAGCATCAATATTGCCAGACTTAGGCATCCTAGAAATAAAATGGCGCTTCCCGCGCTTTTCTTTCTTTTCTGCAGAAAAGATATGGCGCTTCCCGCGCTTCCCCGCCGCTGCTGCCGATGACAACGCTGTTTCCCGCGGTTTCCGTTCTTTTTATTTATTTATTTACAGTTGGAGACTCGTTCCCGCCGGACTCTCTCTCTAGGTCTGAATGCCGACCTGCTTGCAGCGCCGGCCGTCTCCCGAGTGCTCCCTCCCCATCTGTTACTGCTTGCCTCCGCTTTCGCTGCTTGGCCCAGCTGTAGAGCCAGCCGCTGGAGCTCCAGCCCGATGCCCAGGAAGGATTATTGCAGTACCTGCCACCAGCTTGGCTAGCTCGTGAAACCACAGCTTTTTCTTTTTCTTGATTTTTCTTCAACTTTGGACGCCAGAGGAATCGATGTCCTTGAGGTGCTGCCGAATTGCAGGTAAGTCCGTTTCCAATTCGTCGCCACTGTTGTGTCTGTGTGTTGATAGAGACACTGAAGACAGGAGTTGGTTTCATAGGTGTTTACTAAACAAAGTCTGGAGGGGAACTAACTGATACAACACAATATACAGGCTTATATAGCCTGAGTGGCCATTACCGGCATTACAGTACACATGGGGCTCTTAAAGGCACATACACTACATACTTGTTATACTAGTTCCATCTGAGTTTCACAGGAATTTGACGATTAATGTGAAAAAAACGGTTATGAAGTTGTTTTAGAATCCTGGTAAAACTACCATTGATATTGTCAGTAGTTTTCACTCACAGCAAGAAAAGAATGGCAGCCAAAAAATTCGCACTCTACCAACTGCCCCACACAGTCCATTTAGCAGTATTGCAAAGTTTTGCTCTGAGTACCTACACCATAACTTCTTCATAACTTCATTTGTGATTTTTCTTCCAAAAAACAAACTACATATGCAGTGTGGGCCTTTTTTTTCAATACTTATATTTTTTTCTCCACTCCCCAAAGACTTGAATAACTACAAGAAGCCACACTGCCTCAATAAGTGGCAAATCTATTGCAGTAATGGTACAGATAGAAGTTGGTGGCAGCAAAAGTGAGTTTACATTTAGCACTTTGCCAAGATGGTGGCTTCTCTTTCAAGTTTGTGGGGTTTTTTTTGATTCTATAGTGGTAAACGGAAGGAACTATGCATTTGTTTAGCTGCTGTTTGGTAATTTAAATGGGTTATAAATTCTACAGTATGGCTAGGCCATCACATTCTAGAGCAGTAAATATGCCATTTGGACAAAAGTCATTTAAAAACTTAGTTCAGGAAACGTTGTTATATCCGGCACCGACGGGACCGAGCTGTTGCCGATCTATCAAAACTGCCGGACATACAAAGTTAATGTTGAAGCATACGGAGGTTTTCATCTCCGTATCTGACAACAAACACTGTTGCTTAGCAACAGCTTGTAAACAATCGGCCTGTACCTTGGAAGCGTCTCTGTAGCTTAGCAACAGCTTCAGAGAGACTTTCCAGAGCCCGACTGTTGAAAACAAAGCCACGAGAAGAAAAAAAACCTAACAAAACGGCTCCTGATTTCTGCCGGTAGATTGAGGTTTCCGGACATACAACCTCCGGATAAACCAAAGTTTCCTGTTGTAAGTTTATTCTAAAATTCTAATAATTGAAAGAGAATAAACACATTTCTTGATATTTGATGTGATCGGTCAGGACTGTTGCTGGGCAGTTGGTTGTCTTTAATAAGTAATGGTTCTGCACTAATCCAGTAACCAAAATAATTTGTTTTCCAGAAAGCAAGTGGAAGTCCATTTACTGTTAACCATCGGTAGTTACTCTGTATTTCAAATAGAAGTGAAAGGTAGTTCTACGTAACATATGAGGAGAAATTTCTTCACAGAGGGTGGTGAATCTTTGGAATTCTCTACCCCAGGCGGCTGTGGAGGCTCAGTCGTTGAGTATATTCAAGACAGAGAGCGATAGATTTTTGAATATTAAGGGAATCGAGGGATATGTGGATAGAGCAGGAAAGTGGAGATAAGGTAGAAAATCAGCCATGATCTTATTGAATAGCGGAGTAGGCTGAAAGGGCTAAATGGCCTACTCCAGCTCCTATTTCTTATGTTCATAACAGGTATTTTTTTATTAATGTTGAAATGACACTGCAAAGCAATTTCTGCATACACTAGTGCACAGAGAAGTGTTTGACACATCTCAGACTTGAGCAATATGTGTCAACTCAAAACTCATTTTGAAAACTAAGTCAAAATGGGGAAATATTTGTGTGAAACTAGATGAGTCACAGGTGACCGACATTGTTACTGGTGTGACATACAGTAAAAACAAAACTACAAGAAAGACATTTCTGGGGCAGCATTATATGGTTTTACATTTTTACTTTAACTTGTCAATCCAGTAACCTTTTAAATAAAAAATAAAATACTTACTTTCGGTAAACCAAAGCCCTCTGCAATGAGGGAACGTTGATATTGGTTACATTCAAATCAAATGTAATCTCTCGAGCTTCTGTTCACTCCCCCGCCCCCCCCCCCCCAAAGTTTGCTACCCAACCACTAGCAAAGTTCTTTTGTGACTATATTGTATATGGAATAGAATTGTGTTCTATCTAATGCTGATTAGAGTTTTTATAAACCTGTCACTTTTGGAAAAACTTCTGAAAGAAAAGCAGATTACGTAAGCATGTTAACAAGCACATACAAACCCAGTCAAATTAATACATTCAAATCAAAATTAACGTGTGGGCCCCCTTGGGGCTTTGTTGGTGAAAGTATTGCACAGTGAAATACTAAGCCACACATCAGAAAATTCCAAGTTAGCACGTGGGTCTGGGCTAAATTGCTGCTCACAGCTAGAATTGTAGTAGTGATATGTAATTAGTCTCAGTATTGCTAGGGCAGGGAAGAATTCCAGCAGTGCCCCTGCTGGAAAGTCCGTGTGCAGTCATAGTTTTGGAGGGCTGTTGGTGCCTGTGGAATTGTTCCCTCAGTTTGAGTTGGTGTTTTCAGAATTGGAGGGGTGAAACAAGGAGTCACATTGGAAGAAGCACATGGTAGTGGTTTGTGATTTCTATTTCTCATCCATGTCACAAGATTCCTAATCAACCTGCTCTTTTATTGAGTAATAGTATAAAAGATAAATGACAACCTCCTGTATTCTGATGAAGGGCCCAACCCCCAAATCATTTACCCGATTACTCTTCAGAAACTGGTGCACCTGCTCTCTCTTTTTCCAGCATTTCCTGTTTTGATTCATGCCAATGGATCGGCCTGGTGGGAGTTCCAAAATCCATCGTTCTCGAGCCACGCCCAATTGCAGGCTACAGTTTTCAGCATGCATTTTATGTCTGCAACTAGTAGTTTTTTAATGATTGACTTGGCCATTCGCAGAATTTTCCAGGATGTGCTAGTTATATGCCTTCCTGCACTCCTGAACATTGATGAAAAATGATTGGAGATGAATTCTGCTTTCCCCACCACTCTGGAAAGACATTATCAGAAGAAGTTAAAGATTTGTGTTTGTGCAAATGTAAATGAATTATATTTCTGATATTTTAAGTGTTGTAACAGCTGATATTTAAGACTTTATACATAGACACTTTATATTTTGATGTGAAGTAAAAAATAATTAGTGAATTTTACTTAACTCTGAGTGAGCAGACTTGTGGGAGGAATGGAGTAGGAGACCAGGGAAAAAGGCAGCACGGAGCAGAGGCCTGGCAGTCTGAGTGAACAGACCACCTGCAAGGGAAACAGTCGGCAAGCGACACAACAAAGGAGTGACGTCAGAATTCAAAGGTGTCGCTGGCAAAAGGGAGCTGAGAGGTGAGTATCAGGTGAGTATTTGTGGTAAGTTTTTTTTGTTCTGTTTTGAGTATATTTCTGCTAAATAGTTCATAGCCTATCGAATAGAGGGAAGTGCTAATTGGTGGGCAGCTGTTGAGTATTTAAGTTTTAAGTTTATTTCTGCTAAATTACCTCCATAGTCTGGTAAATAGAGGCATGGCAGGGCAGCTCAGTCCTGTGATTTGCACAACCTGTGCCATGTGGGATATCCTGGATGCTTCTTGGGGCCTGGAAGACCACGTGTGCAGGAAGTGTCGCCAACTACAGCAACTCGAGCTCTGGGTTTCGGAGCTTGAGCGGCAGCTGGAGTCACTACAGTGCATCTGCAAGACTGAGAAATACTTGGAAAGCACGTTTCTAGAAGTGGTCACCCCGCAGCCTCAATGTGCAGGCAGAGAGGGAATGGGTAACCAACAGACAAAGGAGGAGGAGCAGGCAGGTAGGGCAGCATTCCTCAGAGTGCATCTTGCTCGCTAACCGGTTCACAGTTCTGCAAACTGGTGGGGGTGATGGTTCCTCTTGGGGGAGCAGCCAGAGCCAAGGTCACGGCACCACGGGTGGCTCAGCTGCACTGGTGGGGAGGAAGAAGAGTGGAAGAGCAATAGTGATAGGGGATTCATTGGTATGGGGAACAGATAGGCATTTCTGTGGATGCAAACGTGACTCCAGGATGGTATGTTGCCTCCCTGGTGCCAGGGTAAATGATGTCACTGAGCAGCTGCAGGACACTCTGAGGGGGGAGGGTGAACAGCCAGAGGTCATTGTCCATTTCGGTACCAACAACATAGGCAGAAAGAGGGATGAGGTCCTGCAGGTAGACTATAGGGAGCTATGAAAGAGATTTAAAAAGCAGGACCTCAAGGTAGTAATCTCCGGATTACTCCCGGTGCCACATACTAGTGAGTACAGAAATAGGAGGATAGAACCGATGAAAGCGTGGCTGGAGAGATGGTGTAGGAGGGAGAACTTTAGATTTCTGAGGCATTGGGACCATTTCTGGGGAAGGTGGGGCCTGTACAAGCTGGACGGGTTACACCTCAACAGAGCCGAGACCAATATTCTTGCGAGGAGGTTTGTTAGTGCTGTTGGGGGTGGGGGGTGGGCACCAGCATATAGGAGTAGAAAAGAGGAATAAGGTGCATAAAAGAGTGAGTGTGTTGGATAGTACTAGAGCAGAAAGTAGTACTAGAGACGGAACATAAGAACATAAGAAGTAGGAGCAGGAATAGGCCATACGGCCCCTCGGGCCTGCTCTGCCATTCAATAAGATCATGGCTGATCCGAACCTAGACTCACGTTCACTTCCCTGCCCGCTCCCCGTAACCCCTAATTCCCTTATCAGCTAGGAAGTAGGAGCAGACTAAGAAAGACTATGAAAAATTCAAAATGGGTTTAGAATGCATGTACGTAAACGCACAAAGTGTGGTGAATAAGGTTGGTGAGCTACAAGTACAATTAGTCATGTGGCAATATCGGAAATGTGGCTTAAAAACGGTGAGGACTGGGCACTTAATAATCAAGGGTACAAGGTGTTCAGAAAAGATAGGGAAGGAAAAAAGGGAGGTGGGGTGGCAGTGCTGACTAAGGAAAACATTGTTGTTTTGGAAAGGAAGGATGTTCTTGAGGGGACAGGGACAGAATCCATTTGGTTAGAGTTGAGGAGCAAAAAGGGTTTGATCATGCTATTGGGGGTATTCTACAGGCCTCCAAATAGTGAGGGGGAGGTAGAGGAGCAAATCTGCAGGGAAATCGCAGGGACATGCAAGAGCTTATAGAGTGGTGATATTGGAGGACTTTACCCAAATATTGATTGGGGATAATGAAAGGGGAAAGGAAGGGGAGGAATTTCTGAAATGTGTTCAGGAGAATTTCCCTGACCAGTATGTTCTTGGCCCAACTAGGAAGGAGGCATTGCTGGATCTGGTGCTGGGAAATGAGGTGGGCCAGGTTGACCAAGTGTCTGTGGGAGAACACTTGGGTACAAGTGATCATCGTATCATAAGATTTAGATTAGCAATGGAGAGGAGCAAGGAACAATGTAGAGTGGAACTTCTAAACTGGAATAGGGCTAACTTCAATAGGATGCGAAAGGATCTAGCGAGGGTACAATGGAACCAAAACCTGTAATGGAACAATGGGTGATCTTTAAGGAGGAGATGTTCCAAGTACAGGCTAGGTACATTCCAACAAGAGGGAAGGGTAAGGGAACCAAAGCAAGGGCTCCTTGGATGACGAGGGAGCTAGAGAAGATGATGAAACAAAAAAGAGAGGGTGTATGATGCATGTCAGGTGAATTCTTCAAGGGAGAACCAGACCAAATACAATAAGTTAAGAGAGGAAGTGAAGGTGAAAATAAGATTGGCAAAAAGAGAATGAGAGTAGAATGGTGGTTAACATAAAAGGGAACCCAAAAATCTTCGACCGGCATGTAAACAGTAAGCGGGTAGTAAGAGGCGGGGTGGGGCCTATTGGGGACAAAGAAGGTGATATATGCTTAGAGGCGCAGGGCAAGGCTAGAATACTCAATGAGTACTTTGTATCGGTGTTTACTAAAGAGGTGGATGCTGACAAAATATTGGTAGAAGTGGAAAAGGTAGAAGAAATGGAAGGGGTGAAAATTGATAGACAGGATGTACTAGAAAGGCTGGGTATGCTTAGAGTGGATAAGTCACCTGGCTTGCATCCCAGGTTGCCAAGGGAATTGGGGGAGGAGATAGCGGAAGGGCTTGCCATAATTTTCCAATCTTCCCTAGATGCGGGGGAGGTGCCTGAGGATTGGAAAGTGGCAAATGTGACACCATTGTTCGAGAAAGGGTGCAAGGACAATCCTAGTAACTAGAGGCCAGTCAGTTTAACATCAGTGGTGGGTAAAGTTTTAGAAACAATAATCAAGGAAAAAATTAATGGGCACTTGGAGAGGTTTAAGCTAATTAAGGAGAGTCAACATGGAATTGTAAAAGGCAAATCGTGTTTGACTAATCTAATTGAATTTTTTGATGAATTAACAGGGAGGATTGATGAAGGGAATGCAATGGATGTTGTCTACAAGGATTTTAGGGAGGTGTTTGACAAAGTACCACATAGAAGGCTGGTTAACAAAATTGAGGCTCATGGAATAGGTGGGTCAGTGGCAGCTTGGATAAGGAATTGGCTTAAGGACAGAAAACAGCGAGTTGGGGTAAATGGCTGTTTTTCAGACTGGAGGATGGTAGTCAGTGGTGTTCCCCAAGGGTCAGTGCTGGGGCCACTGCTTTTATTGATATATCTAAATGACCTGGATATTGGAATACGGAGTAGAATTTCTGAATTTGCTGATGACACCAAACTTGGGGGTGTGGTAAACAGTGAGGATGACACCAATCGCCTGCAACAGGACCTGGAAAGGCTAGTAGAATGGGCAGACAAGTGGCAGATGGAATTTAATAGAGAATTGTGAGGTGATGCATTTTGGCAGAAGGAACAGGGAGAGGCAATATACACTTAATGGCACAGTTTTAAAGAGTGTGCAGGGACAGAGGGACCTGGGAGTTAATGTGCATTGGTCCCTGAAGGTGGCAGGACATACTGAGAGAGTGGTTAGCAAAGCATATGGGACCTTGGGCTTCATAAATAGAGGTATTGAGTACAAAAGTAGAGAGAGATGTTATGCTGAACCTTCATAAAGCGCTGGTTAGGCCACAACTGGAGTATTGCATCCAGTTCTGGTCACCACACTTTAGAAAGAATGTGAAGGCACTTGAGAGGGTGCAGAGGAGAATGGTTCCGGGGATGGGGGATCTTAGCTAGAAGGACAGGTTGGAGAAGCTGGATTTGTTTTCATTAGAGCAAAGGAGGTTGAGGGGTGATTTGATAGAGGTGTACAAGATTGACGGGTTTGGATAGGCTAGACGGGGAAAGGCTGTTCCCACTTAGTTGATGGTACAGGGACTAGGGGCCACAGATTTAAGGTTTTGGGCAAGGGATAGAGGAAGGGCGTGAGGAAAAACTTTTTAATCAGCGAGTGGTGATGACCTGGAATTCGCTGCCGACGGAAGTGGTGGAAGCGGGGGGAGACAATGTTTTCAAGGGGAGACTGGATAGGCACTTGAGAGAAATAAACTTGCAAGGCTACGGGGATAGAGCGGGGGAATAAGACGGACTGGATTGCTCTACAGAGAACCGGCATGGACTCGATGGACTGAATGGCCTCCTTCTGTATTATGACTCTGTCTCTCCTATTCCCTCAACATGCAGGTGGCCTGTTTGAAGGTGTCTGCCTGGGCTGTTATGTTTATCACCACTAGAATGTCCTCGAGAGTGACCTATAATGGCTTGTGCTCGTTCCCCCTCCTTTAACACATTGGCAATCATAGACCTGAAGCCATGTCCTGCTGCTGTATGCTGCTCTTTTGTAGTTCCACTCCTGCTAATTTCCTCTGCTGAAGTCTGAGGCTTTAGACCCTTGGCACCAGTGGTCTTCCTTCCAGTGTTGGCAACCTATTTGACCAGAGGTCATCATGGCTGAGCTCGCTCAAGTCCTTACTTGGTGTTCACACTGCCCCATTTCCACTAGGAGCTGGTAGATGGTGATCCGACTGGAAGCCATAGACAACTTAACCCCCTCCCTCTTCCAGGGATACTAATACCAATTTTAGCACCCTCCACTGCTATGAAAGCTAAAATTTGCTAACCCAGCACAATCCAAGGATTAAACCTGGGACTTCTGATCTGTGCAACGCATTTGTCTCTGAACCAGCGGCAAGGTTAATTTTTTTTTGTCTGTGAATTCTTATTTCAGCATAGATTTGGACTGTGGCATATTTCTGTATGCCCAAACAGTGTGGGCTTTTGTAATCTATTAAACAGCAAAAGGGGTCTAGTCAATTACATTGTTGGGTCAGATTCCCAAATGACAAATTCCAGTCAAAACACTACAGTAAGTTCTTTAGCCTTGGAGGTATGTCAAAACTTTGTCGGGAAGTTTAAGCAGAAGAACATTGAGTCCTTAACCATATAAAGCTTACCAAGTACCCAGGAGTGAACGGTGCTTCCTAGGCTGAAAAACTGTGAAATAAATGGGGGTTGAAAAAATAAATCCAGCCATGGATGATGGGCATGTGTGCCCTCTTAGCTGGAGCAACTGATCTCTGCCTTACTTGGAAACAGGCGAGGTTCAATGCCAAAACTTGCAGGATAGTGGCTTGCCTGTCTGCGTTTGCATTGCAATTAAATCTGCTATTCAAATTTCTCACGTTACTTTCTCAGGGAGTTGCCTCATCAGTTAATGTTTCCTGGAGCAAAGGAAATTCAAATTCTTTTATTTAAATAGAATGAGGAAAGAAATAACTTGCATTTATAGCCTTTTAATATTCTTGGGGTATCCAAAAGTATTTCACAACCAATTTTGAAGAGTAGTTCTTCTTGGGCAGTCCCTTGGAACCGAGGATGACTTGCTTCCACACTAAAAATGAGTTCTCAGGTGACTGATGAGTCCAATGCGGGACCTACAGTCTCTGTCAGAGGTGGGGCAGACGGTGGTTGTGAAGGGATATTTACTAGTCCTAGCCCCTTTAGGGCTACCCCGGATCAGGCGTATTCCCCAGACGTTCAATTTCAGCTAAAGTTTGAGGTAGCTGAATCCTAAAGACGCTTAATTGGGTCTAAAGGTCTGGGCTATCTCTCCCTAAAGGAAAGGAACAACCCAAGAATGTTACTGTCCTCCAGATAGCGCTTTTAATAAGTTTAGCTAGACTGTAACGTCCCGGACATTGAGGGTCTGGAAAACTCCCTCAGAATTCTGCAACTCTTCACCAAAGAGTGTACAGAGATTGAGTTTGCGAGCTTTTGATACAGAAGACTTGAGACAATTCTAAAAATATATAGATTTATTAAAAGAACCGACATGCAATTTACAGTTGGTGAATCAGTCAATCGCAACTTTAACAGTTCTAAAAAGAGAAAAATTACAATCTTAGAATCTTACTTTTAAATCTTAACTTCGCTACAGTATTACAGTTCTTAAAGGTTTCTTATAAAGGATATCCATCAATATCAAATACCTTTGATCCCTGAGGTACAAAGAGTTGGAGACTACAAAGCCGCCTCTGAAGCCGAGAATTGCTTTGCCCAATTAAACCGAGTCTGATATCCTATTTGAGAGTTCAATGTTTATACCCTTTTCCTGTGGTATTTCCTTTAGGGTTTTCTGCTGATGCAAGTTAATTATCTCTCTTCATCCTTCTGCCGACCTCTGCAACTCTTACTGCTACATCAGCCAAAATCTTGTCTCATCTCCAGATATTCTAGGGTCACCATATAGAAACGGTGTGAATGGCAGATGTTCCTTATTTTATGTCATCTTTACAAGGGCAGATGTTCCTTATCTTATGTGCCATCTTTACGTAGTTTAAATTAGAAAATTTTATCCAGGGTGAACCATTGTTTTTGTTTCCAAAGATCAGCCTGTTGGCGCCATGCACCTTCTGTTTCATTAAAGTTATTTATTCAGGGTCAACAACTGTCTTATCTCAATAACCAGAATTCTTTCATAGCTATAAATAGTTCGGTTTTTAAGTTTCCAAACCCAGCTTGTCATGTTTTAATAAGGCCAGAATTCTTTCATAAGACAGTGTATTTTTCTGAATAGGTTTTATGGCTCATTCCTTCACAGTTACAGGGGCAGGTGGGTGGAGTGCTTGGGTTGATGTGCGCTGTTTGTGCTTGGCTTTCACTTGCTCCCGGTGAAGAGACTCGAGGTGTTCGATGCCTTCCCGGATGCTTCTCCTCCACTTTGTGTGGTCTTGGGCCAGGGATTCCCAGGTGTCAGTGGGGATGTTGCACTTTTTCAAGAAGGCTTTGAGGGTGTCCTTGAAGTGTTTCCTCTGCCCACCTGAGGCTATCTTGCTGTGTTGGAGCTCCAAGTAGAGCACTTGTTTTGGGAGTCTCGTATCAGGCATGCGGACGATGTGGCCCATCCATTGGAGCTGATCGAGCGTGGTCAAAGCTTCGATGCTGGGGCTGTTGGCCTGAGCGAGAACACTGATGTTGGTGCGCCTATCCTGCCAATGGATTTGCAGGATCTTGGTGCTATTTCTCCAGTGCATTGATATGTCTGCTGTACATGGTCCATGTCTCTGAAGCATACAGCAGGGTGGGTATCACTACTGCTCTGTAGACCATGTGCTTGGTGCTGGGTTTGAGGTCCTGGTCTTCAAACACTCTCTTCCTCAGGCGACCGAAAGCTGCACTGGCACAATGAAGGCGGTGTTGGACTTCGTCGTCGACGTCTGCCCTTGTTGAGAGTAGGCTCCCAAGGTATGGAAAGTGGTCCACGTTGTCCAAGGCCGCGTCGTGGATTTTGATAATCGGGGAGCAGTACTGTGTGGCAGGGGCAGGTTGGTAGGGGACCTTTGTCTTACCGATGTTTAGTGTAAGGCCCATGCTCTTGTATGCTTTGGTGAAGGTGTTGAAGATGGTTTGGAGCTCGGCCTCCGAGTGAGCGCAGACACAAGTGTTATCTGCATACTGTAATTCAATGACAGAGGATAGGATGACCTTGGATGTGGACTGGAGGTGACGGAGGTTGAACAGTTTCCCATTTATTCTGTAGATTAGCTCCACTCCAGCGGGGAGCTTACTGAGAGTGAGATGGAGCATTGCAGGCAGGAAGATCGAGAAGAGCGTTGGTGAGATGACACAGCCTTGCTTGACCCCGGTCCCTACTTGAATTGGGTCTGTGGTGGATCCATTGGTCAGGATCACGGCTTGCATGTCGTCGTGAAGCAGGCGGAGGATGGTGACAAAATTTGAGGGCAGCCGAATTTGAGGAGGACACTCCATAATCCCTCACGGTTGACGGTGTCCAAGGCCTTTGTGAGGTCAAAAAAGGCCATGTACAGCAGTTGGTGCTGTTCTCTGCACTTCTCTTGTAGTTGACGCGCGGTGAAGATCATGTCCATTGTGCCCCTTAGTGGACGGAATCCGCATTGCAACTCTGGGAGGAGCTCTTCAGCCACTGGGAGAAGGCGATTGAGGAGGATTCTTGTGATGACTTTCCCTGTGGCAGACTGCAGGGAGACTCCTCTGTAAATACCGCAATCGGACTCGTCACCTTTCTTGAAGATGGTCACGATTACGGCATCTGAGTTCCCCTGGCATCCTCTCCTCCTTCCAGATAAGAGAAATCAGTTCATGTATTCGCATCAATAGTGCTTCTCAGCCATGTTTTAGCGCCTCTGCGGGGATTCCATCTGCTCCTGAGGCTGCCTTGTTCTTCAGTTGTCAGATGGCCTTTTAAACCTGGGGTTGTGCTGAGGTGGCGGCAGGTAGCATGCTGTGGGATGGAGTTGAGGACACTCTCGTCAAAGACAGAGAGTCTCTGTTAAGGAGATCTTTGAAGTATTCCTTCCAGCGGGCACTGGCTACTTCTCTGTCCTTGATGAGTACCTCTCCGTTCTTTGCCCGCAGTGGGGTAGGACCTTGGGTGCTTGGGCCGTAGGTGGTCTTGACTGCGCTAAAGAATCCACGCACGTCCTGATTGTTGGCTAGCTGCTGGATCTCCTGTGCTTTCTCCACCCGCTACCTGTTTTTTAGGTCACGAGTTTTTTGTTGGACCTCCGCCTTCAGGCTTCTGTAGAGCTGCTTTCTGGCTCTTGAGTTCTGTTGCTGTTTCCAGATCAGGAATGCCTTGCGTTTGCGGCTTATCAGCTCCCGGATCTCCTGGTTGTTCTAGTCGAACCAGTCTTGGTGTTTCCTGGTCGAGTGACCGAGCGTCTCTTCACAGGTGCTGATTATGGAGGCCTTGAGTGCAGACCAGGTGCTGTGGACACTGTGTGCCAAAACTTGCAGGATAGTGGCTTGCCTGTGTGTTTGCATTGCAATTCAATTTGCTATTCAAATTTCTCACGTTACTTTCTCAGGGAGTTGCCTCATCAGTTAATGTTCCCTGGAGCAAAGGAAATTCAAATTCTTCTATTTAAATAGAATGAGGAAAGAAACAGCTTGCATTTATAGCACCTTTAAATATTTTTGGGGTATCCCAAAGTATTTCACAACCAATTTTGAAGAGTAGTCACTATTACAATGCAAATACAGATAAGCAGGCTTCCAGCTGGCAAGCTCGCACAATGAGCCAGCCTCAAATCAATTGCTTTTGCCTCACTTGGTGTAGGCTTGTTGGTGGAACTTGGCGCTTCACTTGTTTGTTGGCAACTAAATCAGCGGATTACATTTCCCTGCTCCTGGATCGATCGTAGCTCCCCGCCATGCGGGAAATTTGAATCCATTGATGACCCCTGCACCTCAGTCCCTGCCCTCCCAATGTTTCTCACAAGTTAGTGTCTATGATGATCGAATACGCTTATGAAACACTATGGGGTTGTTATTTGTTTTTGGTAGTAGCACAAAATGGGGAATAGCAAATCGGTAGCCTGTTTTACACTCCGTTTGATTTTCTTTTCCATTGAAGTCAATGGGCTGCCGATTCGCTACCACCCGTTGTGCGCTAAGACCCAAGCCGGATTTCACCCCCACAGTGCTGGGGTGAGACTGTCATCTGTGCAATACAGCCGGCCAGTGCTGAGTCGTACAGCAAATTGCAACGTTAAGTTGATACCTTGGAGTTTATTCCGAACTAACTTTGAGGATTAGGGACAAATTTCACGAGAGGTTTATCTATTGGAACTGTTGCCTGTGGTTTGTCAGCTGAGATTAAATAAATTGGTTAGTATAAATTACACCTGGTTTCTTGAAGAAGGTTCAAAGCACTAAATAATAATATTTTGATTGAATAAGATGTATATATTCCCTGTAAATATTTTATCAAAGTTCCTACCTTTGGATATAAAAAAAACTAACTGCGGGTATTTTAGGTTTGATGAAAAGTAATTCAGAACAAGCAATTCTCCACTTGCTGTGTGCAGAACGCACTTATGTTTCAAAGAGTTGCATTCTTTTGCCTGTTGTCGGTATTTAACAATAACATAGCTGTTTCCATTTATTCAGTATAGTTGTAGTTTTATTTACATTTTTGAAGCACTTTTTATTTTCTAATTTTAAATTTAAACTCATGCCTCTTGCATATCTCTCTGTGAATTGAGTATATCTACATTGAGCTTCTAGGCTTCTGCTGGTAACTTGAATTGTGGGGTAATTTTATTTTAAAATCCCACTGACCTGAATAATAGGCTTTTGAATCTTGTCCTTCCAGTTTAATGTTCCCAGCTGAAATCTCTTGCTGTTGGTAGATTCTTGCTGTGAGATGCAGATACTATAATGGTGGCGAAAATAATTATTCACGCTTGACTACCTATTTCTATTAGTTGGGCCTCTGTCATATCTCCCACTTTATTTGTGCCTAGCTGATACGCTTATCAATTACTTCATAAAAGGTGATGAGTCGAAGAAGAGATGATGAGTCGAAAGAAGAGATGAATAAGGCTTTTATTAGCTAAGAAGAGACCATGCTTCTTCGTGAGTGACTGAACAAGTCTGAACGAAACCCACACAGTGGTGGGTGGAGTCGGCTGAGGCATGCCTCCGTACACAGTGCCACCCAGAGGTGGCAATATACAATACAGTGGTTTACCACATTCACCCCTTGTTTAATGTGAAGTCCGGCGGGGTGAAGGGTACTACAAGTTAAGTCTATCAGGAGGCCTTGTCTGACGTCCTGATCGTCGTGGTGGCGGCGGTGGTGTTGCAGCATCCGACGTCGGGTCTGGTGTCTGGGTGGTTGGCGAAGATTCCTGGGGCTTTGGCATGCCGTCTGCAGGGGTTGGGTTGGGAGGGGTGGTGGGGGATAACAGTGGTAAGGGGGATAACGGTGGTAATTCAGGGGTACCCGAGGGTGCGAGATCTCGTATGGAGACCGTGTCCTCCCGCCCGTCTGGGTATGTCACCCAGGCATACTGGGGGTTGGCGTGTAGGAGGTGCACCCGCTCGACCAGGGGGTCCGTTTTATGCGTCCTCACGTGCCTCCGCAGTAGGACGGGCCCAGGAGAAGTCAACCATGCCGGTAGCGAGGTTCCCGATGTAGACTTCTGGGGGAAAACGAACATTTTCTCATGAGGGGTCGCATTAGTGGCAGTACAAAGCAGTGACCGAATGGAGTGAAGCGCTGCAGGGAGGACCTCCTGCCAGCGGGAGGTCGGAAGGCCCTTAGATTTTAGTGCTAAGAGGACTGCCTTCCAAACCGTCGCGTTCTCCCTTTCCACCTGGCCGTTCCCCCGGGGGTTGTAACTGGTGGTCCTGCTCGTGGCGATACCTCTTGTTAGCAGGTACTGCCGAAGTTCGTCGCTCATGAACGATGAGCCCCTGTCGCTATGTATATAGCTGGGGAACCCGAACAGAGCGAAGATGTCATTCAGACACTTGATGACCGTGGTACTGGTCATGTCTGGGCAAGGGATGGCAAAGGGGAAACGGGAGTACTCATCAACTATGTTGAGGAAGTACACATTGCGGTCAGCGGAGGGGAGGGGCCCTTTAAAATCGACGCTCAGGCGTTCGAAGGGGCGGGTGGCCTTGATCAGGCTTGCTCTGTCCGGCCTATAGAAGTGCGGTTTGCACTCGGCGCAGATTTGGCAGCTCTTGGTCATGGTCCTGACCTCCTCGATGGAGTAGGGCAGGTTACGGGATTTGATAACATGGAAAAACCTGGTGACCCCCGGGTGGCAGAGGTCATTGTGGAGGGACTGCAGCCTATCACTCTGCGCGTTGGCGCATGTACCACGTGATAGGGCATCTGGGGGCTCATTGAGTTTCCCTGGCCGATACAAGATATCATAATTGTAGGTGGAGAGTTCGATTCTCCACCTCAAGATCTTGTCGTTCTTGATTTTACCCCTCTGCTTATTATTAAACATAAAAGCTACTGAACGCTGGTCAGTGAGCAGGGTAAATCGTTTCCCGGCCAGGTAATGCCTCCAGTGACGCACCGCTTCTACAATAGCCTGGGCCTCCTTTTCGACGGAGGAGTGTCTCGTCTCGGGGCCCTGGAGGGTCCTTGAGAAAAAGGCCACGGGTCTGCCCGCCTGGTTAAGGGTCGCGGCTAGGGCGAAGTCGGAGGCATCGCTCTCCACTTGGAAGGGGATGGACTCATCCACCGCGTGCATTGCGGCCTTCGCGATATCGTTCTTGATAAGAGTGAAGGCTGCACACGCCTCTGGTGTCAGGGGGAAGGAGGTGGCTTTGATGAGGGGCCTGGCTTTGTCTGCATAGAGGGGCACCCACTGGGCGTAGTAGGAGAAAAACCCCAGGCATCTCTTCAGTGCTTTTTGGCAGTGGGGAAGGGGTAGCTCCATTAGGGGGCGCATTCTGTCGGGGTCGGGCCCGATGACTCCGTTCTCCACCACGCAGCCGAGGATGGCCAGGCGCTTGGTGTGAAACATACATTTTTCCTTATTGTACGTTAGGTTCAGCCGTTGGGCCGTACGGAGGAAATTTGCTAGATTAACGTCGTGGTCCTGCTGGTCGTGGCCGCAGATGGTGACGTTATCCAAATAGGGGAAGGTTGCCCGCAGCGCGTTCTGGTCAACCATTCGGTCCATCTCCCTTTGGAAGACCGAAACCCCGTTGGTGACGCCGAAGGGGACCCTAAGGAAGTGGTAGAGGCGGCCGTTTGCCTCGAAGGCAGTATACTGGCGGTCCTCATGGCGGATGGGCAGCTGGTGGTACGCTGACTTAAGGTCGATGGTGGAGAATACTTTGTATTGCGCAATCTGATTGACCATATCAGATATGCGAGGGAGGGGGTACGCGTCCAGCTGGGTGTACCGGTTTATGGTTTGGCTGTAGTCGATTACCATGCGGCGTTTTGCAGTGGTTTTAACGACTACAACCTGGGCTCGCCAGGGGCTAGTGCTACCTTCGATAATGCCCTCCTTCAAGAGCCGCTCCACCTCAGAGCTGATAAAAGCTCTGTCCCCGGCACTGTACCGCCTGCTTTTGGTAGCGATGGGTTTACAGTCGCGGGTGAGGTTAGCGAACAGGGGAGGGGGGGGGACTTTTAATGTGGAAAGGCTGCAGGTGGTTTGCAGCGGGCGATTTAAAAGTTGTTGGTTGCAGACTGTGAGTGGGGGGAGGGGTCCACCGTATGCTAGTGTGACACTCTTAAGGTGGCACTGAAAATCCAACCCTAGCAGGACGGCAGCGCAAAGACGGGGCAGGACTAGCAGTTTAAATTTTTGATATTCAGTGCCCCCTATTGACAGGGTCACCACACAGTAGCCGCTGATGTCCATTGACTGGGACTTGGACGCCATAGAAATGCGATGGTGCGTTGGCAGAATCGTGAGGGAGTGGCTACGTACCGTGTCGGGGTGGACGAAACTCTCTGTGCTCCCGCTGTCGATCAGGCAACTGGTGGCGCGGCCGTTTACCGCGATATCCATCATGGAGCTGGATAGATGGTGAGGGTGGCCTTGATCCAGCGTCACGGAGGCCAGTATGTGGCTTAGTGAGTCACTATAGTCATCCGCCGAGACGGTGGTCGGTTCCGGTGATGAAATGGCGGTTGAGTGCGTTGGATACGATGGCGGCGGATGCCATGCGGCCGGGGGTACACAAAATGGCGGATAAGATGGCTGCTCCCAAGGCCCGCACGCTGCGCTGCTGGCTGGCTTCCCCTTGCAGGCGTTAGCGTAATGGCCTTTCTTCCCGCAGCCCGAGCAGGTAGCTGTCTTAGCTGGGCAGTGCGCTCTGGGATGTTTTAACTGGCCACAGAAATAGCATTTTTGGGCCTGGTTACTGGGCATCGAAGCAGTTCTTACCGGAGGCTGCTGTCTCGGTTGGGTCGCTGCAGCGGTTGGTGCCGGGGGCGGCGGTCCCGTGTCCCACGGTTTCGATTGCCATGTCTCGGCGCCGTTACGGGGGTATGCCTCAAGGTTTCGGTGGGCCTCCTCTAACGAGAGCGCAAGGGCAATGGCCATCTTCAGGTCGGGTTCCTTGCTTTCTAGCAGTCTCTGCCGGGTGTGGTCTGACTGGAGGCCCCTGACGAAGGCATCACAGGCGAGTCCCTGCGCGTGCTCCACAGCCGTTACCGCTTTACAATCGCAGTCTCTGCAGAGTGCCAGTAGCGCCCGTGCAAATGCCCCTACCGATTCTCCCGGTTGCTGCCTGCGGGATCCCAAGAGGTGTCGGGCGTAAATTGTGTTCACTGGGCGCGTATATTGCCCTTTTAGTAGCTCGAGGGCCGCCACGTACGTATTAGAGTCCCGGATTAGCATATATACTTGATGCCTCACCTGGGCGGTCAAAATTTTCAGTTTGTGATCCTCCTCTGTAACCTGTGAGATTGCGAGGAAGGATTCAAAGCAGCTCAGCCAGTGTTCAAACTTGGCTGATGCACCCACATCTTGAGGGTCGAGGTCCAGGCGTGGTGGTCTGAGGGCTCTCAGCAATGTCTGCTGTATCCGTTGCTGTTGTTGCTCCTCAGGTGTCGCCATTTAACTTTTAGCTAATAAAATTGATACGCTTATCAATTACTTCATAAAAGGTGATGAGTCGAAGAAGAGATGATGAGTCGAAAGAAGAGATGAATAAGGCTTTTATTAGCTAAGAAGAGACCATGCTTCTTCGTGAGTGACTGAACAAGTCTGAACGAAACCCACACAGTGGTGGGTGGAGTCAGCTGAGGCATGCCTCCATACACAGCGCCACCCAGAGGTGGCAATATACAATACAGTGGTTTACCACACTAGCCCTATTGATGAAACACATGGGGCCAATCAAAAAGCTCAGACTTTAGTTGGGCTCTGGTTTGAACCCTTGCTCATTGATCCAACATGTTTCATCGAGACAGCCAATCAATCAGGAAGATTGAAAATGCTCCTACGGGCACACAATCACTGCAGTGATACAGACGCAAGAAAATTACTATATAGATTTATTAATGTAAGTTGTAGCAGCAATACATCAATTGCAGAATTGATCTGTACAAGGTCCGTGTAACTCATTCTGACTTGTAGTACTGTCCATAAGTTGCAGCCAAGTCCCCAGTGTTCCTTATTGATATCTGCCCCTCAATGATCAGATGCTTTCACAGTATGATCAATCTTTACTATGAGAGCCTTTTCCTTTTCATAGGCCCTTTGAGCCTGTTCTGTCATTCAGTTAGTTCATGGCTGATCTGTACCACCCTCCCTTTGCGCCATATCCTTTGATACCCTTACCTAACAAAAATCTATCAATCTCTCTTGAAAATTCCAATTGACCCAGCATGCATAGCCTTTTGGGGAGTGAGTTCCAGATTTCCACTACCCTTGGTAGGAAAACGT
This sequence comes from Somniosus microcephalus, assembly GCF_052327205.1. Classification (NCBI taxonomy): domain Eukaryota; kingdom Metazoa; phylum Chordata; class Chondrichthyes; order Squaliformes; family Somniosidae; genus Somniosus; species Somniosus microcephalus. Next base: position 186,280,837 of record NC_140988.1, read on the forward strand.
GCTTCCTGATTTCACACCTAAATGGCCCAGCTCTAATATTAAAATTCTGTCACCTTGTTCTGGATTTTTTTTAAATATCTAATCCATCAAATCCCTCATTTAAGCACCTCATCTTTATCATTGAAACCCTTTCATATTCTATGCATGACTCCTGTGCATATTAAATGTTCAGTTGTCATATAGAATCCACGCGAGCATTTTCCCACTAAGCATGTTGGGTTTACTGGTCTCTAATGACCGGGTTTGTGTTTTACTTTTTAAAATTTGTAGCCACATTTACTATCCTGCCAACCTTCCCTAGCTACTCTTCAGCCAAAGCAACCAGCTATGTTAAAATGGAGCAGAAACTCTCGAGGAGCTGCTGTTGCCACAATTCTCACCTTCCCCCATTTATTGCGCTGCCTGTACTTTTCCAAAATATGCAGAGACCATATTCAAATTATTCTGATGAGTTGACCTCCGTGTTGTGCGGTCAGATCTGTACTCTACTTGAATGATCGGTAACAGAAATGCAATAATCCTGGCTCTATTTTTGCTGGCTTCTGAAATTTGTCTTTCTCTCAGTATTTTTAAACTTTCTCCAGCTATCCTCCATGCCTTTTTTTTTGCAAATCCCAAACCTCCCTATTTCATGTGTCCATTTTATATTTTATAGTATTTTTGTTTTTTGTTCAAATCTACTTATTAAACCACTGTGGTCTCACTGTTTCTCCTTTTTTAAATGGAGTATACTTTCTTCATTTTTAAGTATGATTTCCGCTTAAACATTTTTCATGGCTCCAACATTTGTTCTGACATAGAGTTCTGAATACAATTGTTTTTGGCCTCTAACAAAATTATCAACTCTAACAATGCAATGATCCTGGGAACTCTTCAACCTCCAGGTAACAAGCCAACATTGATGGATTGCTAACCATCAAATTTGACACAGCCTGCCTCATATCTTGTAAGAAACAATTACAATCGGAGATCGAACTCCAAACCATCATCAACACCTTCACCGAAGCGTACGAGAGCATGGGCCTTACACTAAACATCCGTAAGACAAAGGTCCTCTGCCAACCTGCCCCCGCCACACAGTACTGCCCCCCCGATTATCAAAATCCATGACAACGTGGACCACTTTCCATACCTCGGGAGCCTACTGTCAACAAGGGCAGACGTCGACGACTAAGTCCAACACCGCCTTCAGTGTGCCAGTGCAGTCTTCAGAAGAGAGTGTTTGAAGACCAGGACCTCAAACCCGGCACTAAGCTCATGGTCTACAGAGCAGCAGTGATACCTGCCCTGCTGTATGCCTCAGACATGGACCATGTACAGCAGGCACCTCAAAGCACTAGAGAGGTACCACCAATGCTGCCTCCGCAAGATCCTGCAAATCCATTGGCAGGATAGGCGCACCAACGTCTGTGTTCTTGCTCAAGCCAACATCCCCAGCATTGAAGCTTTGACCACACTCAATCAGCTCTGATGGACAGGTCACAATGTCTGCATGCCCGATACGAGGTTCCCAAAACAAACGCTCTACTCGGAGCTCCGGCGTGGCAAGAGAGCCCCAGGTGAGCAGAGGAAACGCTTCAAGGACACCCTCAAAACCTCCTTGAAAAAGTGTAACATCCCCACCGACACCTGGCAATCCCTGGCCCAAGACCGCACAAAGTGGAGGAGAAGCATCCGGGAAGGCGCCGAACACCTCGAGTCTCTTCGCCGGGAGCAAGCGGAAGCCAAGCGCAGGCAGTGCAAGGAGTGCACGTCAACCCAAGCACCCCACCCACCCGCCCCTTCAACCACCGTCTGCCCCACCTGTGACAGAGACTGTTCTTAATGTGGAAGCAAGTCATCTTCAGTTCCGAGGGACTGCCTAAGAAGAAGAAACAATTCTTCACCTCTTCCTTTCATGTCAGCTTCTGGAATATTAAAATCCCCAATGATTTTAACATTCTGATGTTCCCGAGCTTCCCTTATCTATTCAAACAGCTCCCCTTCCACCTGCTCACTTTATTTTGATTTTCTAAAGCAAGTACCAATTATTTATTAAAACAGAGAATGCTGGAAATACTCAGCAGGTTAGGCAGCATCTGTAGAGAGAGAAACAGGGTTAATGTTTCAGATCACCTGACTCATTAACTCTGTTTCTCTCTCTACAGATGCTGCCTGACCTGAGTATTTTCAGCATTTTTTGTTTTTATTTCAGATTTCCAGCATCCACAGTATTTTGCTTTTGTACCAATTATTTATTGCTTCCTTCGGTTCTATTGACCACTTCCAATGCTGCTACATCATTCCTCATCAATAATAATAACTTGCACTTGTATAGCTTCAGAGGGTGGTGAATCTTTGGAATTCTCTACCCCAAAGGGCTGTGGATGCTGCATTGTTGAGTATATTCAAGGCTGAGATAGATAGATTTTTGGACTCTAGGGGATTCGAGGGATATGGGATCGGGTGGAAAAGTGGAGTTGAGGTCGAAGATCAGCTATGATCTTATTGAATGACGGAGCAGGCTCAAAGGGTCGTATGGCCTACTCCTGCTCCTAATTTTTATGTTCTTAGGAGATATTGGCTGGGGTAACTAAAAGCTTTCTCAGAGACGTGGGTTTTAAGAACATAGGAACAGGAATAGATTATTCAGCCCATCAAGCCTGTTCCGCCCTTCAATGAGATCACGGTTGATCTGTACCTTAACTCCATTTGCCCGCCTATTATTGATGTCATTGATTTTTTTTTCTGTTTGGTTTGATTAATCCCTCTTACCTATTTAAATCCTCCTCTATTGCCCTATTTTACACCTCTGCAAGGGCATTGGCATCTATCGAAAAGAGGAAGAAAAAGCAGATTTGGAGTCTGGACTTTGCTTCATATATTTCAGTTCCTAAAATCTAAATTGAGGTGGCAGGCAGTGGGTGTAATTAAAACATTTTTATTTTTCAATAATGGTAAATATAATGTTTTTCTTGTATTTAGAAAAATAGGGACCTGAGTCAATTAAACAAAAATCCTTAGTTATCTCCCATTTTTCCCTTCTCTCCCAAAGGGAGTGACTCGCGCTGAGACAGAGGCCCATGGAGAGTTTTTTTAATATTCATTCATGGGATGTGGGCGTCGCTGGCAAGGCCAACATTTATTCCCCGTCCTAATTGCCCTTGATGGTGAACTGCCTACTTGAACCACTGCAGTCCATGTGGTGAAGGTACTCCCACAGTGCTGTTAGGGAGAGAGTTCCTGGATTTTGACCCAGTAACTATGAAGGAGCAATGATATATTTCTAAGTCAGGATGGTGTGTGATTTGGAGGGGAACATGGAGGTGGTGGTGTTCCCATGCGCTTGCTGCCCTTGTCCTTCTAGATGGTACAGATCGTAGGTTTTGGAGGTGCTGTTGAAGAAACCTTGGTGAGTTGCTGCAGTGCATCTTGTAGATGAAACACACTGCAGCCATGGTACACCGGTGTTGCAGGGAGTGAATGTTTAAGGTGGTCGGGGGGGTGCCAATCAAGCGGGCTGCTTTGTCCTGGATGGTGTCAAGCTTCTTGGGTGTTGTTGGAGCTGCATTCATCCAGGCAAGTGGAGAGTATTTCATCACACTCCTGATTTGTGCCTTGTCGATGGTGGAAAGGCTTTGGGGAGTCAGGAGGTGAGACATTCGCCGCAGAATACCCAACCTCTGACCTGCTCTTATAGCCACAGTATTTATGTGGCTGGTCCAGTTATGTTTCTGGTCAATGGTGATCTCCAGGATGTTGATATTGGTGGATTCAGCGATGGTAATACTGTTGAATGTCATGAGGCAGTGGATAGAAGCTCTCTTGTTGGAGATAGTTACTTGTGTGGCGCGAATGTTACCTGCCACTTATCAGCCCAAGCCTGAATATCATCCAGATCTTGCTGCATGTGGGCATAGACTGTTTCATTATCTGAAGAGTTGCGAATGGAACTGAACATTGTGCAATCATCAGCAAATACCCCCACTTCTGACCTTATGATGGAGAGAAGGTCATTGATGAAGCAGCTGAAGTTGGTTGGGCCTAGGACACTGCCCTGTGGAACTCCTGCAGCGATGTCCTGGGGCTAAGATTATTGACCTCCAATAACCACAACCATCTTGCTTTGTGCTAGGTATGACTCCAGCCAGTGGAGAGTTTTCCCCCTGATTCCCATTGATTTCAATGTTACTAGGACTCCTTGATGCCACACTCGGTCAAATGCTGCCTTGATGTCAAGGGCAGTCACTCTCACCTCACCTCTGGAATTCAGCTCTTTTGTCCATGTTTGGACCAAGGCTGTAATTAGGCCTGGAGCCAAGTGGTCCTGGCAGAACCCAAACTGAACACCGGTGAGCAAGTTATTGGTGAGTAAGTGCTGATGGATAGCACTGACAACAACTTCCATCAATTTGCTGGTGATTGAGAGTAGACAGGTGGGGTGGTAATTGGCCGGATTGGAATTGTCCTGTATTTTGTGGACAGGACATACCTGGGCAGTTTTCCACCTTGTTGGGTAGATGCCAGTGTTGTAGCTGTACTGTAACAGCTTGGCTAGAGGCACGGTTAGTTCTGGAGCACAAGTCTTCATGACAGCCTGGATATGGTCGGGGCGCATGGCCTTTGCTGTATCCAGTGCACTCAGCTGTTTCTTGATATCACATGGAGTGAATCGAATTGACTAAAGACTGGCTTCTGTGATGGTGGGCACCTCAGGAGGAGGCTGATATGGATCATCCACTCTGCACTTCTGGCTGAAGATGGTTGCCAACGCTTCAGCCTTGTTTTTTGCACTCACGTGCTGGTCTCCGCCATCATTGAGGATGGGGATGTTCATGGAGCCGCCTCCTCCTGTCAGTTTAATAGCCCACCACCATTCACGACTGGATGTGGCAGGACTGCAGAGCTTTGATCTGATCCGTTGATTGTGGGATCGTTTAGCTCTGTCTATAGCATGCTGCTTTCTCTGTTGAGCATGCATGTAGTCCTGTGTTGCAGCTTCCCCAGGCTGGCACTTCATTTTTAGGTACGCCTGGTGCTGCTCCTAGCATGCTCTTCCACACTCCCCATTGCACCAGCGTTCGTCTCCTGGATTGATAATGGTCGAGTGAGGGATATGCCGGGCCATGAGGTTACAGATTGTGGTGGAATACAATTCTGCTGTTGCTGATGGCCCACAGCACCTCATGGATGCCCAGTTTTGAGCTGCTAGATCTGTTCTGAATCTATCCCATTTAGCACGGTGGTGGTGCCACACAACATGATGGAGAGTGTCCACAATGTGAAGACAGGACTTTGTCTCCACAAGTACTGTGCGGTGGTCACTTCTACCAATGCTGTCATGGACAGATGCATCTACGACAGGTAGATTGGTGAGGATGAGGTCAAGTAGGTTTTTCTCCCGTGTTGGTTCTCTCACCACCTGCTGCAGACCCAATCTGGCAGCTATGTCCTTCAGGACTTGGCCAACTCTGTCAGTAATGGTGCTGCTGAGCCACTCTTGGTGATGGATACTGAAGTCCCCCACCCAGAGTACATTCTGTGCCCTTGCTACCCTCAGTGCTTCTTCCAAGTGGTGTTCAAGATGGCGGAGTACTGATTCATCAGCTGAGGGAGTGCGGTAGGTGGTAATCAGCAGATGGTTTCCTTGCCCATGTTTGACCTGATGCCATGAGGCTTCATGGGGTCCGGAGTCAATATTGAGGACTTCCAGGGTTACTCCCTCCCAACTGTATACCACCTCTGGTGGGTCTGTCCTGTCGATGGGACAGGAGTTTTTATTTTATTAATTTATGGGATGTGGGCATTGCTGGCAAGGCCAGCATTTATTGCCCATCCCTAATTGCCCTTGAGAAGGTGGTGGTGAGCTGCCTTCTTGAACTGCTGCAGTCTGTGTGGTGAAGATACTCCCACAGTGCTGTTAGGTAGGGAGTTCCAGGATTTTGACCCAGCGACGATAAAGGATCGGCTATATACTTCTAAGTCAGGATGGTGTGTGACTCGAGGGGAACTTGCAGGTGGTGGTGTTCCCATGCACCTGCAGCCCTTGTGCTTTTAGGTGGAAGAGGTCGCAGGTTTGGAAGCTGCTGCCGAAGAAGCCTTGGTGAGTTGCTGCAGTGCATCTTGTAGATGGTACACACTGCAGCCACGGTACACCGGTGATGGAGGGAGTGAATGTTTAAGGTGGTGGATCGGGTGCCAATCAAGTGGGCTGCTTTGTCCTGGATGGTGTCGAGCTTCTTGAATGTTGTTGGAGCTGCACTCATCCAGGCAAGTGGCTTGTAGACGGTGGAAAGGCTTTGGGGAGTCATGAGGTGAGACACTCGCTGCAGAATACCTAACCTCTGACCTGCTCTTGTTGCCACTGTATTTATGTGGCTGGTCCAGTTAAATTCCTGGTCAATGGTGACCCCCAAGGTGTTGATGGTGGGGGATTTGGCGATGGTAATACCGTTGAATGTCAAGGGGAGGTGGTTAGACTCTCGCTTGTTGGAGATAGTCATTGCCCGGCACTTCTAGGGCGTGAATGTTACCTGCCATGTATCAGCCCAAGCCTGAACATCGTCCAGGTCTTGTTGCATGCGGGCATGGACTGCTTCATTATCTGAGGAGTTGTGAATGGTGCTGAACACTACGCAGTCATCAGCAAACATCCCCATTTCTGAATTTATGTTGGAGGGAAGGTCATTGATGAAGCAGCTGAAGATGGTTGGGCCTAGGACACTGCCCTGAGGAACTCCTGCAGCGATGTCCTGGGGCTGTGATGATTGACCTTCAACCACCACAACAATCTTCCTTTGTGCTAGGTATGACTCCAGCCAGTGGAGAGTTTTCCCCCCGATTCCCATTGACTTCAGTTTTACTAGGACTCCTGGATGCCACACTCGGTCAAATGCTGCCTTGATGTCAAGGGCAGTCACTCTCACCTCACCTCTGGAATTCAGCTCCTTTGTTCATATTTGGACCAAGGCTGTAATAAGTTCGGGAGCTGAGTGGTCTTGGCGGAACCGAAACTGGGCATCAGTGAGCAGGTTATTGGTAAGTGTCGCTTGATAGCACTGTCGATGACACCTTCCATCACTTTAAAGATGATGGAGAGTAGACTGATGGGGCGGTAGTTGGCTTTGTCCTGCCTTTTGTGGACAGGACATACCTGGGCAGTTTTCCACATTGTCAGATAGATACCAGTGTTGTAGCTGTACTGGAACAGCTTGGCTAGAGGCGCGGTTAGTTCTGGAGCACAAGTCTTCAGCATGATAGCCAGAATGTTGTCGGGGCTCATAGCCTTTGCTGTACCAGTGCGCTCAGCTGTTTCTTGATATCACGTGGAGTGAATCGAATTGGCTGAAGACTGGCTTCTGTGATGGTGGAGACCTCGGGAGGAGGCCGATATGGATCATTCACTTGGCACTTCTGGCTGAAGATGTTTGCAAACGCTTCAGCCTTGTCTTTTGCACTCACGTGCTGGGCTCCACCATCATTGAGGATGGGGATATTCATGGGGCCGCCTCCTCCTGTTAGTTGTTTAATGGTCCGCCACCATTCGCGACTGGATGCGGCAGGACTGTAGAATTGTGATCTGATCCGTTGATTATAGGATCGCTTAGCCCTGTCTATAGCATGCTGCTTCTGCTTTTTAGCATGCATGTAGTCCTGTGTTGCAGCTTCCCCAGGTTGGCACCTCATTTTTAGTTACGCCTGGTGCTCTTCTATGCTCCTTATTGAACCAGGGTTGGTCCCCTGGCTTGATGGTAATGGTAGAGTGAGGGATATGCCAGGCCATGAGGTTACAGATTGTGGTGGAACACAATTCTGCTGTTGCTGATGGCCCACTGTGCCTCATGGATGCCTAGTTTTGAGCTGTCAGATCTGTTCTGAATCTATCCCATTTAGTACGGTGGTAGTGCCACACAACACGACGGAGGGTGTCCTCCGTATGAAGACTGGACTTCATCTCCACAAAGACAGTGCGGTGGTCACTGCTACCAATACTGTCATGGACAGATGCATCTGTGACAGGTAGATTGGTGAGGACGAGGTCAAGTAGGTTTTTCCCCTTGTGTTGGTTCTCTCGCCACCTGTCGCAGGCCCAGACTGGCAGCTATGCCCTTCAGGACTTGGCCAGCTCAGTCAGTAGTGGTGCTATCAAGCCACTCTTGGTGATGGACATTGAAGTTCCCCCACCCAGATTGGGAATACCCAGGGATGGTGTTGGAGGCGTCTGGGACATTGTCAGAAAGGTATGATTCTGTTAGTCAGGCTATGTCAGGCTGTTGCTTGACTTGTCTGTGGGACAGCTCTCCTAATTTTGGTACAAGTCCCCAGATGTTAGTGATGCAGGGTCGACTAGGCTGGGTATGCTGTTGTTGTGTTTGAAGCCGGTACTGAGGTCGATGCCGGGTGGTCCGTCTGGTTTTATTCTTATTGTTTCTTGTAGCAGTTTGTTACAACTGAGTGGCTTGCTCGGCCATTTCAGAGGGCAGATAAGAATCAACCACATTGCTGTTGGTCTGGAGTCACATATAGGCCAGACCAGGTAAGGACGGCAGATTTCCTTCCCTAAAGGACATTAGTGAACCAAATGGGTTTTTATGACAATCTGGTAATTTCATGGTCACCATTACTGATACTAGCTTTTTATTCCAGATTTATTTAATTAACTGAATTTAAATTTCCCAGCTTCCATGGTGGGATTTGAACTCACGTCTCTGGATCATTAGTCCAGGCCTCTGGATTACTAATCCATTATGCTTCCTCTTTTAAACAGAGAGGAAGTATTAGAAACATGAGTATTGTAGTTCACAAGTAAGGATATTACAATCACTTTAATGTTCTTAACAGATCACGGTTACTTAGTTATCAAGTCACTCTGGCACACTTCTGTCAAATCTGTTCCAGAGATCTGCATGTCATGATTTGTAACTGTAAAAGCATAAAACTGGCTCATATGTTTACAAGAGCTTTTGACACGAAGAAACTACAACTGGTCACAGCTCCTCCTCCAAATGTAAAAATGGTATCTAACAGCTGACATTTAATCCATGTGGTTAAATAAAAACAAAAATACAAGATTGTTTAAAGAAAACCTGGTCCTTTCTGACCGGGCTGATGGCTCCATCACACGGACAGCTGGCATTACCATTTAGCATTGATGTCGGACATGTACCCCAGAAAAGTTGCCCTAAGTTTGCCTTTAATTGATTTAAATTCTTTTTGGAAATACTGTTAAAATGGGATTGCCTAAAACCTAACTAGGAAATCAGATATATTCATCAGAATTGAATTTAGCTGCTGTATTTGAATTGCTGTACATTATGCTGATTATCTTTGGGAGAGGGGAATTTGAAAATCACTGTTTTATACATTTGTAACTTTGACATAATGGAGAAATAATACAATGATAAATTCCATCAAACTGCATTAATGCTCTAAGCAGACCCAATGAGTTCAGTCTTTATCCCATTTTAATTATACATTCTCAAATTGTTTCACAATTTTATCATATATGGAATGTACATTTATTACTGAATTCCCAATGTTATTTATTTTGATAATCAATGGTTTTGGTGAATTACCTCTACTTGTAACAACCTAACTTTAGACTTTAGTTTGTTTTTCAAAAATATTAATTTAATTGGCAAGAAATTTTTTTGGTAAGTGACGTGTAATAACAAATATACTAAATAGCGCTGCCCCATAGCTCAGCCATTAAGCTAGTGAGTAACTTTATCTGATCTATGCAGACTGTGAAGGATCCAGGTTTGATCCGCGATTTATTTTAAGTTAGCTAGCTCATCTGAACTAAGCTAGGGTAGAGAGCAGGGATTGGGCCAAGATCTTGTTCCATTATCACTATCTAGACGTGTGCAGACATGGATGTCAGGTGAGGACGGAATTGGACTGGATTGTGATGGCCTGTTCACTCGAATAACGCAAGGACATTCACCATCTTGGCTCGCACGCAGTAGGGGGTATTGGCTACAGGAGTCAACGTCGTCAGAAGAGGAGGGGTGGGAGGAAATGAAAAATAGAAACCAAACTTATTTGGAATGTAGTTCTAATTCATTGGAGAGAAAAAACACAGCAACACGGCATGTCACCGCCCCTTGGATTGTGTTTAGGCCAAACAGGTGTACTGATCTCACAAACTTTAGAACATTTCATTACACAGAAATAACAGCTATCACCTCTGTCAAGGACAGACCTTGTAAACGATGACGGCAGTAAAATGTGGACACATTTACAACAACTTTGTGGCAGGCTGTCTGTCATTGCTGAAGGGAGGCGGGGACCTGGAAAAGTTCACTTGCTCCCCATCAGGCAGTCACCTGTGGGAAATGTTTCATGTTCTAGCCAACAGAAGAGTGTGCTAGCAGGGCCACTTCTGCTCCATTGAATTGTTTCACTGCAGAGATGTACACTGTAGTATAGCAACAACACGCTGCCAAACCCCAACCTCCGAAAATGCTCGTTGCCGACAAAGAAATGAACTGAATGTTGATTTCCATAGTCAGTCCCGATTAACTCACCACCGTTGTGATCATTCATCAGTGAAGTAGGCAGTGAAGGTGCAGAAACACCTCAACAAAGGTTGATCTTAATGGTGAAATACTTTTCTCGGAGAATTGTCTTTGGAGAGCTCTGTCTTTCCGTTAGGACCCTATTATTCTGTCACCTGTTAAGCGAGTTTGATAGGTTGTCTCCCGTATCCATTATTTATTTACTTTTGGAAATGTTGAACCAATAAATGGGCAATAGACAAAACAAATATCTCGTACATCACCAAAAGACGCTTCCCAGTTAAAAATAATAAGCATAGCTAATGCAAGAACACGAGACCTATTACATTTGAGTGATATACTTGGTGAGAGACGGTACCAGGCTGTGTCTGAGTCAGGAGGGGGCTGATCCACTGACAGTGGTGTAGGTACATCTGGAAATGGAGCCCGTTGTGCGTCCTTCCTCCTCTATCTCTCTGATATGTAGACGCCGTTTGGTGCAACAGGTAAAAGTGGCCAAGAAAGCCATGCGGAATCGCTTGTTCATGAAACAGTAGATGATGGGATTTACACAAGCTGATGTATAGGAGAGCAAATGGATGAATGAAATTGGGGTGCCGGACAGTAACCTGTCAGCAGAGACTGTATCAAACGCTCGCCAAGCATTCGCACAGAATATAGGAGTCCAGCAGATAAAAAACATGATCACTATTACAATCAACATCCGAATTACTCGCTTCTTTGCCATTAAGTTTGCAGTGGAACTGTTGCTTCTTGCCCTGCTTATTTTAACACTGTTGGTGTTGGATAATCGTTGCATTTCGATTGTCCTTTTCCGTTTTATATTCTGTATGTAACATCCATCACCGTCTTCGTATTTACTGACACTGCCACAGCTACTGACTTTTCTTTCTGGGAATAAAACATTGAAATTAAACTAATGGAAAAAATATTATTCAGCCTTTGGATTTCAACATCATCCTTCCAACGAGCTTCAGCGAGTGTTCAGCCAGTTTGGCATTCTGTTGTTTTTTGATGCATGTTCCTTCCCTAAACTGAGACTGTGACAGCCTTGGAAAACTTCTGAAGAAATGATTCGTAGACCAGGCCTGACAACATAAAGATTTTGAAAAATGGGGATAGATGTTCCTTAAATCTCAAGAGGATTATGTTAGGGTTGTGATTGGGCAGCGTTGTACTATAATTGCCAGAAAGGATAACCTTATTTTTAGGTTTAGTGGTTACAGTTAGTTTTGTCTGATGAGGTCTTTTGCCATACCGATCAAACACCAATCACCTCCATACACCAGGCTGTTGTATCTGTGATTGAGATACGCTAAGAACACCATGGGTCATTTCCTGAGCACTTTTTAAAAATCTATTGCAACCTCTTTTAGAGTCAAAAGTCTCCTTACTTCAAAATTAGAAGTGGACAAGCCCATGGGACAATATATATCTATAATTTTTAAGGGTTGACTTAAAAACCAAGGTGAAAGAAAGAGGTAACATTTATTTAGTGCTTTTCATGTCCTGGGGCCAACTCAATGCCTTCACCTTTGAAATGTTGTTTTGTAGGAAAGCAGCAGCCAATTTGCCCACAGTAAGTCCCACAAACCACAATAAGATAAATGACCAGTCCCAGCTCTCTTGGACAAAGTGACGTGGGATCTGCTAGGCCCATCTGAACAGACAAAGAGCCTTGGTTAAACATCTCTGGGCCAAAAATTCACAGATGGTGATCCTGGCTTAGCAGCTGTGTTCATGCCCACTGGTGGCACTGCTCAGGTTTCCAGGAACTGTGAGAGGGCACCTGATTACCATGGAAGAGAGCGGCACAGGTGTCACTTTGGGCCTATATCTGAAGCCCGCTTAGCCATGTGGCCAGAAAATTTACTGCTCACCGTCTGAGGGGGCGTGGCAAGAATGGTTGCCCAACCATCAACCCCAGCCAAAATCCCTTTGACCTTCTAAGCAGGGCCAACTGTATTAAAAAAAATCTACTTCCCTGGCCTGGACTCCATGGTGTAGTGACCTACACTGATAAACTGGGCCTGGACTGATCCTGAAGAGCATCGACTCCAGACATAGGAAGTTTCCATTTCAGATTTAGTCTCTTGTCTTGTCAGGGGGACAGAGGTTCCCCCTTAAAAATAGGCAAATAGGAAACCCCTGGTGTAAACCAGCTCTCCACCATTGGGGATCCTGCTGGTCTCCTACGGACCATTGGAGGAAGCCTGAGGACTTTCAGGGCCCTCATCTGAAAGATACTCTTCCAATGCAGCTAATTCCATCCTCGACTGAAGTGTCAGCCAAGATTAATCAGTCCAGTCCTAGAGAACCCTAAACCTTCTGAGTCAGAGGCCAGATTACTAACTAAACCAAACAAACACATGGTACATATGAGCCTTGGATTATACATTTCTCATGTTAATGGTTGTCACTTTAACTACATGTTGGATTACATTAAAAAAGATATTGGCCCGTATTTTCCGATCGCAGGCTTCCCGCGGGCCAGGTCTGCTCTCTCAGGTGGATGTAAAAGATCCTGTGGCCCTATTTCAAAGAAGAGTAGGGGGGTTATCTGGCCTGACCAATATTTATCCCTCAATCAACATCACTAAAAAAAAACAGATTATCTGGTCATTATCACATTGCTGTTTGTGGGAGCTTGCTGTGTACAAATTGGCTGCTGTGTTTCCTACGTTACAATAGTGACTACACTCCAAAAAGTACTGCATTGGCTGTAAAGCGCTTTGGGAGGGCCGGTGGTCATGAAAGGTGCTATATAAATGCAAGTTTCTTTTTCATTCAAACATTATGTAGGCCTCCACGGAGAGAAATCAAAGTTTCATGATTGGACCCAAAATAAAATAAATATTTTGGGGGGAAATTGTTACAGTCTACTCATAATTCAAAGTTGTTTATTAAAATTATCTCCTCCTTCAATTTTGGCACTAACTTTCCACTTTGCTGTATTATTTACATTGCTTCATTCACTCTAAGATAATTCCATTTTCATGCGAAATACAACCTTGAATTATCGGGATTAGACTAATTTCATGAACGCGATTTTAGTTTTTATATCAAACATCTTTCCTCAATACAAAACCAAGAAAATAACAATAGTCATGGTGTGAATGGCATTGAATTCCAGTTATCCACGAATCTCCAGGCCAAGGCTCTCTGATAAGTGAATGGCTGTGATTACTGTGCTACCTTTCATCTTATTACAGCTTGTTGACTGACCATCCAGGCACTTGTTCTATGTTTACCTCTTTAAAGTAGAGGTTCACTGAAAGCTTTACCGAAACTGTAACGATTGTATTTGAATACATGCTGACTCCAGAAACCGTATGTAACCCAATCTGATTTTTAAAGGAAGATTGTAGTCTTCATGTTTTCCCCTATTTGGCAGGCAATGAAATAAGAGGAAATTACATTTCTTGTACAGTATAAATATTAGGCAATCAAAGGCAAAACAAAATTAAAGAAAGGGAGAACGGTTCTTATTGTATGTCTAACAGAATAAATCAAGATTAACGATGTGAATTGCATTTTTTAAGAGATCCCAGACCAGAGAGTGCATAGATTTCCATTCCGCAGTATCAACAGCTTAGTTAGAAACCTTGATGGGCTTGTCTACAGTTCAACCGAAAACAAAAACTGACCAGCGCAGTAAGCTCCCGTATCTTTCAAGTTCCGCCTCATTTACCTTGGCTCTTCTTTCTCCGACTCATTTCGAATTGGATTCCACTGTATAATTCGCGGGAAATTAGTCCATATGCGATCATCATCACTATTCCAGGGACCAGAAAGAGAATCAGTAACAGGAAGATGTACCTAACGTGAACAATAATGAAACAAGTTATACAACGGGTAAATCTAGTCCAGCTTTCAATTGATAGACTTCGAATTTCAACATCCTTGAGATTACCAGGACTGTTGCGTGATGTCATTCGGCCAGAGGAGGCGGCACATATTGCCTGTGCTGTTGTTTACCCTGGTGAAGGGTACCAATGTGTTGTAGATGGGATACGGTAACATGACAGTAACTGAGAGCAGCCAAGTGGCGGCGATCACTTTGAAGGCGTGAGACTTGGTTTGCCAGACTCTGGACTTAAGCGGTTTACAGATAGCACTGTACCTCTCCAGAGAAATCGCTACCAAACTGAAGGTGGATACGCTAACAGAGATACCTAAGAATAACCACAACATTTAACTGAAAAAAGAATAGCAGTTTCCTTTACCATGATCTACAATTCGAAAAAGAGCTGCACAATTTTGGGCTTTCTTCTCCCAATGCAAAGCTAATCTGTGCCGCAATATTAACTAAATTTAAAGTACATCTTTCAAAGTCTAAATCTGCAGCAATTCATAAGTTAATGTCATTTCAAGTTTAATAACATTTAACCTAAATCTAAGAATAAACTCAGAAAATACATTATTGAGTTCATATGTAACATGTTTTAACTTTGCTAACTCTTCAGGAATCCTACTTTAACGTTAATGACTATTTTCCATTATTATATTCCTGTATAAACCATTAGCGATTTGGAATGTTATTAGGTTAACCATCATGGGCTGATGCGGATAAAGGGCACCAGCATTTAATCGAGTCCTTGGAAGCGATGCTGTCTTTAGGACTGGAGAGGGAGAAAAGCTACCTTGATATCATTTTCATGACAGATGAGCAAGTAACACATAGGAACATAAGAAATAAGAGCAGGAGTAGGCCATACGGCCCTTCGAGCCTGCTCTGCCATTCAATAAGATCATGGCTGATTATCGACCTCAACTCCACTTTCCCGCCTGATCTCCATATCCCTAGGTTCCCCTAGAGTTCAAAAATCTATTTATCTCAGCCTTGAATATATTCAAAGACTCAGCATTCACAGCCCTCTGGGGCAGAGAATTCCAAAGATTCACAGCCCTCTGAGTGAAGAAATTCCTCCTCATCTCAGTCGTAAATGGCCAATCCCTTATCCTGAGACTATGCCCCCTAGTTCTAGACACTCCAGCCAGGGGAAACAATCTCTCAGCATCTACCCTGTCAATCCCCCTCAGAATCTTGTATGTTTCAATGAGATCACCTCTCATTCTTCTAAACTCCAGAGAGTATAGGACCAATCTACTCAATCTCTCCTCATAGGACAGCTCTCTCATCCCACATTTGACTCTTTGCAATGTTTCCAAATGATTTACTTCCCATTGCACAAATTGTCGTTGATTTTGATTTTTGTTTTAAAGTTTAGTTTCATCCATTTTCTTCTGATGACCTAATGTATATATGTATTAGTAGTCCAGGGATTTAAATATTCTGAAAAACGTTAGAAAGTAGTTATAAGATAAATGTATTACATAAGTTCCTAAAGCACTTTGCAGCATTTAATTTTGCCAAGAACTTTTTAAAGTATATTTTAATAACTTTTAATGTTAAACTCTTATTTTCAGTGTTAACAATGTGTATAGTATTGTGAGGCAGATAGGCGTCAGGAAAGGACTTGTGTATTTTTAAAAATTTGTTCATGGGATCTGGGCATCACTGGCCAGGCTAGCATTTATTGCCCATCCCTAGTTGCCCTTGCGAAGGTAGTGAAACATAGAAACATAGAAGATAGGAGCAGGAGTAGGCCATTCGGTCCCTCGAGCCTGCTCCGCCATTCAATGAGATCATGGCTGATCATTCAAATTCAGTACCCTGTCCCTGCTTTCTCCCCATACCCCTTGATCCCTTTAGCCTTAAGAAATATATCCAATTCCTTCTTGAATATATTTAAGGAATTGGCCTCTACTGCCTTCTGTGGTAGAGAATTCCACAGGTTCACCACTCTCTGGGTGAAGAAATTCCTCCTCATCTCTGTCCTAAATGGCTTACCCCTTATCCTTAGACTGTGACCCCTGGTTCTGGACTCCCCGGCCATCGGGAACATCCTTCCTGCATCTAGGCTGTCTAGTCCTGTTAGAATTTTATAAGTTTCAGTGAGATCCCCTCTCATTCTTCTAAACTCCAGCGAGTATAAGCCCAATCGACCCAATCTCTCCTCATACGTCATTCCTGCCATCCCAGGTATCAGCCTGGTGAATCTTCGCTGCACTCCCTCCATGGCAAGAACATCCTTCCTCAGATAAGGTGACCAAAACTGCACACAATCCTCAAGATGTGGTCTCACCAAGGCCCTGTACAACTGCAGCAAGACATCCTTGTTCCTGTACTCGAACCCTCTCGCTACGAAGGCCAACATATCATTTGCCTTCTTAAGCGCCTGCTGCACCTGCATGCTTACCTTCAGCGACTGGTGCACAAGGACACCCAAGTCTCATTGCACCTCCCCTTCTCCCAATCTATTGCCATTCAGATAATAATCTGCCTTCCTGTTTTTGACACCAAAGTGGATAACCTCGCATTTATCCACGTTATATTGCATCTGCCATGCTTCTGCCCAATTACCCAACCTGTCCAAATCATACTGGAGTTTCTCAGCATCCTCCTCACAGCACACACGCCCACCCAGCTTTGTGTCATCTGCAAACTTGGAGATATTACATCTAGTTCCCTCATCCAGATCATTAATATATATTATGAATAGCTGGAGTCCAAGGACCGATCCCTGTGGTACCCCACTAGTCATTGCCTGCCACTCGGAAAAAGAGCCGTTTATTCCAACTCTCTGCTTTCTGTCTGCCAACCAGTTCTCTATCCAAGTCAATACCTTGCCCCCAATCCCATGTGCCTTAACCTTACACGCTAATCTCTTATGTGGGACCTTATCGAAAGCCTTTTGAAAGTAGTGGTGAGCCACCTTCTTGAACCGCTGCAGTCCGTGTGGTGAAGGTACTCCCACAGTGCTGTTAGGGAGGGAGTTCCAGGATTTTGACCCAGCGACGATGAAGGATCGGCGATATACTTCTAAGTCAGGATGGTGTGTGACTTGGAGGGGAACTTGCAGGTGGTGGTGTTCCCATGTGCCTGCTTCCCTTGGCCTTCTAGGTGGAAGAGGTCGCGGGTTTGGGAGGTGCTGCTGAAGAAGCCTTGGCGAGTTGCTGCAGTGCATCTTGTAGATGGTACACACTGCAGCCACGGTACACCGGTGGTGGAGGGAGTGAATGTTTAAGGTGGTGGATGGGGTGCCCCTTCAAATGACTTGTGAGATATTTGTTGATACATATAAATTTCATGTATCTTTACCAATTTTTAATGGGAGTTTTTCTAAAAGAAAGATTCTTAAAATTAGAAAATGGTTTACAAACATGTACTCATTCCATGGACTGTGGATTGAGCGGGCTTGATGGGCTGAATGGTGTACCTCCTCTGCATTTTCCTTATGTTCTTAATTTTATGTTATTGACTAATGTGATTTCTATCATGAATAATCTGCCCCAATACAAATCTGTACTTACAAATAACTAAACAGAGTCATATTTATATTATCCCTTTATGGCTATTATTTAAATAAGGCAATTGAGTAAAGTGTAACTGTCCTTAGCAGCTCAACCACCGGTTCCTAAACAAAATGCAGTAAAGTGGCATTGTAGGTTCCTACTGTTCCCAGCTCCTGCTGTGTAATAGGGTGGAGAAAAGTAGAAGTACAGAATTACAAAGATCACACAGATGTGTACAGATGAGGGGGCATTCGGGCAATCTAACTCATCCTTCCATAAAACACTATATACAGCATTCAACTGCCCCCTTGAATGATCACAGAGTGTTCGCTACCTGGAAAACCATTCCAGACATTGATTAAGAAACCCATTTTCTAATTTTAAGAACCTTTATTTTTAGAAAAGAACCCATTAAAAATTGGTAAAGATACATGAAATGTATATGTATCAACAAATATCTCACAAGTCATTTGAAGAGGCATTGTCACCTTATGGAGGAGTTCCAAGTAGGTTTGGTGTCATGAATAGCCAATAATAGACACAAAGAACATTGAGTTCCCCTTGAGTTTTAAATCAAAATTGCTACATTTGTTGAGATAGAGACAATGGCCATTGCCCCATCAATCATATCCTTACACTCATCTCTGTCTACAAACCTAGAAATTAATTTTACCAAACAGTGTCACTTTACCACGTCTCGCTGTGAACTGGAGGCTGTGACTCGGCTTTAGCAATTCGTGGGTCTACCGGGAAGATCAGGAAGAGGAGATTAGGGAATGGTTCAGGCAAACGGATAAAAGAGGATGCGAATGAATGGCTGTGGGGCTATTTTTATTATGGTTATCATAGCTGTTAATCGACAGTATTATCAGCCCTGGTACAGTATCAAGTGACAGCAGATTAAAATAAGCCTACAATATACCCCGAGCTTCCGGTCGCCTGTCATTTTAATTCACCGCTCCATTCCCACTCGGACCTCACCATCCTTGGCCTCTTGTATTGTTCCACGGAAGCTCAACGTAAACTCGAGGAACAGCACCTCATCTTCCGATTAGGCACTCTGCAGCCTTCCGGACTCAATATCGAGTTCAACAATTTCAGATCATAACCTCGGCCCCTATTTCATTTCTTCTTGTAATTTTTCCACTCCTTCCCCCCCCTTTCCTTTTGTTTCGCTCTCACACCTGGCAGCTATTCCTTGCCCTGCCAGTACACTTTACACCTAATCTCAGCCTATTACCATCTCGTCTAGCTTCTAACACCTTTCATTGTCTCTTTTTTGCTTCTTTTGTTTCTTTTATTAAGTTTTGTCCATCGCAGCCCTGCCTCCGATCCATCTTTTCTTTCCAGTTTTGAAGAAGGGTTCGACCCGAAACGTCAGCTCAAATTTCTGTCCACAGATGTTGCCTGACCTGCTGAGTTTTTCCAGCATTTTCTGTTGTTATTCCTACAATATACTAGTTTGCATCAAATAAAGTATTTACACAGCGAGCCTTTACATCTTAATGCAGTGCACTTTTTTTTACAAGGTTTCGGGGGAGTATCGATACAATCTAATAGATAATAACAGCATAAGGCAGCTGGATCGCAATCTTTATGTGCCTGTGGAAAACAGCTTTTGAGAATTAATGGATAAATAAACAGATGTGGTTCATAATGCAAATTTAAAAACAGCCCTTTACTGTGAAACCGAACCAGATCTTCAATACGATAGTAATACTGCAGGTTCTCAATCACCAACATGACTGAATTGAAAAACTACTGAGGTAAAATAGTAAAGGCGACATTAAATGCAGATTATATTTAACATTAACCGCCAAGCAAATGCTTTATATTGATATAAAACTTTCTTCCTGCTGCTAACATATCCAATTCTAATTAGGAACATTCCGGTAACTTTTTCTCACAAGTGTATAAAGACATGAAATTGCTGTGTGTATCTGGGGAGAGGCAGTCTGAGAGAGTACTCTTGTGAAAATGCTAGTTAATGATGGCCCTAAGGCTCCACTTTAGCTCAATCCCTAACAGATAATTCAGTTTTAGTGAGCTTCACTCACAGAATTACCCAGTCTTAAATTTAGCAGTTACTTAAAACAATTCTACCAATCAAAATCAACATTATTATTCTCAGTGGAATGTAAAAGGAATGGGGAATAAAGGTTTTGCTGTAGTTATCTACTTATCCCGTGTCTCAGTGGACGGTAGTTGCTGTTTTTACACATCGCGCGTTGGATTTTTACCCATGAAGTAAGCGACAGCTTTGCAGACGGCGCTTCCGAAAATGAAATCCTTGAGCAGGTTTGGGATGAGGGTGAAGGGCATACAGAAGAGGCACAGCATCAGGTCACTGACCGCCAGGGAGAGCAGGAAAGTGTTAGTCACCGTCCGCAGCTGCTTGTTCCTCAGTAAGACAGCGATGATCAGGACATTCCCGAGCACACCCAGGATAAAAAACAGACAGTAAAGGAATATTCGCACAGTCTGATCCAGATCTGGAAGAAAATCAAAGGAGACAAAGTAAAACTGAAAGATCATTCATGTATTCAAGTCTCTATTTCTGCCCTTATTTTCCTCATCGACTCCTACCTTTGGGTGGCCGTGCAGTTTGTTCACAGCTCTCATTCTTGCAGTTCTCCGTCTTGCTCTTGATCTCGCTTGTACCTATAGGACTTTGCATTTCCGTGAGATTCAGAAGAAAAGAAACCGCCTCCATTTCGTTGGCTTTAATCGTATTCTTACTGTTTTGAACAGTGCAGTTGCCGCAACGATTGATCCATTTTAGCTCATTAAAGTTTTCCAGATCCCCTTGCACTTTTTCCTCTTAAATGTAACACCTAAATATATTCCTTACTTCGGTTAAACCAAATAAAGATGGTGATGCCAAATCACACAAGAGATGTTCAATATCTCGTAAACATCTATATTTTAAAATTTGAATGTCTTTATTATAAAGTCATGTTAAATATTTTTCTGTCCTTTCAAAGGTAACTAGATTTAACATCAAAGCTTCCAGCTGCTTCT
The DNA here is from genome assembly GCF_052327205.1 of Somniosus microcephalus. Taxonomy (NCBI): domain Eukaryota; kingdom Metazoa; phylum Chordata; class Chondrichthyes; order Squaliformes; family Somniosidae; genus Somniosus; species Somniosus microcephalus. Next base: position 186,301,716 of record NC_140988.1, read on the forward strand.
CTCTGCTGTAAGATCCGAGATTCCGAAGCCGTGGCTGCCGCTGACCAGAGCGCTGTGAAATGTCTGTAATCTGCAGCCTGTAAACTGAAGACCTCGGCGAGAGCAATGGTTGGAGTGAGACACCTGCCAGACAACTCAATCGCAGCCCGACCAGTCACCAGACACGCCCCCTCCCCACCCCCCACATAACAACACAGGACCAGCAAACGACGGCATTGAGAATGACGTTGCGTGCGGATAAATTTATACTTAATTATTTGTTTTTACACCTTGAGCATAACCGCTGTGCACCGTAGCAAAACAGGGTGGTACATTCCCGTCAGGGAGCGAAGGAGTTTGCTAGATAGCAGTGACTCAGCCTTGACCATCTACCCTGAATGCCGATTGAGCCAGTTCCCCCTTTCCCTTCTATTTCCCTGCCTTTTTGGTGAATTTATCTTTTGTGCATGTGTGTATGTATATTGTAGAGACACCCTTACTCATGGTATTCCTCATAGGCAGTCTGGAGTCCAGAACATAGTTCTGTGAGGGGAATTTCCAGGGGAGTGGGAGGTTCGCCAGATCTCCTGGCTCACTTCGGCGTTCGATCTGTGGAAACCCTGAAGGATTGGTTAGGACGAAAGAGCAACACCAATCTGCATTTAAATAGCGCCTTTGACATGGAAATACACCCCAATGTGCTGTACAATGTAATCAGACAAAAATGGATGCTGATCCAAAGAAGGTGATATTAGGAAAGGTGACCAAAGGCTTGGTGAAAGCAATAGGTTTTAAGGAGGGTATTAAAGAAAGAGGTAGAGGGGTTTAGGGAGGGAATTCTAGATGTGGCTGAAAGAGTGCTGCACTGTCGGAGCTGTCTTTCGGATCACACATTAAACTGGGGCTCCGCCTGCTCTCTCAAGTGGACGTAAAAGATCCCATGGCACTATTTCAAAGAAGAGCAGGGGAGTTCTCCCCGGTGTCCTGGCGAACATTTATCCCTCAACCAAATCACTAAGAACAGCTTATCTGGTTATTATCATATTGCTGCTTGTGGGAGCTTGCTGTGCACAAATTGGCTGCTGTGTTTCCTACAGTTCAACAGTGACTACACTTCACAAAGGCACATCATTGGCTGTAAAGCGCTTTGTGACCTTCAGAGGTCATGGAAAGAGCTTTATAAATGCAAGTTTTTTGTTTTCTTTCTTTAATTGACGTGCTCTTCAGGCATTTGTGAGTTACAATGGTTATTGGTATAATGACAAAACATCAGGAACAGATTACATTGGTGCAATATTTTTCACAAGTGATTTCTAAAGAGTGTTGCTGTTGGCATTCTTTTTTGCTTCTAAGAACTAGATTAACTTTGGTTTTATTTTTGTCCCTCATTTGGAATATTTATGTAAACTAGTTGATTGACAGAGGCCACTGTCGGGAGGAGCAGCAAGCGGCGGTACAGTGAGTACTTAAACTCGCTTTCGCGGGCTTTTTTACACAGGCTTTCCAATCTCACAGATCGGTGGCGGCATTCCGGAGCCACGTCACGATTCAAAAAGTGACGCGGACAAGAGGAAGGAGCTCAGTGGGTGAGTATGGTCAAGTGAGTATTTATACTACTCTATAGTTTGACAGTTAAGATGAATAGTTTATAACATTTAGAAGGTCTTAATTTTTGTGGTTATAGTTTCTAAGGTCTATGTTGTGTATCGGGGAGTGCTAGTAACCAAGGGCCCTTGACTATATCATTTAATTGTAGTGTAATTAGTGGTATTGATTTGATTTGATTTAAATTAATTAAAGGGTAAGTCATGGCAGGATAGCGCGGCCCCGTGGCATGCTCCTCCTGCGCTATGTGGGAAATCAGGGTCACTTCCTGTGTCCCTGATGACCATGTGTGCGGGAAGTGGCTCCAGCTGCAGCTACTGACAGACCGCATTGCGGCGCTGGAGCTGCAAATGGATACATACTGAAGCATTCGCGATGCTGAGGACATCGTGGATAGCACGTTTAGGGAGTTGGTCACACTGCAGGTAAAGGCTGCGCAGGCAGGAAGGGAACGGGTGACCGCCAGGCAGACTAGTGGCGCAGGCAGGTAGTGCAGGGGTCCCCTGTGCCCATCCCCCTCTCAAACAGATATACCACTTTGGATATTGTTGAGGGAGATGGCTTATCGGGGGAAGACAGCAGCAGCCAACTTCCTGGCACCATGGGTGGTTCTGCTGCACAGGACGAGAGGAAAAGAGTGGGAGAGCTATAGTGATAGGGGATTCTATTGTAAGGGGAATAGACAGGCGTTTCTGCGGCCACAAACGAGACTCCAGGATGGTATGTTGCCTCCCTGGTGCAAGGGTCAAGGATGTTTCGGGGCGGCTGCAGGGCATTCTGGAGGGGGGACGGTGAACATCCAGTTGTCGTGGTGCATATAGGTACCAACGATATAGGTAAAAAATGGGATGAGGTCCTAAAAGCTGAATATAGGAAGTTAGGAGGTAAATTAAAAAATAGGACCTCAAAGGTAGTAATCTCAGGATTGCTACCAGTGCCACATGCTAGCCAGAGTAGAAATAGAAGGATACTTCAAATGAATACATGGCTAGAGGAATGGTGCAAGGGGGAGGGATTCAAATTCCTGGGACATTGGAACCGGTTCTGGGGGAGGTGGGATCAGTACAAACTGGACGGTTTGCACCTGGGTGGGACCGGGACCGATGTCATAGAAACATAGAAACATAGAAGATAGGAGCAGGAGTAGGCCATTCGGCCCCTCGAACCTGCTCCGCCATTCAATGAGATCATGGCTGATCATCCAAATTCCGTACCCTGTCCCTGCTTTCTCCCCATATCCCTTGATCCCTTTAGCCTTAAGAAATGTATCTAACTCCTTCTTGAATATATTTAATGAATTGGCCTCTACTGCCTTCTGTGGTAGATAATTCCACAGGTTCACCACTCTCTGGGTGAAGAAATTCCTCCTCATCTCTGTCCTGAATGGCTTACCCCTTATCCTTAGACTGTGACTCCTGGTTCTGGACTCCCCGGCCATCGGGAAAATCCTTCCTGCATCTAGTCTGTCTAGTCCTGTTAGAAATTTATAAGTTTCAATGAGATCCCCTCTCATTCTTCTAAACTCCAGCGAGTACAAGCCCAATTGACCCAATCTCTCCTCATACGTCATTCCTGCCATCCCAGGTATCAGCCTGGTGAATCTTCGCTGCACTCCCTCCATGGCAAGAACATCCTTCCTCAGATAAGGTGACCAAAACTGCACACTATCCTCAAGATGTGGTCTCACCAAGGCCCTGTACAACTGCAGCAAGACATCCTTGTTCCTGTACTCGAACCGTCTCGCTACGAAGGCCAACATACCATTTGCCTTCTTAACCGCCTGCTGCACCTGCATGCTTACCTTCAGCGACTGGTGCACAAGGACACCCAGGTCTCGTTGCACTTCCCCTTCTCCCAACCTATTGCCGTTCAGATAATAATCTGCCTTCCTGTTTTTGACACCAAAGTGGATAACCTCGCATTTATCCACGTTATATTGCATCTGCCATGCTTCTGCCCAATTACCCAACCTGTCCAAATCATACTGGAGTTTCTCGGCATCCTCCTCACAGCACACATGCCCACCCAGCTTTGTGTCATCTGCAAACTTGGAGATATTACATCTAGTTCCCTCGTCTAGATCATTAATATATATTGTGAATAGCTGGGGTACTAGGACCGATCCCTGCCGTACCCCACTAGTCACTGCCTGCCACTCGGAAAAAGACCCGTTTATTCCAATTCTTTGCAATCTGTCTGCGAACCAGTTCTCTATCCAAGTCAATATCTTGCCCCCAATCCCATGTGCCTTAACCTTACACGCTAATCTCTTATGTGGGACCTTATCAAAAGCCTTCTGAAAGTCCAAATACACCACATCCACTGGTTCTCCCTTATCTATTTTACCAGTTACATCCTCAAAAAATTCCAGTAGATTAGTCAAGCATGATTTACCTTTTGTAAATCCATGTTGACTTTGTCCGATCCTGTCACTGTTTTCCAAGTGCTCTGCTATTACATCTTTTATAATGGACTCTAGCATTTTCCCCACTACCGATGTCAGGCTTACCGGTCTATAATTCCCCGTTTTATCTCTACCACCTTTTTTGAATAGTGGGGTAACATTAGCTACCCTCCAATCCATGGGTACTGTTCCAGAGTCTATGGAATTTTGGAAGATGGCCAGCAATGCATCTACTATTTCTCGGGCCACTTCCTTAAGTACCCTAGGATGTAGATTATCAGGCCCTGGGGATTTATCGGCTTTCAATCCCGTCAATTTCCCCAACACCATTTCCCTACAAATACTGATTTCTTTCAGTTCCTCCTTAGACTCTCATTAGACCCTATGTTCCCCGACATATCTGGGAGGTTATTTGTGTCCTCCTTTGTGAAGACAGAACTAAAGTATGTATTTAATTGGTCTGTCATTTCTTTGTTCCCCATTATAAATTCCCCTGATTCTGACTGCAAGGGACCTACGCTTGATTTCACCAATCTTTTTCTCTTCACATATCTATAAAAGCTTTTACAGTCAGTTTTAATGTTCCCTGCAAGCTTACTCTCATACTCTATTTTCCCCTTCTTAATTAATCCCTTTGTCCTCCTTTGTTGAATCCTAAACAGCTCCCAATCCTCAGGTTTACTGCTTTTTCTGGCCAATTTATATGTCCTCTCCTTGGATCTTATGCTAGTCCTAATTTCCCTTGTTAGCCATGGTTGAGTCACCTTTTTTATTTTATTTTTATGCCAAACTGGGATGAACAAATTCATGCGATCTTTAAATGTTTGCCATTGCCTATCCACTGTCAACCCTTTAAGCAATGTTCCCCAATCCATTGCACTGCATAACAATCCTGACATCTTCTGTAACCGCAAAGGCTACCACTCATTTAATGTGCAGTTGGTGTGCGACCACAGACAGCGAATCCGCAATGTCAATGGCAGCTAGGATGTCTTCATCCTGTGCCAGACCGGTGAGCCAGCACTCTTCCAGACACCACATCAAGCTCGTGGCTGGCTGGTCGGAGACAAGGGCTATCCCCTCTGCAACACGAACACTCCTGCCCAGCACTCATATAATGAGAGCCATGCAGCCACCAGGAACAGCATCGAGCAGACCATTGGGGTGCTCAAGCAATGGTTCCACTGCCTTGTCTGCTCAGGAGGAGCCCTCCAGTACTTGGCTCAGTGGATGTCGCATTTCGTTGTGGTCTGCTGCATGCTCCACAACTTGGCCATCATGAGGGCCCAGCCCTTGCCAGCAGGGATTGCGGGACCACCTCAGGAGGAGGAAGAGGGAGAAGAGGAGGAGGAGGAGGTTGAGAAGGAAGAGGAAGACGAGGAGGACAACGAACAGGATCGAGGGAGGAGGCAGCCGCTCAACCGGCCTTATCAGACTGCGGTTCAAATGAATTAAACCCCAGATTCCCATTGCTCACTATATCCCCATCATTCCATCCCTGTCGCAGGCCATATCACAGTGCAAAGCTGAAATGAGACACACCACAAATGAATCCAAACTGAATTAATAAATTTATCAATAATCAGTGAACACATATTTACAACAAAAATATTAACTATTCACCCTTGTGCAATCCCTTAGTACCTCTTGTTACTGCGCCTTTGCCTACTCTAGTGCTCCTACGAAGTGTTGGCCCCCTAGGGCTGGTGGAAGGCTACTGAGTGTCCATGTGGGAGACTTCAGATGGTTTTGCAGGATGCCCTCGACCAGCCCTGCCTGGAAGGCCTGGCTGTTGACTGCACCTGCTCAGCATGGGCAGCAGCAGTCCGGGCTGGCTGGGTGACAGGCAGCGACAAGGGCAATGGTGGAGTGGCAGTAGGAGCAGGAATGCTGTCATCCTGAGAGACGACAGCAGGTTCCTGCTCCACTGACTCACCGCCACTTCCCGGGGGCAGCATCTCAGCATCCCTAGCAATCTGTTGGAGCACAGATTGCTGTCCTGCTGTGACGCCCTGAAAGCCCCGGTCGGCGGTGGTAGACCCAGCCACGATGGCAGCAGTCAGAGCTTATGTGGCATCAAGCTGAGACTGCATGAGAGCAGTCTGAGATTAGATGCCATGAAGCATAGATTGCATTACAGCACTAAGACACTGCTTCCGACTGTGCTGCAATGGAAGTTGCCAGATCGCCCATCACATGCGGTTTCAGGTCTGGGTCATCACAGTCTCTCTGGGAGTCTACCATCCTTTGCAGAATGGAAATGATCGGCTCCCTGGTGTGCGCAGAGCCTTGTGCAATGTTGGAGAAGGACTGCTTCACGCACCTTATCATTGCTGAGAGGCTCTCAGGCACTGTTACCTATCATCTCCGTGTGCAGGCCCATCACCCTTCTTCTAAACACCTCCCCATTGAGGTCCTCATCTGAGTCCTGAGCAACAGAGCTTGCATGCGAACTTGACCTCCGGGGAGCTGACCCCCGAGCTACCCTTTCCCCTGGCCTTGCTGCAGCCCACTTGTCCCTGGTGCCTCATGATATACCTATCAATTCATCCAATGAAAAGCGACGAGTTAAGAAAGTAACTATAGGTTTTTATTGGCTAAATAACAGAGCCCACCCTCGTGGGTGATCGGATCCAACAAGGAGGAATACCAGCCAGTCGACCACCTTTATACCTGGGCAGGTAGGTGGAGCCATGGGCGGAGTCAGCAGTGGTCAGCCCAGGTATAACAGCGCGACAGGAGGCGACCTCGTGTAGTGATACAACAGTGTAAACAGTGATAACCATAGTGTAACGATATAACAGTGATAACCATAGTGTAACGATAGTGAACGATAAAAGTGGTTTACCACATTCACCCCTTGTTTAGATTTGAGTCCGGCGGGGTGAAGTGTACTACCAGTTCGGGTATGTCAGTCTGTCCGGAGGCCTCGTAAGTCTTTCTGATCGGCGCAGCAGCGGCGGCGGTGTTGCAGTATCCGGTGTTAATGCTGGTGTCTGCGTGGTCGACGAAGGCTCGTGGGGTTCCGGCATGCCGTCTACCTGGGCTGGATTTGGGGGGGTGGTGGGGGGTAACGGTGGTGTCTCAGGGGTGCCCGAGGGTGCAAGGTCTCGTAAGGAGACTGTGTCCTCCCGCCCGTCTGGGTATGCCACATAGGCGTACTGGGGGTTGGCGTGCAGGAGGTCCACCCTCTCGACCAGGGGGTCCATTTTATGGGCCCTCACATGCTTTCACAGCAAGATGGGCCCCGGAGAAGTCAGCCAAGTTGGCAGCGTGGTTCCCGTAGTCGACTTCCTGGGGAAAACAAACATTCGTTCATGGGGGGTGGCGTTAATGGCAGTGCAAAGCAGTGACCGGATGGAATGCAGCGCTGCCGGGAGGACTTCCTGCCAGCGAGAGGTTGGGAGGCCCTTAGACTTTAAGGCTAAGAGAACGGCCTTCCAGACAGTCGCGTTTTCTCTTTCCACCTGGCCGTTCCCTCGGGGGTTGTAGCTGGTGGTCCTGCTTGCAGCGATACCTCTCGCTAATAGGAACTGGCGAAGTTCCTCGCTCATGAAGGAGGAGCCCCGGTCACTATGTATATAGTTCGGGAACCCGAACAAGGCGAAGAGGTCGTTCAGGCATTTGATGACCGTGGTGCTGGTCATGTCTGGGCAGGGGAAGGCAAAGGGGAAACGGGAGTACCCATCAATAATGTTGAGGAAGTACACATTGTGGTCAGAGGACGGGAGGGGCCCCTTAAAATCGATGCTCAAGCGCTCGAAGGGGCGGGTGGCCTTGGTCAGGCTTGCTCTGCCCGGCCTAAAGAAATGCGGTTTGCATTCGGCACAGGTTTGGCAGTTCCTGGTCATGGTCCTGACCTCCTCGATGGAGTAGGGCAGGTTGCGGGCCTTAATGAAGTGGTAAAGTCTGGTGACCCCGGGGTGGCAGAGGTCGTTGTGGAGGGTCTGCAGTCTATCAGTTTGCACGTTGGCGCATGTACTTCGTGATAGAGCGTCTGGGGGTTCGTTCAGTTTACCAGGCCGGTACAAGATATCATAATCATAGGTGGAGAGCTCGATTCTCCACCTCAAGATCTTGTCGTTCTTGATTTTGCCCCTCAGTTTGTTATTAAACATAAAAGCGACCGAACGCTGGTCGGTGAGGAGGGTAAATCGTTTGCCTGCCAGGTAATGCCTCCAGTGTCGTACAGCTTCCACGATCGCCTGGGCCTCCTTCTCGACCAAAGAGTGTCGGATCTCAGGGCCCTGGAGGGTCCTTGAGAAGAAGGCCACTGGTCTCCCCTCCTGGTTGAGGGTTGCGGCTAGGGCGAAGTCGGATGCATCGCTCTCCACTTGGAAAGGGATAGACTCATCCACCGCGTGCATAGTGGCCTTAGCAATGTCTCCCTTAATGAGGGAGAAGGCTGCGCATGCTTCTGCCATCAGGGGGAAGGAGGTGGACTTCATGAGGGGTCTGGCTTTGTCCGCATAATTTGGCACCCATTGGGCATAGTAGGCGAAGAGCCCCAGGGTTCTCTTCAGTGCCTTTGGACAGTGGGGGAGGGGAAGCTCCATGAGGGGGCGCATTCTTTTGGGGTCGGGGCCGATGACTCCGTTCTCTACTACGCAGCCGAGGATGGCAAGGCGCGAGGTGTTAAACACACATTTCTCCTTATTGTAGGTGAGGTTCAGCCGTTGGGCCGTACGGAGGAATCTTTCCAGGTTAACATCGTGGTCCTGCCGGTCGCGGCCGCAGATGGTGACGTTATCTAGATAGGGGAACGTGGCGTGCAGCCCGTTCTGGTCAACCATCCGGTCCACCTCCCTTTGGAAGACCGAAACCCCGTTAGTGACGCCGAAGGGAACCCTAAGGAAGTGGTAGAGGCGGCCATTCGCCTCGAAGGCTGTATACTGGCGGTCCTCAGGGTGGATAGGGAGTTGGTGATAGGCCGACTTAAGGTCGATGGTGGAGAATACCCGATACTGTGCAATCTGATTGACCATATCAGATATGCGGGGGAGGGGGTATGCGTCCAGCTGGGTGTACCGGTTTATGGTCTGGCTGTAGTCGATGACTAGGCGGTTTTTATCGCCGGTCTTAACGACTACGACCTGGGCACGCCAGGGGCTGTTGCTCCTCTCGATGATGCCCTCCTTCAGGAGACGCTGCACCTCAGAGCTAATAAAAGCTCTGTCCCCGGCGCTGTACCGCCTGCTCTTGGTGGCGACGGGTTTACAGTCATGGGTGAGGTTAGCGAACAGGGAGGGGGGCAGGACCTTGAGGGTGGATAGGCCGCAGGTGGTATGCGGTGGGCGGTTTAAAGGCTGCTGGTTGTCGACTGTGAGTGGGGGGAGGGGTCCACCGTATGCCAAAGTGACACTTTGCAGGTGGGATTGGAAGTCCAGCCCTAGTAGGATGGCAGCGCAGAGCTGGGGCAGGACGAGGAGTTTAAAATCTTTATACTCCGTGCCCCTAACCGACAGGGTCACAACACAATAGCTGCTGATGTCTGTAGAATGGGACCTCGACGCCATCGAGATCCGGTTGCACGTTGGCCGGACAGTGAGGGAGTAGTGGCTCACCGTGTCTGGATGTATGAAACTCTCCGTGCTTCCGCTGTTGAACAGGCAGGTCGTGGCGTGGCCGTTTACTTTGATGTCCATCATGGACTTGGACAGGTGATGCGGGCGAGCTTGGTCCAGTGTGACGGAGGCTAGTGTATGGTTGAGCGAGCTGCTGTAGTCTGCGGGTGAGGCGGTGGTCGGGTCTGGCGACAAGGTGGCGGTCGAGTGTGGTGGACAAAATGGGGGCGCCCACGAGGTTGAATAAAATGGCGGAGAAGATGGCTGCCCCCACAACTCACATGAGGCACTGCTGGCGTCGGTGGCCTTGATCAAAGATGGCCGTCCCCACGACTCACACGAGGGGATACTGGCATCTGTGGCCTTGATGAAAGATGGCCGCCCCCACAACTCGCATGAGGCACTGCTTGCGTCTGTGGCTCTCCCCCTGCAGGCCTTCGCGAAGTGGCCTTTCTTATGGCAGTCGGAGCAGGTCGCGTTTCTTGCAGGGCAGCGCGCCCTCGGGTGTTTCGCCTGGCCACAGAAAAAGCAGCCGGCGGCCCGGTCGCGGGGCTCCGATGTCGCAGCCGGTACCGGGGGTGGCGGTCCCGATCGGGTCCTGGACGCCGACGCTGAGGTAGGTCCCAGAGGCGGCGGTGCGAGGGGTATTGCGGCCGGGGTCGGGCTGGAGTCCCAGGGTCGCGCAGCACAGTACCTGGAATACGCCTCGAGGTCCCGATGGGCCACTTCCAGGGAGCGAGCGAGGGCTGCAGCTGTGTTCAGGTCGAGGTCCTTTGATTCGAGCAGTCTTTGCCGTGAGTAGTCGGACCGAAGGCCTTTCACGAAGGCATCGCGGATATTCTCTTCCGTATTTTCTGCAGCCGTTACCGCTTTAAAGTCACAGTCCCTGCCGAGTGTTTGTAGCGCCCGTAAAAATTCATCTACAGACTCTCCTGGCTGTTGCGGGCGGGATCTTACGAGATGCCTGGCATACATAGAATTTACCGGGCTCCGGTACTGCTGTTTCAGTAGGTTGATGGCGGCCTCGTATGTAGTAAGGCCCTGTATGAGTGCGAATACTTTAGGGCTCACTTGGGCGGTCAGAACTCTTAGTTTGGATCTCTGAGGCACGCCGGATTCTCCCAGGTAGGATTCGAAACAGCTCAGCCAGTGTTTGAAGTCGAGGGCTGAGTTTGCTGCCTGTGGGTTTAGATCCAGGTACGGCGGTCGGAGGGCTCGCAGCCAGGCCGGCTGCTGTGGCTGTTGTAGCTGGGCGTCTGGCTAGTCTGACGGGTCGTTAGACATTTTAAAATTTAGCCAATAAAATTGATATACCTATCAATTCATCCAATGAAAAGCGACGAGTTAAGAAAGTAACTATAGGTTTTTATTGGCTAAATAACAGAGCCCACCCTTGTGGGTGATCGGATCCAACAAGGAGGAATACCAGCCAGTCGACCACCTTTATACCTGGGCAGGTAGGTGGAGCCATGGGCGGAGTCAGCAGTGGTCAGCCCAGGTATAACAGCGCGACAGGAGGCGACCTCGTGTAGTGATACAACAGTGTAAACAGTGATAACCATAGTGTAACGATATAACAGTGATAACCATAGTGTAACGATAGTGAACGATAAAAGTGGTTTACCACACCTCACCCTGTGCAGATCCCGATACTACTAGCCTCTAAAGCATGCGCAGTGCCAGTATCTGAACTGGTGCCTGCAGGTGAGACATGCAGTGACGCAGTGTGTTCTTCCCCCTCCTCTTCTCCTGCGTCACTCTCAGGGACATGCTGTTCAGCTGTTTGCTTATTATCTGAAAGCATAAAGGCACAAGAGTCGGGTTAATGTGAGGGGAGGGGGCAGGAAGGGAGAAATGCATGCATACAGCATGATTAGCTGGAAAATGCAAAATGCTTGTGGGGTGAGGGGAAAGTAGGATGTGAGAAGAAGGAGTAAGGATCAACATACCGTTGTTGTCCCCAAGGGGGTCAATGCCGCTGGTGGCCATGGTGCCCACCTCCTGGCACCCAATAATCTGTAGCACTCTGTTTTCCAGCGCAGACAGTGGTTGGGTGTCGTTGGGTGTCAGCTTGTCCTCCGCCTGTATGTTCTGCTCCCTACTGTTGTGAGCCACAAGAGCTGCAAGAGAAGGAAAAGTGTGCGAGTGAGTGCGGAGCAATGTGTTTGGGTGATGTGCCTGCCATGGTTGAATAGCTGTCATTGTGTGCAAGGTGTGAGAGTGAGTGTTGGTAGGTAGAGATTGTTGGTGGGTGAGTGCTGGGGGTATGATGCTTTAGGCAGTGTGTGAAGATTGTGGTACAGACGGTGGTATGTAGCATTTGTTGAAGCATTGACTCACCCTGACCACCCGAGTGAGGTAGTTAAATTTCTTCCAGCACTGTGTGTGGGTCTTGGGGACAACAGTGCTGCCCGAGACAGGCTGCGCTACCTCCCTCCACATGGTGCGGGAGACTTGTGGCAAGGGCCTCCTGACACTTGCCGGGTAGAGCATCGCACTCTGTCTCTCCACAGCGAACACCAACGCTTCCAATGCTGGATCGCTGAATCTGCGGGCTCTCTCCCTGGGGTGTGGGTCTGCCATGAGTACAATTGTTTCAGTCCTCTGGTTCCTTCTCCTTGACCTGCTGCTGCTTGCTGAGAATGAGGTTCTGCAACATCAATGAACCTCACATTTAAGAACTGGAAAAAGCCTGTGGCAATCATGACTTGTGATTAGACTGCTGTTATGTCTGACATCTGGTGATAGGTACTCGATTGCCTTGGCCTGAGCACATGCAGTTTGATAGTGCTGTGATCATTGTATTGTGTATAGGTATTCGATTGCTTGTGCCTGGAGGTGTGTGTGTGTAGCAGCCATATTAAAAGCAGCATGAACTGAACTCACTGACGGTCTCTGGATTATCTTTGCAAAGGCAATATTTGGCGACAAGGATGGCTGAAATCTCTCTTCCACCACCTCCTCCCTTCCTTGCACTACCAGGTGAGCCCCCGATCCCATGGGTTCGCTGGTTACAGTCCTTTGAAACCTATCTCATTGCTCTTGGACTAGAAACTGTGAGTACGGCTCGGAAAAAGGCACTGTTATCCCATTGCTTGGGAGCGGAGGGCCAGCGTGTTCTTGGGACATTATGCACAGCAGACTCAATCCAAACATATGATGAGGCTGTGGCTCTGTTAAGCACACTCTTCTCTGCTCCACAAAGTGCCCTCCTGCGGCGACTCATTTTTAGACAGCGTCACCAACTCCTCGGCAAGTCAGTGCATCAATACGTGGCTAATTTGAGGGGTTTAGCTAGCTCATGCAAGTTCGGTGCATTGGGAGAAGGGGAACACCAGTCGCTGAAGGTAAGCATGCAGGTGCAGCAGGCGGCTAAGAAGGCAAATGGTATGTTGGCCTTCGTAGCAAGAGGGTTCGAGTACAGGAACAAGGATGTCTTGCTACAGTTGTACAGGGCCTTGGTGAGACCGCACCTTGAGTATTGTGTGCAGTTTTGGTCACCTTACCTGAGGAAGGACGTTCTTGCCATGGGGGGAGTGCAGCGAAGATTCACCAGGCTGATACCTGGGATGGCAGGAATGACGTATGAGGAGAGATTGTGTCGATTGGGCTTATACTCACTGGAGTCTAGAAGATTGAGAGGGGATCTCATCGAAACCTATAAAATTCTGTCAGGTCTGGACAGACTAGATGCAGGAAGGATGTTTCTGATGGCCGGGGAGTCCAGAACCAGGGGTCATAGTCTAAGGATAAGGGGTAAGCCATTTAGGACTGAAATGAGGAGGAATTTCTTCACCCAGAGAGTGGTGAACCTGTGGAATTCTCTGCCACAGAGGGCGGTGGAGGCTAGTTCATTAAATATATTCAAGAAAGAGTTGGATATATTTCTTGAGGCTAAAGGGATCAAGGGATATGGGGAAAAGGCAGGGACAGGGTACTGAATTTGAATGATCAGCCATGATCACATTGAATGGCGGAGCAGGCTCGAAGGGCCGAATGGCCTACTCCTGCTCCTATCTTCTATGTTTCTATGTTTCTATTACAAGATGAGATGGTGCGTGATCAACTAATAGAGCACACAAACAACGTGAGAGTGCGTGAAAGACTGTTACTCGAGTCCGACGATCTGTCGTTGTCACAGGCAGTCAACATTGCCTTTCAAGTGGAGTCTGCAGCCGAATGTGCAGCGAAACTAGCACACACACCCAGTGACAGCGCCCTTGGCCCCGACAGCTCTGACACGGTAATGCTCGCGCGACGGCAGCAATGCGCGCTACCGCGGCAACAGTGTGGAAACTGTGGATCTCATTCACATGCTACCAGAGCGCAGAATTGCCCCGATGTGGCCAAGCCTGTCGAAATTGTGGAAAACAAAATCACTTTGCCAATGTCTGCCGCTCTGCCCCGGTTGCTACAAATGAACACTCTCAGTCGTCAAGCACTATAATCCACAACGTGAGCTCTGGGCCAGTAGTGGCTTTCAAATCATGCACAATTAACCTGAATAATGTGTGCATCCCGCTGTTGTTGGATACCGGTGCCAGCGTCTCACTGCTGAATGTGGACACATTCAAACGCTTTTTCAGCTCCCTGCCACTCTCTGCGCCCTCCACAACCCTTTGCGGGTATGGTAATTCGAAAATTGGACTAGTGGGCTCAGTCAACCTCACAGTACGCTATGGAACAAAAGTTTTGCCAGATTTTTGTTTTCATGTGGCACACCAAGGAGCTAACCTGATGGGACTGGATTTTTTCACTGACCTGGGTTTTTCTCTCTTGGACACCGGCGGGTCTGCGATTCTGCACGTCGCCTCACCGTGGCGCCAAACATGGCCAGCACTCTTCGAGGGTCTGGGCTGCCTGACTGCCTTCACCCACCAGCCCATGGTTGACTCCACCGTTACCCCTGTCATTCAGCCACTGCGCCGCATCCCACTTGCTCTCCGTGACGGGGTCACAGCTGAACTAAAGCAGCTACTGGAAGCCGGCATCATCGAACCAGTTGATGCCTCCCCATGGGTCTCCAACCTGGTGGTCGCAACGAAAAAGTCAGGTGGTCTACGCGTCTGTGTCGATCTTCGAGCAGTGAATAAGGCCGTAATCCCTGACAAGTATCCACTGCCCACATCAATGGAACTCACAGCGCAGTTCTATGGTTCCATCCTGTTCTCGAAACTGGACCTTCGACAGGGCTATCTACAGGTTCCCCTCCACCCCAGCAGCAGGGACCTCACTGCTTTTGTGACACATGCTGGCGTCTTTCGGTACACCAGGATGCCATTTGGACTTAGCTCTGCACCCAGCTGCTTCCAAAAGGTGATGGCCTCTGTGCTCGCGGGCATTCCTGGGGTGGCCATCTACCTGGATGACATCGTCATGCATGGGCCCTCGACCTCCACTCACGACGAACGCCTTCACAGAGTTTTCACAGCTCTAGCAAAACACAAGCTCACACTGAATGGCGAAAAGTGTGTCTTTGTTGTTTCAGAGATCGAATTTGTGGGGTTTCGGTTGTCAGCTGACGGTATATCCCCACTCCAGTCAAACGTGGATGCCATTCACAGCATCCCAGAACCCAGCTCTGCAGCACAGGTTGCCTCCTTCCTTGGCATGACTGGGTACTACCTGAAGTTTTTGCCCCAGTACTCAGCCACCACAGCCCCACTGCGCCAGCTCCTGCGAAAGGATGAGCCCTGGGTGTGGTCACAAGCCTGTACAGAAGCTGTTCGCCTCCTCAAATCGCAGCTCACGTCGCCTCCAGTGTTGGCTCACTTTGACGTTGCCAGCCCCACCCTCGTCACCTGCGACGCGTCTGCTGCAGCTGTGGGGGCGCTGTTATCGCAGATACAGAATGGAGTGGAGAAACCAATCGCCTTTGCCTCCCGAGCCCTTAGCCCCACCGAACAGAAGTACTCAGTAGGCGAGCGTGAGGCGCTGGCGTGCGTCTGGGCATGTGAGCGGTGGCACCTGTACACGTATGGCCGTGCCTTCACCCTGCAAACCGATCACCAGGCTCTCACTGCCCTGCTGTCGACATCCGGCACAGGCCACAGACCACTGCGTCTACACCACTGGTCTGACCGCCTCCGCCAATACAATTTCAGTTTCCAGTTCACACCAGGACGTGACAATGTTGTTGCAGATCTGCTCTCCCGCACTGTCTCTGCCCCAGCCCCACTCGTCGGGTCTGAACAAGTGGAACAGGATATCGTCCAGATGCTGCACACACCTCTCCAAACCACAGTCTCTCTCCGGGAGCTCAAAGAGACCTCTGAACAGGATCCGGCCCTCTCCCAGCTGTGCACCTTCATCAGAGATGGCTGGCCTCGCAAGGTGCCTGAGGAACTGTCTGCCTACTCCAGAGTTAAAGAGGAGCTCTCCCGCTGGAATGACTCCTGTGTTGCACGTGGGCTCTGCACTGTGGTCCCAAGTGCCCTTCGTGCGCGTGTTTTATCCATGGCGCATGAGGGCCACTTGGGCATAGTGAAGCTCAAACAACGATGCCGAGACCTAGTGTGGTGGCCGGGTATCGACAGGGAAATCGAGGCCCTGGTTAAGGACTGTGCAGCCTGCCTTGTAAGTGGCAAGACTGGCCACCAAGCTCCCCCACCCCTGCAACCCCTTGCCTGGCCCTCTCAGCCCTGGGAGCACCTGCAGCTGGACGTCTGCGGGGAGATCCATTGTGTCCCCCACCATCAACGGTTCCTAGTGGTGACCTATGACCTGCACTCAAAATGGCCAGAGGTCACTGCCGTGGGCTCCGTCACCTCTCGGGTCATCATTGATATCCTTGAGTCCCTCTTCTCCCGCTGTGGGCATCCAAAGGCCATCACCACAGACAATGGCCCCCAAATGGTCTCTTCAGAACTCTCCTCTTACCTTGAGAGCAAGGGCATCCGTCACATTTGCACAGCGTACTACCACCCTGAGTCAAATGGGGGGGTGGAGCGTTTTAACCAGACTCTGAAAAATGGCCTCAGAGCACACCTATCCCAGGGGTGTGCGTTTGACAAGGCCCTCCTCCACACACTGCTGCACTACAGAGCCTCCCAGCATTCCGCTACAGGGGTCTCACCCGCATCCCTCATGCTAGGCCGTGAGTTCATGCTGCCCCTTGGCAGGCTCCGCCCCTCACTAGCTCAGAGCCCTGCTCCACGGGCTCAAGCCACAGTCGCTAGACAGCAGGAGAAGATGAAACTCCGCTTCGACCAGTCGAAGAGGGCCAAGGCGCCCAACATCTCAGTCTCCGATTGGGTCAGAGTCCGCAGGCCTCACCGCAATAATAAGATGGCGTCATTCTGGTCCTCCCCTCTCCAAATCAGCCGCCAACTTGGACCAGCCACTTTCTGCCTCACTGACGGCTCTCGGTGGCATGCCAGCCGCCTTCGGAAGGTGCCAGCACCCCCTGATGCAGGATTATACGGACCTAACCCCCAAGCCTTACCCCCAGAGTGGCGGGATGCACATGTGGCTCAGCCAGCCAACCCTCAAGCAGATGTTGTGCCTCAGCCTGCTCCTCACCAGTCCACACCTCGGCCTGTTCGTACACGTTCTCGCCCTGGCCGCCTACAGGACTTTGTCACTACATTTCATGTTTGAAATTCTGTGAGGGGGGAGGAAATGTTATGTCTGACATTGGTGATAGGTACTCGATTGCCTTGGCCTGAGCACATGCAGTTTGATAGTGCTGTGATCATTGTATTGTGTATAGGTATTCGATTGCTTGTGCCTGGAGGTGTGTGTGTGTAGCAGCCATATTAAAAGCAGCATGCACTGAACTCACTGACGGTCTCTGGATTATCTTTGCAAACGCAATAACTGCACCCGATACTGGTCCACCCTTTGAGTGTAACACCAATGAGCTTGGGCTTAAAGACTTGAATTAGCGCTCCAACCATTTCTTTAAGCAGGGAGCATGAATTTTGCATGCAGTCTAAAGCATTAGCACCTGGCGCTCAGTCTCCAACTTTTCTAATTATACTGCCAATTCCTGGGTTATAATGAATTTCTTGGTCTGTCAACCCTGTGTGCTGACTATGGCCTCCTATGAGCAGCCAACCGCTCCACTCCTCACATGTAGCTGTCAGGATACAGGACCAGGCTGCCCACGCACCTGTAGTGGTGAAGCAGCCTGCTGAAGTGTTTTCCCGGGACTCTCAAGCTCTGAGACAAAGGCCCCCTCGGTGCAGAGGCTCATGATATCATAGTGCAGCTCGGGTAACACTTTAACTGAGCACCAGAATGGGTTTAAGAACAGCATGGTGGGGAAAAAAGAAGCACTTGTTGTAAATATAGAAATGCACAGTTTGTGATATGAGTTCCCCCATAGCTGGCAATCAGTGCATTCAGTGAAACTGATGAAAACTTGGGCTTTTCCGCAGTAATATTGCTGTTAAATACCCCATTAAATGTTAGGCCTTGTTGGATTAGGTGTAACTGGGGTTTTAACAGCGTATTGACTGCTAAACAAACGTCATGGCCCTGAAAAATTAATTTTGATTTTGTGGAGTGTCAAATTTCTCCATTATGATAATAATTGCAATTTTTAAGAAACTTAAAAAAATGTATTTTTAATATATTTTTTGAACATTTGTTCATATTTATTTCAGGTTTAACTTACCCCCATGTAAGAGCCCCAATCTTTGTTCTGCTCTCTGTAACATTTTTAAAAAGTGAGGATAAAAGCAACTTTTCATTTCCTGCTTCCCTGGCTGTGAGATTTCTGCTTTGTGATTGGCAGCTTAGACAGCTTGTTGACATCACAGCAGATCGCGGTAGGGATTCCCCATGATATTGCACTGAAATCACTTACGCGACAAAAAAGGCAAACATCTTGTCACAGAGATCGCAAGATAGAGTCTTGGAGTTGTAGAGTTATACAGCACAGAAAGAGGCCCTTCAGCCCATCGTGTCCATGCCGGCCATCAAGCCCTATCAATTCTAATCCCATTTTCCAGCACTTGATCCATAGCCTTGTATGCTATGGCGTTTCAAGTGCTCATCTAAATGCATCTTGAATGTTGTGAGGGTTCCTGCCTCTACCACCCTTTCAGGCAGTGAGTTCCAGATTCCAATCACCCTCTGGGTGAAAAAGTTTTTCTTCAAATTACCTCTAAACCTCCTGCCCCTTACCTTGAAACGATGCCCCCTGGTTATTGACCCCTCTACTAAGGGGAAAAGTTCCTTTCTATCTACCCTATCTATGCCCCTCATAATTTTGTACACCTCAATCAGATCCCCCCATAGACTTCTCTGCTCTAAGGAAAACAACCCCAGCCTATCCAGTCTCTCTTCATAGCTGAAATGCTCCAGCCCAGGTAACATCCTGGTGAATCTCCTCTGCACCCTCTCCAATGCAATCACATCCTTCCTATAGTGTGGTGACCAGAACTGCACACAGTATTCCAGCTGTGGCCTAACTAGCATTTTGTACAGCTCCATCATAACCTCCCTGCTCTTATATTCTATGCCTCGGCTAATGAAGGCAAGTATCCCATATGCCTTCTTAACCACCTTATCTACCTGTCCTGCTGCCTTCAGGGATCTATGTACTTGCACACCAAGGTCCCTCTGATCCTCTGTCCTTCCTAGCATCCTACCATTCATTGTGTATTCCCTTGCCTTGTTAGTCCTCCCAAAATGCATCACCTCACACTTTTCAGGGTTAAATTCCATTTGCCACTGTTCTGCCCATCTGACCAACCTGTCTATATCGTCCTGTAGCCTAAGGCTTCCCTCCTCGCTATTTACCACTCCACCAATTTTCGTGTCACCTGCGAACTTACTGATCATACCTCCTACATTCATATCTAAATCATTAATGTACATGACAAACAGCAAAGGACCCAGCACCGATCCCTGCGGTACACCACTGGACACAGGCTTCCAGTCATAAAAACAATCTTTGACCATCACCCTCTGCCTCCTGCCACTAAGCCAATTTTGGATCCAATGTGTCAAATTGCCCTGGATCCCATGGGCTCTTACTTTCCTGACCAGTCTCCCAAGTGGGACTTTGTCAAAAGCCTTACTGAAGTCCATGTAGGCTACATCAACTGCACTACCCTCATCCACACACCTAGTCAGCCCCTCGAATAATTCAATCAAATTGGTTAGACATGATCTCCCCCTGACAAAGCCATGCTGACTATCCTTGATTAATCCTGGCCTCTCCAAGTGGAGACTAAGGCCTAGAAATTCATTAAGGCGCTGCCGGCTTTGCGGCCAGTTACTGCCTAAAGATGGCTTCTGCGCCAAAAATGAGTTTGCGCTGATATTCAGCGCAGCGGTATTGGCGGCGGTAGCCGTTAGCGCTGCGCCGGCACCGATGACGTCATTGGTGTGCGCAGTGCCCCGGTTCCGCCCCGAAACCGGCCCGATCCCCATATTTAGTAGCGGCCGCCTCCTCCGAAGCGGCCGCAAACAGCGACCAGAAAACGGGGCCGTGCTGTAGCCTTAGTGGGGCGCTTTAAAGGGGAAGGTGCGGCCGGCCGCTTTTTCGGCGGCTGCCTGCCCGCACCTCCTTCCCCGGCCTCCTCCACCCCCCCCCCGCGGCATTGCCGGCTGCTTTCCGCGAACCCGGCACTTCTCCGTGGTGCCGGGCTCATTTGCCGGCACTCTGCAGCGGCGATCTCCCCGTTGCAGGCAGCTCCCCCTTAAGAGAAGGAGGAGGCCTGCAGTACCGCAGCCTGCCGCTCCGCAGCGGCTGGCGCAGCGGCGCCAAGAGCGCTGAAATTCAGTGTCAGCGCCCCAAGCGGAGGCGGGCACACCCTGGTATAGCGCCCAGTTCCGAATTGGGGCGCAAACACTGAATATCTGACGATTGCTAATGGCTCCCCGCCCAGCGCTAACTTTTGGGCGAGCTGTCCGCCCCAAAGTGAATTTCTAGGCCTAATTCTGTCCCTCAGAATTTTTTCCAATAACCTCCCTACCACTGATGTTAGGCTCACTGGCCTGTAATTCCCTGGTTTATCCCTACTACCCATTGTGGATCATTGTGGGCAGCTTTCGTCGGGGCCAGTGGTGAACGCCTTTGCTTTACCGCTCACCACAAATTCCAGGCTTATGTTGTTGCACACAGAAATTACCTCTAGACTGACAGGAGCTTATAATTTCCAAGCTCCTCCACTTGGAGAGAGGCCATGCTCTCATGGTTAACCAAATCCAGCAGCAAATAATTGTCTCTCATTTTCTTTCTATTTTTCTAATTTTCTTTAAAGATTACTCAGTTGTAATTTGTTTTAGTTTTATGAATATATTTGAGCCAATCAGTTGCAAGAACACAAGTAATAGGAGCAGGAGTAGGCCATTTGGCCCCTCGAGTCTGCTCCACCATTCAATAAGATCATGGTTGATCTTCTACCTCAACTCCACTTTCCTGAACTATCCCCATATCCCTTGATTAACTTAATATTCAAAAATCTATCGATCTCTGTCTTGAATATACTCAACGACTGAGCCTCCACAGCCCTCTGGGGTAGAGAATTCCAAAGATTCACCACCCTCTGAGTGAAGAAATTTCTCCTCATCTCAGTCTTAAATGGCCGACCCATTATTCTGAGACTGTTACTAGTTTCCCCAGCCAGGGGAAACATCCTCTCTGCATCTAGCCTGTCAAGCCCTGTAAGAATTTTGTATGTTTCAATAAGATCACATCTCATTCTTCTAAACTCTAGAGAATATAGGCCTAGTCTACTCAATCTCTCCTCATAGGACAATCCCCCCCATCCCAGGAACCAGTCTGGTGAACTTTCGTTGCACTCCCTCTATGGCAAGTATATCCTTCCTTAGGCAAGGAGACCAAATCTGTACACAATACTCCAGGTGTGGTCTCACCAGGGCCCTATATAATTGCAGTAAGACATCTTTATTCTTATACTCAAATCCTCTTGTAATGAAGGCCAACATACCATTTGCTTTCCTAATTGCTTGCTGTACCTGCATGTTAACTTTCAGTGATTCGTGTACAAGGACACCCAGGTCCCTCTGGACACCAACATTTCCCAATCTCTTACCATTTAAAAAATACTCTGCTTTTCTATTTTTCCTACCAATGTAGATAACTTCACATTTCTCCACATTATATTCCATTTGCCATGTTCTTGCCCACTCACTTAGCCTGTCTATATCCCCTTGACGCCTCCTTGCATCATTGTCACAACTTACATTCCCACCCAGCTTTGTATCATCAGCAAACTTGGATATATTACATTTGGTCCCCTCATCCAAATCATTGATATAGATTGTGAATAGCTGAGACCTAAGCACTGATTCTTGCGGTACCCCTGCCAACCCGAAAATGACCCATTTATTCCTACTCCCTGTTTTCTGTCTGTTAACCAATCCTCAATCCATGCTAGTATATTACCCCCAATCCCATGAGCCCCAATTTTGTTTAATAACCTCTTGTGTGGCACCTTATCGAATGCCTTCTAAAAATCCAAATACACCACATCCACTGGCTCCCCCTTATCTATTCTGCTAGTTACAACGTCAAAAAACTCTTAACAGATTTGTCAAACATGATTTCCCTTTCATAAGTCCGTGTTGACTCTGCCCACTCCTATTATTATTTTATAAGTGTCCTGTTACCACGTCCTTAATAATAGATTCTAGCATTTTTCCCTACTACTGATGGTCTGTAGTTCCCCATTTTCTCTCTCCCTCCTTTCTTAAATAGTGCGGTTACATTTTCTACCTTCCAATCTGCGGGAACCGTTCTAGAATCTATAGAATTTTGGAAAATGACAACCAATGCATCCACTATCTCTATAGCCAACTCTTTCAAAACCCTAGGATGTAGGCCATCAGGTCCAGGGCATTTATTGACTTTCAGTCCCATTAATTTCTCCAGTACTACTTTTTTACTACAGGAAATTTGTGTTATCCGGAGGCTAAGTGTCCGGCAAGCTTGAGCCACCGGCAAAAATCAGGAGCCGTTTTGTTAGGTTTTTTTTCTTCTCGTGGCTTTTTTTTCAACAGTCAGGCTCTGGAAAGTCTCTCTGAAGCTGTTGCTAAGCTACAGAGACGCTTCCAAGGTACGGGCCGACTGTTTAGAAGCTGTTGCTAAGCAACAGTGTTTGTTGTCAGATACGGAAATGAAAAGCTCCGTATGCTTCAACATTAACGCTGGTGTGTCCGGCAGTTTTGAGGGAACGGCAACAGCTCGGTTTCGTCAGTGCCGGAAAAGCACAAAGTTTCCTGTAATACTAATTTCTTTCAGTTCCTCATTCTCACTAGAACCTTGGTTCTCCACTATTTCCAGGAAGTTTTTTGCATCTTCTTCCGTGAAGACAGATACAAAGGGGTCGATTTTCCAAGCCCTGAGGAGGCGGGTTTGGAGGCGGGAGTGGTGGGAAAATTGTAGAATCGGGGGGCAGGAACCCATACCGCCCCCAACCCGCCTCCGTGCCAATGTCCCAGGAAGCGGGTACCCGACCTGTGCTGGGAGCTGCTTCCCCGAGGCGGGAAGGGGATTAGTGCCAATTAACTGCCTGTTAATAGGTAGTTAACAGGCAGTTTTTTGCCTAATCCCTATTTTTAGCCCTGAAGTGTGGGCTGTCCAAAGGCTCCGAACCACGCCAAGTTAGTGAGGCGGACCGTCGGTCTGCAGGGGTTGGTGAGGTCGAGATGTCCATTGTGCAGGTGAGTGATGGGTGCATGTGTGCAGAGGTAAGTGTGTGAGGTAAGTGTAAAGTGTTTTAATAAGTTTTACTTTTACTTTCTCCTGCAGGCTTCCTTCCTTCAGCTCTTGGGAGTCCCTCAGCTCACCGGCACAGAAAATAGAATGGCCGCTGAACTGTCAAAAGCTGCAGCCTCTGCTTTCACATCTGGAGAGCTGTCTAACTGAGTCTGAGTAGAAGGACTCAAGTTAGAAGACAGATTGTCAGTGTTTGACATCTTCACAGAGCTGTCAAACGCTGATTTTTCATCTGTCAAAAGCTCTTGACAGATGAAATGTCAATCGCTGACATCACCAGTAACCAGGTGTCCCTTAATTGGCCTGCTGAGCCCACTGGTCAATCAAGGGAAAATAGTGTGGGTTGGCCACAAGTCGATGGAGACAGGACTGCAACCCAAAAAGTGGGAGTTCCGCCTCCAAAAGCTCCCCATTGACAAAATCGAGCCCAAAGTATTTGTTAAATTTCCCTGCCATTTCCTTATTCCCCATTATAATTTCTCCTGTCTCAGCCTGTAAGGGACCCACATTTATTTTCATTAATCTTTTCCTTTTTACATAACTATAGAGGCTTTTACAGTCTGTTTTTATGTCTCTCACTAGTTTACTCTCATATTGGCTAAGGTAGATTGGAAAAATAGATTAAAAGGTATGGTGATAGATAAGTAGTGGCTAGCATTTAAAGAAATATTTCAGAATTCTCAACAAAAATACATTCCATTGAGAAACAAAAACTCCATGGGAAAAGTGATCCAACCGTGGCTAACTAAAGAAGTTAAGGATGGCATTAGATTGAAAGAAGAAGCCTATAATGTTGCAAAGAATAATAGTAAGCCTGAGGATTTGGAGAGTTTCAGAAACCAGCAAAGGTTGACCAAAAAATTGATAAAAAGGGAAAAAATAGAATGAGAGAAAGCTAGCAAGAAATATAAAATCAGATTGTAAGAGTTTCTACAAGTATGCAAAAAGGAAAAGATTAGCAAAAGTAAACGTTGGTCCCTTAGAGGCTGAGACAGGAGAAATTATTATGGGGAATAAAGAAATGGCAGAAACGTTAAACAAATATTTTGTATCTGTCTTCACAGTAGAAGACACAAAAAGCATACAAAAATGGTGGTGAACCAAGGGTCTAATGAGGGTGAGGAACTTAATATAATTAATATAAGTAGTGAAAAAGTATTAGAGAAAATAATGGGACTAAAAGCCAACATATCCCCTGGAGCTGATGGCCTACATCCTAGGGTTCTAAAAGAGGTGGCTGAAGAGATAGTGGTTGCATTGGTTTTGATCTTCCAAAATTCCCTAGATTCTGGAGAGGTCCCAGTGGATTGGAAGGTCACAAATGAAACAGCTATTCAAGAAAGGAGGGAGAGAAAAAACAGGGAACGACAGGCCAGTTAGCCTGACGTCAGTCGTCGGGAAAATGCTAGAATCCATTGTTAAGGAAGTGGTATCAGGTTACTTAGAAAATCATAACATGATTAAGCAGTCAACATGGTTTTATGAAAGGAAAATTGTGTTTGACAAATTTATTAGAGATTTTTGAGGACGTAACTAGCAGGGTCGATAAAGGGGAACTAGTGGATGTAGTATATTTGGATTTCCAAAAGGCATTCGATAAGGTGCCACATAAAAGATTATTACACAAGATTAGGGCTCATGGGGTTGGGGGTAATATAGTAGCATCGATAGAGGATTGGGTAATGGACAGAAAACAGAGAGTAGGGATAAACGGTTGGCAGGCTGTAACTAGTGGGGTGCTGCACGGATCAGTGTTGGGGCCTCAGCTATTTACAATCTATATTAATGACCTAGATGAAGGGACTGAGTGTAATGTATCCAAGTTTGCTGATGATATAAAGCTAGGTGGGACAGTAAGCTGTGAGGAGAACACAAAGAGTCTGCAAAGGGATATAGATAGACTAAATGAGTGGGCAGTAAGGTGGCAGATGGAGTATAATGTAGGGAAATGTGAGGCTATTCACTTTGGCAGGAAGAATAGAAAAACAGAATATTTTTTAAATGGTGAGAAACTTTCAAATGTTGGTGTTCAGAGAGATTTGGGTGTCCTCGTGCAAGAAACACAGAAAGCTAGCATGCAGGTACAGCAAACAATAAGGAAGGCAAATGGCATGTTGGCCTTTATTGCAAGGTGGTTGGAGTATAAGAGTAAGGAAATCTTGCTACAATTGTGAAGGGCCTTGGTGAGACCACACCTGGAGTACTGTGCACAGTTTTGGTCTCCTTATCTAAGGAAGGATATACTTGCCTTGGAGGCGGTGCAACGGAGGTTTACTGGATTGATTCCTGGGATGAGAGGGCTGTCCTATGATGAGAGATTATGTAGAATGGGCCTATACTCTCTGGAGTTTAGAAGAATGAGAGGTGATCTCATTGAAACATACAAGATTCTGAAGGTGGTTGACAGGGTAGATGCTGAGAGGTTGTTCCCCCAGGCTGGAGTGTCTAGAACTAGGGGGCATAGTCTCAGGTAAGGGGTAGGCCATTTAAGACTGAGATGAGGAGGAATTTCTTCACTCAGAGGGTTGTGAATCTTTGGAATTCTCTGCTCCACAGGGCTGTGAATGCTGAGTCTTTGAGTATATTCAAGGCTGAGATAGATAGATTTTTGGACTCGAAGGGAATCAAGGGATCTGGAGATCGGGCGGGAAAGTGGATTTGAGGTCGATGATCAGCCATGATCTTATTGAATTGCGGTGCAGGCTCAAGGGGCCATATGGCCTACTCCTGCTCTTACTTCTTATGTCCTTATATTCTATTTTCCCTTTCTTTATCAATTTTTTGGTCCTCCTTTGCTGAGTTCTAAAATCCTCTTAATCCGCAGGCTTACTACTCTTTTTGGCAACATTATAAGACTCTTCCTTTGATCTAATACTATCTTGAACTTCTCTTGTTAGCCACAGTTGGACCACTTTTCCTGTGGGGTTTTTGTGCCTTAAAGGAATGTATATTTGTTGTAAATTATGTATTAATTCTTTAAATGCTAGCCATTGCTCGTCCACTGTCATACCTTTTAATGTAGTTTCCCAATCTACCTTAGCCAACTTGCCCCTCATACTTACGTAGTTTGCTTTGTTTAGATTTAAGACCCTGGTTTTGGATTTAAATGAGTCACTTTCAAACGCAATATAAAATTCTGTCATATTATGGTCATTCTTCCCTGAAGGTTCCTTTACTACAAGGTTATTAATTAACCCTTTCTTGTTGCACAATACTAGATTTAAAATAGCCTGTTCCCTAGTTGGTTCCTCAACATACTGATCTAGAAAAATATCTTGCATACATTCCATGAATTCGTCCTCCACACTATTACTGCAAATTTGGTTTGCCCAGTCTATATGTAGATTAAAGTCCCCCATGATTACTGTATTACCCTTGTTACATGCGCCTCTAATTTCCTGATTTATACTCTGTCCTACATTACAACTACTGTTTGGGGCCTATAAACAACTCCCACCAATGTTTTCTGCCCCTTGCTGTTTCTTAGCTCCACCCAAACTGATTCTACTGCTTGATTTTCAGAGTGAAGATCCTTTCTCTCTACTGTCTTTATCCCATCCTTTATTATCAGGACTACCCCTCCTCCTTTTCCATTTTGCCTATCCCTTCTAAAGTTATGTATCCTGGAATATTTAGTTCCGAACCTTGGCCACTTTACAACTACGCCTCCGTTATGGCTATTAGATCAAAGCTGTTAATTTCTATCTGCGCTATTAATTCATCTATTTTGTTGCGAATGCTTCGCGCATTCAGATATAGTGCCTTTAGCTTTGACTTATTTCTCTTTTTCCCTGATATCACCTTCGTCACTGAAGCCTTATTACCTTTGTTACTCTCTCTCTCCCTTCCTGACCCACTCTGCTTATTTTTACCCACAACTCTACTCTGCTCTAGAGCCTTGACATTTCTCTTGCTGCTTTTAAATTTACTCTTTCCTGAATCCTCCCGCCGCCTCCCCTTCATTAGTTTAAAACCCTAAAACCCTGTCTACTGCCCTAGTTATTCAGTCCGCCAGGACACTGGTCCCAGCCCTGTTTAAGTGGAGCCCGTCCCAACGGAACAGCTCCCTCTTTCCCCAGTACTGGTGTCAGTGCCCCACGAACTGAAACCCCTTCCTCCCACACCACTC
Source organism: Somniosus microcephalus (assembly GCF_052327205.1). Classification (NCBI taxonomy): domain Eukaryota; kingdom Metazoa; phylum Chordata; class Chondrichthyes; order Squaliformes; family Somniosidae; genus Somniosus; species Somniosus microcephalus. Next base: position 186,329,096 of record NC_140988.1, read on the forward strand.
TTTGAGCCACACATTTAAACCTCTAATCTGTTTGTCCCTATGCCAATTTGTGCGTGGCTCAGGTAAGAATCCAGAGAGTTACACTTTGCGGATGTGACACTTTCAACTGTGATAATTTGAGGTGTGACTGATGCACTGAATTCAAGATCTATATTTTTTACGCTAGTACTGTAGATAAAAACTACTATCTCCATGGCATTGCTTACAGTGAGGTAGAGGATTCACTGTTTTATAACAATGGGGTGCTATGTAAGGGGTAACATCAGGGCTACTGAAAAGTGACCGAATAATCCAATTTCCATTTTATAAATTGTATTTTGGGACTTTTCCTGGTACTTTGGAGATTACATTTCTCAACTCTGTCCATTATGTTATGAACAATATAAATCAGTTGCCTTTATAATTTATATATCTTTCTTTACTCATGTACTGAATTTTTAACCCCTATTTTTAAAGCTGAGTACACACATGCAAGGTGCACCAATTGGAGTGTGATAACTGGGGCCCAAACATCTGCTGAGATGTGCCTATCTTGGACCACTGACTCCGCTAAAGGTTCAAGTAGCAAAAAGGTAATTTTCCTACCATTGGTTTATGGCTTATGTGCCCAAGCCTGGGGTGGGGAGGTGGTGGTGGGAAATGTTGGTACTCTCCTGAAACAATATATAGTTGCCCCAGTGGCCCCTTTACAAAGGGGAAGGCTTACAATAATTTTTAAAAGATTAGTGCCTGCTCTTCGGGCAATTAGCAGCTGGATTTCAGCTTAATTCTGGCTATTCTGATGGACTCCCAATCTGCTGGAATGGCTGCAGATACTTTGAGCTCTGGTATTCAGCAGAACTAGGGTGAGGGAATGGGTTCAGCTGCTCTTGGAGCCAGTCCTGTGCTTTGGTAACAATGGGAAAAGTCCTGTGCTTTGGTACAATGGGGGAAGTCCTGTGCTTTGGTACAATGGGGGGAAGTCCTGTACTTTGGTACAATGGGGGGAAGTCCTGTGCTTTGGTACAATGGGGGAAGTCCTGTGCTTTGGTACAATGGGGGAAGTCCTGTGCTTTGGTACAATGGGGGAAGTCCTGTACTTTGGTACAATGGGGGGAAGTCCTGTGCTTTGGTACAATGGGTGAAGTCCTGTGCTTTGGTAACAATGGGGGAAGTCCTGTGCTTTGCTACAATGGGGGAAGTCCTGTACTTTGGTACAATGGGGGAAGTCCTGTGCTTTGGTACAATGGGGGAAGTCCTGTACTTTGGTACAATGGGGGGAAGTCCTGTGCTTTGGTACAATGGGGGAAGTCCTGTGTTTTGGTAACAATGGGGGGAAGTCCTGTACTTTGGTAACAATGGGGGAAGTCCTGTGCTTTGGTACAATGGGGGAAGTCCTGTACTTTGGTAACAATGGGGGAAGTCCTGTGCTTTGGTACAATGGGGGAAGTCCTGTGCTTTGGTAACAATGGGGGAAGTCCTGTGCTTTGGTACAATGGGGGAAGTCCTGTACTTTGGTACAATGGGGGAAGTCCTGTGCTTTGGTACAATGGGGGAGTCCTGTACTTTGGTACAATGGGGGGAAGTCCTGTGCTTTGGTACAATGGGGGAAGTCCTGTGCTTTGGTACAATGGGGGAAGTCCTGTGTTTTGGTAACAATGGGGGGAAGTCCTGTACTTTGGTACAATGGGGGAAGTCCTGTACTTTGGTAACAATGGGGGAAGTCCTGTACTTTGGTACAATGGGGGAAGTCCTATGCTTTGGTAACAATGGGGGAAGTCCTGTGTTTTGGTACAATGGGGGAAGTCCTGTACTTTGGTACAATGGGGGAAGTCCTGTGCTTTGGTAACAATGGGGGAAGTCCTGTGTTTTGGTAACAATGGGGGAAGTCCTGTACTTTGGTACAATGGGGGAAGTCCTGTGCTTTGGTACAATGGGGGAAATCCTGTGCTTTGGTAACAATGGGGGAAGTCCTGTACTTTGGTACAATGGGGGGAAGTCATGTGTTTTGGTACAATGGGGGAACTCCTGTGCTTTGGTAACAATGGGGGAAGTCCTGTGTTTTGGTAACAATGGGGGGAGTCCTGTGCTTTGGTAACAATGGGGGAAGTCCTGTACTTTGGTACAATGGGGGAAGTCCTGTGCTTTGGTAACAATGGGGGGAGTCCTGTGCTTTGGTACAATGGGGGAAGTCCTGTACTTTGGTACAATGGGAGAAGTCCTGTGCTTTGGTAACAATGGGAAAAGTCCTGTGCTTTGGTACAATGGGAGAAGTCCTGTGCTTTGGTACAATGGGGGAAGTCCTGTGCTTTGGTACAATGGGGGGAAGTCCTGTACTTTGGTACAATGGGGGAAGTCCTGTACTTTGGTACAATGGGGGAAGTCCTGTGCTTTGGTACAATGGGGGGAAGTCCTGTGCTTTGGTACAATGGGGGAAGTCCTGTACTTTGGTACAATGGGGGAAGTCCTGTACTTTGGTACAATGGGAGAAGTCCTGTACTTTGGTACAATGGGGGAAGTCCTGTACTTTGGTACAATGGGGGAAGTCCTGTGCTTTGGTACAATGGGGGAAGTCCTGTGCTTTGGTACAATGGGGGGAGTCCTGTACTTTGGTAACAATGGGGGAAGTCCTGTGCTTTGGTAACAATGGGGGAAGTCCTGTGCTTTGGTACAATGGGGGGAAGTCCTGTGCTTTGGTACAATGGGGGAAGTCCTGTGTTTTGGTACAATGGGGGAAGTCCTGTACTTTGGTACAATGGGGGAAGTCCTGTGCTTTGGTACAATGGGGGAAGTCCTGTGCTTTGGTACAATGGGGGAAGTCCTGTGCTTTGGTACAATGGGGGAAGTCCTGTGCTTTGGTACAATGGGGGGAAGTCCTGTGCTTTGGTAACAATGGGGGAAGTCCTGTACTTTGGTACAATGGGGGAAGTCCTGTACTTTGGTACAATGGGGGGAGTCCTGTACTTTGGTAACAATGGGGGAAGTCCTGTGCTTTGGTACAATGGGGGGTAGTCCTGTGCTTTGGTAACAATGGGGGAAGTCCTGCACTTTGGTACAATGGGGGAAGTCCTGTACTTTGGTACAATGGGGGAAGTCCTGTACTTTGGTACAATGGGGGAAGTCCTGTGCTTTGGTACAATGGGGGAAGTCCTGTGCTTTGGTACAATGGGGGAAGTCCTGTACTTTGGTAACAATGGGGGGAAGTCCTGTGCTTTGGTAACAATGGGGGAAGTCCTGTGCTTTGGTACAATGGGGGGAAGTCCTGTACTTTGGTACAATGGGGGAAGTCCTGTACTTTGGTAACAATGGGGGGAAGTCCTGTGCTTTGGTACAATGGGGGAAGTCCTGTACTTTGGTACAATGGGAGAAGTCCTGTACTTTGGTACAATGGGGGGAAGTCCTGTACTTTGGTAAAATGGGGGAAGTCCTGTACTTTGGTAACAATGGGGGAAGTCCTGTGCTTTGGTACAATGGGGGAAGTCCTGTACTTTGGTACAATGGGAGAAGTCCTGTGCTTTGGTACAATGGGGGGAAGTCCTGTGCTTTGGTAACAATGGGGGAAGTCCTGTACTTTGGTACAATGGGGGAAGTCCTGTCCTTTGGTACAATGGGGGGAGTCCTGTACTTTGGTAACAATGGGGGAAGTCCTGTGCTTTGGTACAATGGGGGGAAGTCCTGTGCTTTGGTAACAATGGGGGAAGTCCTGTACTTTGGTACAATGGGGGAAGTCCTGTACTTTGGTACAATGGGGGAAGTCCTGTACTTTGGTACAATGGGGGAAGTCCTGTGCTTTGGTACAATGGGGGAAGTCCTGTGCTTTGGTACAATGGGGGAAGTCCTGTACTTTGGTAACAATGGGGGGAAGTCCTGTGCTTTGGTAACAATGGGGGAAGTCCTGTGCTTTGGTACAATGGGGGAAGTCCTGTACTTTGGTACAATGGGGGAAGTCCTGTACTTTGGTAACAATGGGGGAAGTCCTGTACTTTGGTACAATGGGGGAAGTCCTGTGCTTTGGTACAATGGGGGAAGTCCTGTGCTTTGGTAACAATGGGGGGAAGTCGTGTGCTTTGGTACAATGGGGGAAGTCCTGTGCTTTGGTACAATGGGGGAAGTCCTGTGCTTTGGTAACAATGGGGGAAGTCCTGTACTTTGGTACAATGGGGGAAGTCCTGTACTTTGGTACAATGGGGGAAGTCCTGTACTTTGGTACAATGGGGGAAGTCCTGTGCTTTGGTACAATGGGGGAAGTCCTGTGCTTTGGTACAATGGGGGAAGTCCTGTGCTTTGGTACAATGGGGGAAGTCCTGTACTTTGGTACAATGGGAGAAGTCCTGTACTTTGGTACAATGGGGGGAAGTCCTGTACTTTGGTACAATGGGGGAAGTCCTGTACTTTGGTAACAATGGGGGAAGTCCTGTACTTTGGTACAATGGGGGAAGTCCTGTGCTTTGGTACAATGGGGGAAGTCCTGTGCTTTGGTACAATGGGGGAAGTCCTGTGCTTTGGTACAATGGGGGGAGTCCTGTACTTTGGTACAATGGGGGAAGTCCTGTGTTTTGGTAACAATGGGGGAAGTCCTGTACTTTGGTACAATGGGGGAAGTCCTGTGTTTTGGTACAATGGGGGAAGTCCTGTGCTTTGGTACAATGGGGGGAGTCCTGTGCTTTGGTACAATGGGGGAAGTCCTGTGCTTTGGTAACAATGGGGGAAGTCCTGTGCTTTGGTACAATGGGGGAAGTCCTGTGTTTTGGTACAATGGGGGAAGTCCTGTGCTTTGGTACAATGGGGGAAGTCCTGTGCTTTGGTACAATGGGGGAAGTCCTGTGCTTTGGTAACAATGGGGGAAGTCCTGTGCTTTGGTAACAATGGGGGAAGTCCTGTACTTTGGTAACAATGGGGGAAGTCCTGTGCTTTGGTACAATGGGGGAAGTCCTGTGCTTTGGTACAATGGGGGAAGTCCTGTACTTTGGTACAATGGGGAAGTCCTGTGTTTTGGTAACAATGGGGGAAGTCCTGTACTTTGGTACAATGGGGGAAGTCCTGTGCTTTGGTACAATGGGGGAAGTCCTGTACTTTGGTAACAATGGGGGAAGTCCTGTACTTTGGTACAATGGGGGAAGTCCTGTACTTTGGTACAATGGGGGAAGTCCTGTACTTTGGTACAATGGGGGGAAGTCCTGTACTTTGGTACAATGGGAAAAGTCCTGTGCTTTGGTGCAATTGGGGGAAGTCCTGTGCTTTGGTACAATGGGGGAAGTCCTGTACTTTGGTACAATGGGGGAAGTCCTGTGCTTTGGTACAATGGGGGAAGTCCTGTGCTTTGGTAACAATGGGGGAAGTCCTGTACTTTGGTACAATGGGGGAAGTCCTGTACTTTGGTACAATGGGGGAAGTCCTGTACTTTGGTACAATGGGGGAAGTCCTGTACTTTGGTACAATGGGGGAAGTCCTGTGCTTTGGTAACAATGGGGGAAGTCCTGTACTTTGGTACAATGGGGGAAGTCCTGTGCTTTGGTACAATGGGGGAAGTCCTGTGCTTTGGTACAATGGGGGAAGTCCTGTACTTTGGTAACAATGGGGGAAGTCCTGTGCTTTGGTACAATGGGGGAAGTCCTGTACTTTGGTAACAATGGGGGAAGTCCTGTACTTTGGTACAATGGGGGAAGTCCTGTACTTTGGTAACAATGGGGGAAGTCCTGTACTTTGGTAACAATGGGGGAAGTCCTGTGCTTTGGTACAATGGGGGAAGTCCTGTACTTTGGTACAATGGGGGAAGTCCTGTGTTTTGGTACAATGGGGGAAGTCCTGTACTTTGGTACAATGGGGGGAAGTCCTGTGCTTTGGTACAATGGGGGAAGTCCTGTACTTTGGTACAATGGGGGGAATTCCTGTGCTTTGGTACAATGGGGGAAGTCCTGTACTTTGGTACAATGGGAGAAGTCCTGTACTTTGGTACAATGGGGGGAAGTCCTGTACTTTGGTACAATGGGGGAAGTCCTGTACTTTGGTACAATGGGAGAAGTCCTGTACTTTGGTACAATGGGGGAAGTCCTGTACTTTGGTAACAATGGGGGGAAGTCCTGTACTTTGGTAACAATGGGGGAAGTCCTGTGCTTTGGTACAATGGGGGAAGTCCTGTACTTTGGTACAATGGGGGAGTCCTGTGCTTTGGTACAATGGGGAAGTCCTGTACTTTGGTACAATGGGGGAAGTCCTATGTTTTGGTAACAATGGGGGAAGTCCTGTACTTTGGTAACAATGGGGGGAAGTCCTGTGCTTTGGTAACAATTGGGGGAAGTCCTGTGCTTTGGTACAATGGGGGGAAGTCCTGTACTTTGGTACAATGGGGGAAGTCCTGTACTTTGGTAACAATGGGGGAAGTCCTGTACTTTGGTACAATGGGGGAAGTCCTGTGCTTTGGTACAATGGGGGAAGTCCTGTGCTTTGGTAACAATGGGGGAAGTCGTGTGCTTTGGTACAATGGGGGAAGTCCTGTGCTTTGGTACAATGGGGGAAGTCCTGTGCTTTGGTAACAATGGGGGAAGTCCTGTACTTTGGTACAATGGGGAAGTCCTGTACTTTGGTACAATGGGGGAAGTCCTGTACTTTGGTACAATGGGGGAAGTCCTGTGCTTTGGTACAATGGGGGAAGTCCTGTGCTTTGGTACAATGGGGGAAGTCCTGTGCTTTTGGTACAATGGGGGAAGTCCTGTACTTTGGTACAATGGGAGAAGTCCTGTACTTTGGTACAATGGGGGAAGTCCTGTACTTTGGTACAATGGGGGAAGTCCTGTACTTTGGTAACAATGGGGGAAGTCCTGTACTTTGGTACAATGGGGGAAGTCCTGTGCTTTGGTACAATGGGGAAGTCCTGTGCTTTGGTACAATGG